>NC_090444.1:1055049663-1055357187 GCF_031143425.1 Pleurodeles waltl | reverse complement strand
TAGTTTTCAGATGTGTCTAGGTCTTGTGGATTTTTCTACATGGCAGTGTCCCAAAGTCCAAAAAGTTCAGCCCTCACCATTCCAAGTGGGACGATTTTGAGAGTTAGCCAAGCTCTCATGGCCCAAATGTAAAACCAAAACCCAAAATAATCAAATGTCCTCTTGCTTGCCGTGGGATAAGATGTTTTAGTGTGTGGAGGAGAGCTGAAAGACTGCTACCCCCTTTAGTTGGGGTGGGGGCATAACCATGCCCATACTGGTTGTTAGCCAACACCCCACTTTTTTTTTCTTTTTTTTTAAAATTCCCTGGCATCTACGAGGCTTTCTGCCCTCCCCCCACCCCTCCAGGAGTGGATTGGGGGTAATTGCCCCATCTGCCCACCGGTGTGCAGAACAACTTTGGGCCCATTTTTTGGGGTTGGCCATACCCCCCACCCTCTTTTTTTGAAAAAAATAATAATTTTCCCTGATCTCTGGTGGGCTTTCTGCCCCCCTTGGGGGCAGATGGGCCTTCCAAAAATAGTCTGATCTGCCTCCAAAGGGGGCAGATATGGCTAACAGTAATGTGCCCCCATGGGTAGCGACCCATGCCCAAGGGGCTGCCCCCCCATACAAAACACACACACCAGTTCCTGGTGCCTAAGTTGTTTCTGCCCCCCAAGGGGAGCAGAAATGGGCTAAAATAGCCTAAGGGGTCGCTCCCCTTGCGTGAAATTGGTGCAAAAAAATCCCTGGTGCCTAGTGGTTTCTGCCCCCCTTGGGGGTAGATCGGGCTAATATAAATGGGCTGATCAAATGGCCTAAAGATAATTTTGCTCCCAGGAGAGCAACCCTTGCCTGTGGGGTCGCTCCCCACATATTAAAATATAAAACAAAAAAAATAAAAATCCCTGGTGTCTAGGGGTCTCTGCCCCCCCTTGGGGGTAGATCAGCCTAATATAAATGGGCCGATCTGCCCCCGGGGTGGCAGAAATGGCCTAAAGATAATTTTGCTCCCAGGGGAGCAACCCTTGCCTGTCGGGTCGCTCCCCACATATAAAAAAATAAAAATCCCTGGTGTCTAGGGGTCTCTGCCCCCACTTGGGGCAGCTGGCCTAATTATAATAGGCCGATATGCCCCCGGGGGCAGAAATTGCCTTAAAATAAATTGCCCCACTGGGGAGCTGCCCTTGCCAAAGGGGCTGCTCCCCTAATGCGGAAATACAAATAAAAAAAAATTCCCTGGTGTCTTGTGGGCATTTCTGCTGCCCAATCGCATCACGATTAGGCAGCAGAAATGCAGACAGAGACATGAAAGGAAAGGCCTTTCCTTTCCTTTCATGCCTCTCCCGCCCCCTCCACGTGATCGGAGGATAAATGCTTTTGCATTTCTCCTCCGATCCTCCAGCGCGGTGAGGGAAGCCTCTGATGTCGTCAGCGCGCGATCACACACTGATGTCATCAGACGCTACGAAGGGCCTGGGGAAGCGATTCCCCTTTCCTCCCTGCCCAGGGGAGAGGGGGGGGTGCCAGGCCCTCAGGGGGCCCATAGCAGGACGAGCTGGTCTCGTCCTCGGCACCGGGCAACTATAGCCGATACCAGCTCGTCCAAGGCACTCAAGGGGTTAACAGAGGTCATGATAAGTATGGTTCACCCCTTACTTCTCGACCCTTGCCTAGCCATTGAAAATCGGACCAGATGATTTTAAGGGCCACACAGAACTTAAATTATATATGGATGAAAAGTGAATTATGTTGATGTTTTTCACCTCCGGTGGTGAATGACATCATAGAAAACTCAAGCTTCACTCTTATTCTCTTATTGTCTATTTGAAATCACTCGGAACCCCTCAGTGAAATACATCCCTTTATTTCACTGTTTCTCATCTATTATATATACATATATATATATATATATATATATATATATATATATACATACATATTTATATATACACACACACACACATGCATACATATATATATATATATATATATATATAGAAACTTTCACACAAATTATCAGTAACTTGTTGGCAGCAGAACAAAATGAAGTTTTGTTGGCATGGACATGCTTGAAATATATCATTTTTTAAAAATCTGCCTTTCGTTTTTTATCACTCCTCTCCTTGAGTCCAGTTTTGTATTTTCATCTGTCGCAATCAGGACATAACCATTGGTGTTGTCCATTGTCAGTGTATTTCCTTTGTTTCTTCTGTTCTGTGCCTTTGTGACGTTTCAAAATCTTGGCCTGATTACGATCTTTGTGGACAACGTGACAGAAATCCCATCTGTCGTATTACATCTTGTGGAACTTGTAATACAGCGGATGGGATATACGTTATGTTTGTGATGGAGTATCTCATCCGCCAAGATCGTAATCAGGCCCTTAGTTACAAATGATAATACAAAACACCTAAATAAACAACAATAGCCCATGGCTTTGTTGCATGGAATGTTCTTTAAAATATATTTATTTTCTTATATTTTATTTAATTAATAAGGAAAGTACAATGAGTCTAATAACAGTTGGAGTACGTCAAACAGGGAGAATGCAGAAACAAGTAGAGTTTGTTACCAGCCAAGTAAATGCTAACAGAGTAAGCCATATATTTTTGGTAGAAAAAGAAGCAGCAAAGAATAAGGGTATTGAGAGAAGAATACAAAAAAGCACTGTCATTATAGATAAGATCAATACAGAGTCATAAGACCCACTATAGTTATTCCAGATCGTATAAAACTGTGTATAATACTTCTGGGGGATAATAAAAAGCTCTTGTTAATGCTAGTCAATCTCGTTAGATTTCTCAACCAATTTTCTACTCACAGCTCCTGCTTAGTTGTCCAAAGAAATAATATTGCCTAGTGCACAAAAGCAAACGTGCATTTGTGTGATCACAGCGAATAGAAAGCTTCTAAAAAATGTAACGGAGCCAATATTAAAGATCCTTTAATATTTCAATCAGTCAGTAAGCTCAGACCTACCCCCAGCAGTCCAAAATCTTACCAAACTACCAAGTTAAAAAAAGCCTAATATCACTGGAATCAATGACATTAGCACCAATCTGTCAGAGAACATTCTAAGTATCCAGACCAGGCCACACCTGTTTCAGATATTCATGACTGAGGTTTTTGTGTCTTCAAAACATAAGACTAAGGATGCTCATCTGGCTGGCTTCCCAGTCATTAGTGAGCGTTTTAACTATAACAGTTAAGAGTCAAATATGGAATATTTTACTTTCTCATATTTTCATATATTTGTGTTTAAAGTGGCATGCCACAAAGTGACCTAATGACATTTTAAAAGATGAGACTTTGATCCAGGTGTCAAAAGTTTGGCATAAAAACTTAAAGCAGCAATTTGAAGGAAAACTGTTTGAAACAAACACACAATGTGTTACAAGTTAAATTGAAACATGGGATGGAGTACCTGGTTCCGGTGCATTGTTGTGAAATGAAGAGTTAAAACAAAATGGGCAAAGCTGGTGTATTCAACTAATGTGTGGAAATTAACGTGATCACTCAGAATCAACAGACGACAGTAGGGAGTATGGGGGGAACAAAAGGAAGGGGCTGTGGTGTGAATCTCCCCTTTTAGGTGGGAGCATGAGTGGCAGATATAGCTTGACACTTATTGCAAAAGGTGGCAATGCAATGAAATCCTTAGTGATAATGGAAATAATGGAAACAGATGAGCAGGTGAGACTGAATTGAAATTGACTGAAAGCATATAGAATTTGCAGCAGCAGCGAATAATGTAATGGTCAGTAAGAAGGAATTAAAATATAAATTCTTCTTAGAGCAAATTCAGTGAGGAGCATCTTGGTAACCTAGAAGTCAAAGTATGATTCCGTCTAAATGTGTAGTGCATAAACACCACAAAGACACAATTACAATCCTCATATGTGTATTGACCCCTCAAACCGGCAAAATAGCACCCACCCCACAGTTGTGTTGCCCATTTCAATACCAATTGGTTTATGAAACTCGACAGTAGCGCCTGAATCCAGTATCTAATTGCAATACAGTTTTGCATTTTTAACAGGCATGTGGACTGCCATATATATGTATATGGCAGTCTACATGCCTGTTAAAAATGCAAAACTGTGTTGTAATTAGATACTGGATTCAGGCGCTACAGGCGCTACTATATATATATGGTATTCTCTAAGGTGCCAATTCACAAAAGAAAACATAAACCGACATCTAAGTTTAGACCTGAAGTCTAAGTTTAGACTTCAACTCTAAATTTAGGCTTCAGGTTTAAACTTAGACTTCAGGTCTAAACTTAGCCAATCTAACTGAGACTTCAGGTCTAAAGTTGACGTAAGGCCTAAACTTTGACTTCAGGTTTAAGTTTACCTTTGTGAATCGGACCCTCAAGGTATGCAGGTGGAATTACTTTTTTTATATAGCACTTCATACCCCTTTTTGTCTGTTTCTAAGTACTATAAATAAAATATATTGTTATTACTCAGTTTACTGGGTTAATTAACTGACCTCAAAATGATGGAAGACTGAATTGGCCTTAATGAGATTGATAATGTGCAGCTTTCTGAAATATATGCTACAAATACTGTTTTGATAAGGGAAGGCTTCTATAAGTGAGCAATTCTTTGAGTGTAAATCACAGACATTAAATAGAGAGGGCAACTCTCAACTATTGTTTCCTGGTGCAGCCTGCTGCTGAGATGCCCACCCTTTGAATCCCCTTCTCTCTGGAAGCACCCACCTGGCCTAGAGCCCTCTGGCAGAAGCACATTCTTGGCTCCCTGTTCGAGGGCCGTGGTCTTGGCAGCTCCCTATATAACAGCACATCTGCAAGAACCCTGTGATAATGCTCAAGTTCACTGTTTGTTCCCCTGAAGTGTTATTCAGCATTAGACCAGATCTATGGACATGCAGACAACCTTAATTAACCCTCTTAAAGAAGAGGCCCCTACACATTGAGTCAGCATTGCCACTGATTAGCAGTTGTTACTGTTCTAATGGATTATTTAATCCAGGCATCAAGTGATTGATGTATAGTTATGGTCCAATAGAATTATAAAGCCTTTTTAAGCAGAGGACATTTGGTGTATCAATACTTTGAACTAATATATTCTAAAAAGTACTTAATAGTAGAAACAGTAAGCCAGGACACATGCATTTGGTGGACCTTTTATTGTATTTCATTTCCATAATTTTGTCCCCATTAATTCAAAAGTCACTAAATTATTGGCTACATTTAAAGTAATTATTGTACCATTGTGGCCCTATAAAATAGTAAGGTCTCCTTAGAAGAACACATCTGATTTCTCTTTAGCAATAGCATCAGCCAGCTGTTCCTAAAATCCTTTAAAAAACAAATTCATAAAAGCAGATCAAGGAATATTGATTGAAGGCTGGGGCATCACAGTTGCATGAACCTGAATATGTTCCATTTGTGTGGCATTTCCTTTTACACGTGGCTAGTTGCATAACACCCAACCCTTCATTACAGTTTCACGATGGAGGTCGGACCGCCACCAAAGTAGCGGTCTGGCCTCCACATTACGACCCTGGCGGAGCCACCACAGTCCAACAGCCGGCACCGGCAGGTTGCCGCCAGACGACAGCCTGGTGGTGCCAGCGGTCTTAATCCATCAGGGCAGCCGGGGGATTATGAGTCCCCTCTCCGCCGGCTTTTGCATAGCGATCCCACTGCCATGAAAAGGCTGGCAGAAACAGGGTGCTGGGCCCCATGAACTGCCCATGCACTTGGTATGGACAGTGCAGGAGCCCCCATGGACAGCTAGTTGCGCTTTTCACTGCCCGAATTACTGGCAGTGAAAAGCGCGCCGGGTGTACCCGACACATTGCAACATTGCTGCTGGCTCAATAACGAACCTGCGTCAATGTTTTGGTGAGTTTTCCTCGAGGCCAGCGGAAAACTCACAATAAGGCTGGGGGGCGGAAAACCGGTGTGGCGGTTTTCCAACCCAAAGAGTTTGACAGAAGGCCTCCCCTACCCTCCAAACTCTTAATTTGCACCCCAGTCTTAAATTGACTTAGATCAAGTGCACATAAAAGATACATATTGTCCATGTATCATCTTCTGCCCTAAACACATTGCAATCAAGGTATGAACTTTTAACATCAGTGTCACTGGTAGTCTGTACTGCATTACTTTCACCCAGCTTCAGAACAGAAATTTAGTAATCTATACTTTGTGAATGGCCGTGGTCCCAGAGATGTGTTCCGACTGGAGTTGACCATGCAACCCTTTTATGTCTGCCTTTCTTGCCTTAAGTTCTGACAGAGATCAGGAACAACCAGGCCCAAGTCATCTTAGCAGCTTCAGAGTGGGCCAGGAAAGTGTGGCACGCAGACCTTCTGGCATGAGCATCTGTCCTCCGATCAGGCTTCCCCTTCTGGAAATCCTCCTTTCTCAGCGACATGGCAGGGTCACCCCCCCAGATCTGCTCAGTCTACATGCAAGGATGTCATCTTTTCCATAAGGTGCCCTACCACGAAATCCATTTATGCTGGGCACAGCAACAAATTTGTGGCCTGGTGTTGCATGTGCAAGACTAACTCCTTACCAGCAAAGTCATTGGACATCCTTTCGTTTTTTAAAATCATTGGCCCCCCACATCTTTCAGAAAGAAGTGTTAAAGATTGCTTGTCATCCCTTTCAGTCTTTCTGCATTTTCCAGACCATCCGTCCTTGTTTAAATTAGAAGTTGTGATGAGATTTATTCAAGGTTTCACACACATGTTGCTTCCAGAGTGTTTTGTGATGCCACAATGGGACCTAATCCTGGTCATGAGTATGTGCAGTTTGAGATGATGCATAGCTGCTTGCTGTGGCTTTTGACTTGACAGAGCACCTTCGTCATTGTGCTTACGTCAGCTCAGTGCGTGAGTGAGCTTATAGCACTTTCACTGCAACAGGACAGGTTGGTGCTGAGGACTTGAGCGGCATTCTTGCAAAAAAAATTGACTCTCTTCCAAATTGGGCATCAGTCACTGCCTGCAGTCCATTTTTCTCCTAATCCCTTGAAAAGGGAGAACAGGCTTGATTGGCTGAACCACAGGAGGGCTTTGGGCTTTTAAATTGATGAAACTAAGGATCATCAAGTGGACACTCAACTTTTTTTTGTGGGGCCCTAAACTGTGAAGAAAGAGTAGAGGACCTTGTAGAGGTGGATAGTCCTCTGCATTATGATCTGCTGCACACTGGCCAAAAAGCAGCTTCTGGAAGGTCATAACCCATTCTGCCAGGGTTAAGGCTGCTACTGCTGCATTGACATCACAGTGTCTGATTTGGACATATATCGGGCTATGATGTGTGCATCAGTGCCCTACTGTGTTGACACCTAGGTCTTACTGGAAGGGCATTTCATCCACACTGTCCTGCAAGAGTTTTTGGTCTGAGACGCTCTACAGACCCTACACCTTGGGGAAGTTCTGCTTTGGTATCTAGTCTAAGGTGAGGAATCTGTAGATAGAAATTTATATGAGAAGAAAAATGTATTTACTTTTGGTTACGCTGTTTCTGGTCTATGCTCTAACCGCAGACTCCTTACTGCCTTTCCACCTCCCTGTTCTGTAGACCGGCCTCTTTTTGACATCTGGAAAGGTCCAAGTTAGTGATCAGCACAGTGTTACTAATCATTGACCACTCTTCACTTCTCAGGAGGTAGTAAGAGAAAAATAAGAATTTGGTGTCCGCACTAAAGGAGTGGTGGATATGTGGCTCGCTCTGTCACTTCTGAGGCAGTGTGTAGTCAGCCTGGCACCATAGTGTGCCACCTAGTGGCACACAGGAGCACTGCTAAGGATAATGTTTTGCTGGTCCACTCTGACTGCCTAGGATTTGCTTTCAGTTCTTTAATCCCGGGTGTATTTCATGTGAATAATTATTTGCACCACAGCTCCTCTCCATCCATTAGAACTCCTCCTTCTTTGCTCTAGCCAGATAGATTATTGTGTTATTTCTTTGGTGATTGGCAAAGCTATATGGGCCCCTGACTGCTGTCTCAGTCCAGTGACAACATCATGTAAGTGCTTTGTCCAGGCTCAAGTTTTTTTCACAGATATTGATAAGATTTCACGGTTTCTAATTTTTCCTGTTGAGTTAGAAGCTGTCTTGTATAGTAATGCTCTGTTTGAATCATCATATTAGATTTGTCTCCACTACTGATCAATTCATTTTGTGGAAAGGATTTTTTAGCTGCTATTAGTAGTGCTCTCAAAGCATCTGGGGTTCTTGCAGCGAGCACAGAGTAGTCTGTGTCCATCAATGTCAGGAACTTCCTTTTCCCTAATCTTGGTATGTATGCTCTTATAAGTCAGGATATCATAGCTATCATTGATATAGAGATTGTATAACACTGGAGCAAATAGGCAGCCGTCTTATACACGTTTGCTGGCGATCGTTTTGGCCAAACTTAATGTGTGTGTGTTATTTAAATAAAGCTGTTGTATTGTGGAGCTCATGACTGGGCCCGTTCGTCGGTTCTCTAGTTTTGATAATAGGATCTTACAATTGATAGTATTGAATACCCTCCTAGAATTGACCGAAGACAGTTATAGTGGTTTTCACTTTGGATGCTAAAGACTTGTTCAACCATTGTAGCCCTTCCCTAAGATCACTTTGAACATTGGTTAGTGTTTTTCTCCTCGAACAAGGTTTGCAAATAGAACCGTGGGCAGTTGTTTTACATTTTCGGTTCTGTGTTGATCAAACTAATTGTACATTAGGATCTAGAGTTGGACTTGTGTTGTGATCCAGGAACGTGATGAAGCGAGGTAAGAGCGGAAAATAAGTTTATTTGTGAATCAAATACAGGAGCCACCACAACGCGTGTTGTTGGCAGCATGCCAACCGCCGATCTCATTCCCCATGAGCTTCCCCAAGCCCTCTGTTCCACATTCCACCACCCCGAGCCCTGTATTCTAAATTCCAACTACATAGTAAACATAACATAGCATCTCTCCCCTTTTTAAAAAATAAATAAATAACAAACATAACAAAAAAAACAAATATCTAACTGTTAACATAAATATTGAACAATTCCTGAAAACACTCTGTTGTGAGCACAGAGACTAAAGCAGCAACCATCACTCAACAGACCTCAACTTCCATGGTAAAAACTTTTCCTGGGAAAATCTACGCAAACACCCTTCTGTAAAATTTGTAGCTGAATTTTGAGTACTAGACCTATGTGAATTTTGCACATGTACCTTCGAATTACCACTTTTACATCCCTCACCATAATCACGCTGACCACTAGCACTTGGAGAAAAATCCTCGGACACCTTTACAATCTTTGACATATTCCACCACCGACCATCATCAAGCATGATCGCACTTCCACACACTTTTCTCACCCTAAAAGGTTTACTGATATACGTACTAAGTCTCCAGGACAAAACACCTGCAACTTAGTGGCTTTAATCACATCGTATCTCTTCTTCATGCGTTGCTGTCCTGACTCCACATTCTCCCAACTGACACCACCTTTCATTACACTCTTTCCTTTATTTTTCAATGAACTTGCTAACCAAGATGGAAACAAGGTGGAAGTAGGTTTGCGACCTCTTAACGCTTCAAAAGGAGACACATTAGTCAAGGAATGAGGAGTGGAACGATAAACCCACAACATGGTGCTAATCGCCTGTTGGATGTCATAATTATTGAGTCTAGCCCATTTTATGCAATCCCCAACAACCCTATTCATTCTTTCGACCAAACCATTAGTTTGGGGATGATATAATGAGCTTCTCAAATGTCTAATGTCAGCTTGCCGTAAGAAGAGTTCCATTTCAGAATTAACAAACTGTACCCCATTGTCAGAAATAATAGTATTCGGGAAACCCTCGCGCATAAAAACCTCTTTAAGAAAATTGACCGCATTGGTCGCTGACGGAGCGGCACAAAAATAAACCTCTGGCCACCTGCTGTGATAATCCATGAGAACAAAGGCATAACGCAAATTATGAGGAAGAAAATTAAATGACCCAATCATATCAATACCAAGTTTAGACCAAGGCCTTTCCGGAACCTGAATAGGGTGTAAAGGCGGGGTACAAACTTTCAATCCCTTCTCAGCAGAATTGCAAATGACACAACCCTTAACCACAACATCTACATCTTTATCCATAGATGGCCACCAATAACTCTCTCTTAACCTCCTTTTGGTCATAGTAGCTCCAAAATGACCTTCATGTGCTGAATTAATCAACCCAGAACGAATACCAAACGGTGGAATGCACCTCTCACCCCTCAAAATTATCTGATCTTCAATTGAGATCTCATCCGCAACCTTACAAAACGGTTGTAGCGGTAAAGGAAAATTTTTCTCTTTCGGCCAACCATTAGTCACAAATTCTTTAACTTGAACTAAAATCGGATCATCCCGGACTGCTATCTCCCAATCAGTTTTGCTAAAAGTCTTGAATACTGGAAGATCCACGCTGGCAACGAAACAGTCCTCTCTATCATTCTCAGAATCAAAATCATCCAAGTCCTCAATGGGTAATCTAGAGAAAAAATCAGCCCTTACATTAAGTTTACCCGGTAAAAACTTAACCTCAACATTGTATTGCAAAATTTTGTAGTAAGACGAGCAATGCGCGGGGTAGTATAATTAGTTTTGTCACCACTCAAAATATAAAGCAGCGGTTTGTGATCGGTCACAATCACAAACTTCCTTCCCCAAACATAACTTCTGAACTTTTCACTTGCCCAGACACACGCCAATAACTCCTTTTCAATAACAGAGTAATTCAACTCTGCCTCTCTCAGCACTCTAGATGCATAACCGATAGTTACTTCTCCTTGTTCAGTATCTTGGACGAGAACAGCCCCCAACCCATATTTGCTGGCATCAACCATTATTTTACACGTTAACAGGGGATCGTAAGGACATAGAGCTTTAGCATTGGTCATTTCATACTTCACTAAATCAAAAGTGTCTTCACAACCTTTGTCCCAAACAAACGCAACTCTATTTTTCATCATGTTAGACAAACACTTCATCATAGAGGCATAATTAGGAATAAACCTGGAATAAAACTTGCATAAGCCCATAAAAGAGCGCAACTCGTCCTTATTTTTAGGGGGAGGACAATTCCTAACTGCATCGACTAGACCAGGTCTTGGTTTGACACCCTCCGATGAAACAATGTGTCCCAAAAACTCAATTTTCCTCTTCCAAAATTCACACTTCTCATCTTTTACAACAACCCCACTCTCCTCAAAGACTTGTAATACTAATTTAAGTATTGCGTCGTGTTCTGTCAATTGCTTAGCAAAAATAAGTGCATCATCCTGGAACACCAGGACCCCTTCAATATCCCTCAATAGTTGTGACATGATGCGCTGGAAAACTGAAGCTGCAGACGCAAGACCGAAAGGCATCCTGCGAAACTGAAAAGTACCAAAGGGAGTGTTGAAAGCAGTACAATGTTTAGATCTTCTTCAGGAACAACTTGGTGGTACGCTGAAGCCAAGTCAATCTTGGAAAACCATTCTGCACCATTGAGTTTACCCAACAAGTCGTTAATACTGGACAACGGAAAAGAGTTGACCCATATTTCCTTGTTTAAACTCCTTAAGTCAACGCATAAGCGCATTTCGCCACTGCGTTTGCGAGCAACCACAATGGGAGACAACCACAAACTGGACTCCACCGGTTCAATTACCCCAGCCAATTGTAATTTATCCAACTCTAATTTAAGATCCTCTCTCAAGCTGAAAGGGATTGCTCTCAATTTGTGCTTAATGGGAATGGCGCCCTGTTTGATTTTGATCCTATGTTTGAAACCCTTGATACATCCCAGTTCTTTTTTAAACACACCAGGAAATGTCTTATGCAAGATTTGCAGATTTAGACCACCACAATCTTTAACCACCATTACTTGCTCACTGGTACCCGGTCTGAGTACCATACCAAAGAGGCCTTGGTGGAACCACCCTAATATGTTAAGACCCTTTACAGCAACATACACTTTTCCCCGGATTTTGCGCCCCTTGAACTCCAAAATATCTTCAATGAAACCTTCAAGTTCTATCCTCCTACCCTCGTAGGAGACAGGAGCTCTGTCAGGTGGAAATAATTTCCTAGAACCCCACGTCTTCTTAAATAAGTCTGATGTCACCATGGTAATACGTGCACCAGAATCAACGAGCAAATGAAGAATCTTGCCACCCACAGCAATGTCCACATAGGGGTCAACACACTCTTCAGGATTACCTGAAACAGCCTGTTCATCTGTGACCACAACAATCATATCATGGAACTGACTTTCCAAACTTTGTTCTGATACTTCACTGGCTTCACACACACTGTTAACTTTGATATTCTTGCTCACACTACTCTGACACACCTTAGCGAAGTGGCCTATGTGATCACATTTATGACACACAACGCTCTTGGCTGGACAACCTTTAGAGTCTTTTGCATGTGGAAAATTCCCACATCTAAAGCAAATATTTGTTCGTTTGAAAAATTGATTGGTCACAGATTTAAGTTCTTTGCGCGCAGAGACAACATTGATATTGACTTTCTCTTCTTCCTTGCGCTGAGCTGATAGTTCTTTAAGAGATGCTTGAGCCAATTCAATACTCTTAGCTTGCTTAATCACATCTTCGAGTGAAGGGTCCCCCATTGTAAGTAGTCTTTGCTGGATGTGTTTGTCAACACAATGTCCTATCAGCTGATCCCTGACAAGTTGATCCCGAAATGTGCCAAACTGGCATTGTGCGCATAATTTACGAAGTGCTCTGACAAATTCATCAATGGATTCATTTTGCAACTGGGCCCTCTTGAAAAATTTGTGTCGTAAAACAACGATGCTTGGTTGCTTATCAAATCTCAGAACCAGTTTTGGAAGACAAATAGACCTTTAAAGTATGAAGAACAAAACGTAGTGAATAAGAACCAGTCAATCCTAGAACTTTGGTTGACTTTAGACAATGAGCAGTGAAAAGGAAACAGACAATTACTGTCTAATTCCTGTCTAACCGCACCACACCTTTTAAAGTACAAATAACAAGATAATATTAAGCCGCCACAACTTTCATAAGGTAAGATCCGCCGTTTTTGTAAGCCTTGTATTCCTTGTAAAACTTCAACAGTAACGTGAAAATCCTCGGCAAAGATAACAGTCCGTTGCCTAGCAATCGTTGGGCAGACGAAGGCTCTTCCACATGAGCTTTCCGGTTGCTAGGAAACAAAGTAAACTTGAATCATCCGATCGGCGAATAGACGGACGCGCGCACACCCTGCTCACGCGCTCGTTGGTCGTAGTGCGGGCTCGTGCAAGTTTATCTCAAGGCGTAGTTAAAAAAAAAACAATAAGACAATACGACCTTCGTGTCGAGCGATTGTAGGATTGCAGCTTACTGACAGAGAAAGTCTTCAGTTTTGTAAATGGAAACAAGAAGGTACGCCGAAGGCTCGCGCAGGTTCCGCAGTGGCTCCAGCAGTATGAACCCCTTGTCGCCAAAATTGTTGTGATCCAGGAACGTGATGAAGCGAGGTAAGAGCGGAAAATAAGTTTATTTGTGAATCAAATACAGGAGCCACCACAACGCGTGTTGTTGGCAACATGCCAACCTCCGATCTCATTCCCCACGAGCTTCCCCAAGCCCTCTGTTCCACATTCCACCACCCCAAGCCCTGTATTCTAAATTCCAACTACATAGTAAACATAACAACTTGTCACTCTGTTTATAGGTCACCACATTGTACTTTCGTGCCAAGAAAGCAGGACTTCTTGTGCTAAGGCGGTTGCTCTAAAGATTGATTTCAGGATCGGAATCCATCAGTCCATTAGCAAGTAAAAACATTGCGTTTGGTGTTCAAGGTGGCAGTGCTAGCAGCCGCCCCTGCATAAGGAAAACAGGTTATTGCTGCCTTCTGGTGGTGCCAGTGGTTCAGAGAGAAGGGCTGATGCAAAATATACATTTTTTTTAATCCCTTTACTGTCCTTCTTGAGATATGGTCCTTAATATTTGCAGATTGCAAATAGTACCCAGTAATTGTTGAACGCTGCATTATACTCCTTGCTAAAAGGGATAGTTATTAGAGGTGTTTTACACTTTACGCTCTCTTCGTGACTCAGACTTTCGCAACTGCGAAGATTTTATGAACACAAAAAACTAGTGAAGATGACGATTGGCTTGAGACTGAAAGCACTGACAAAATGCTCTTGTGTCTGGTGGCTGTTTCTCTTTTCCGTGCTTCATTGTTAATGTGCTCCACCTCTTAGAGCTGTGGTACCACAGTCAGAGTAGGGGTTCAAAGAAGGTGTGATGTTCTGTATAGATTCCGGCACAGTCTTGGAGATAGCCTGAGAACTTTATTAATAATGCAATCGTTTTTCCTGTCAGTAAACTTTTGTTCCCCTCCCCAATGCTCTAAGATGGCAGTTGTTCATTTGAGCCCTTTACAGTAAACCATAAGATAAATAGACACTTGAAGTGAAACAATGATCCACACAGATAACTCTTGTGTAAAAATGTTTTATTGGTGAAAAAAAAGCCTGATGCGAATCTTGAACATGTAATAGTCTTTCCTGGGTAATGGTATTTTCCAAGTCAAGAATTTCAAACAATAGTAATCAATTTCAGAAGGTGTCTACTTCTTTTCTTTTGAAATATCCACTGGGTGTCCACTTCAAACGAAGTTCGGGAATGTCAGACATGAGACAACATTTCATGGGCTGTTCCATTTGCTGTTGATTGTGTAATTTTTGCTCAAATCTAAGATGATGCTTAGTAGAAAGCTTTTTTATTTATGTAAGCTTTTTTATGGTTTTAAATCTGTTTTCGTTTTTTGTAAATGCCTCAGTAATAGGTTTTAAACCACTAGCCCTTGTTTTTTTATTACCCAGTTTTCTCTGAAATACCTGGTGAAATTGCTGCTCTAAAACATTCTCCGTGACCACCTGACTATGTTTCTGTGTTGAGGGCCGTGCACACGGGGGACATTTTGAAGAGCAAGACCAAGCCAATGTGGGAGCATAGGTCTGTAAGGGAGCATCTTGTGTCACACTTTTAAAATTAAATTGAAGGCTTCATGGTCTGGAGCATTGTTTCTAGGACCTCATGTTATAGTAGAGTCACGGACATTAATAGTATAGGAAATGCTGTGGCGTGTAAGTATTACGTTATCACAGAGGGATATCTCAAGATTGTTATATTGTTTGGGATGGAATCATGATGTACCCATTTATGCTGCTTTTCACTACTTGATAATTTATATCTGAACTCAGTGAGCGACATTCAAAATTGTGATGATTTTACAGGAGAGTTTGATACAGTTCAAAGTCCATCAACACCAATAAAAGATCTTGATGAGAGGACGTGTAGGACATCTGCGTCAAAATCACGAGGAAGGGGTAGGAAAAATAATCCATCACCCCCGCCAGACAGCGACTTAGAGGTATTTCTCATTTCAAATGATTATTCGGTTGTATTGTGCTTTATTGATCTGTTACTAGAAAACCCATAACATCCTCTGTGTGTCTGGTATAACAGTTATGCATAAGTGAACGAAAATGCCTTATCTCAGCCATTTTCAGTTTCTGTTAACATCGACAGCTAGGTTTTTTTTCATTAATTTATTTGAAAGCACAGAATTATTGTTCACTTACATTGTAGGACTAACAGGCATTTTGTCACTCCGCTCAATTTTCAGAACTTTGGATTTAAACATGTCATGTAAGTTTTGCATTGAATTTCATGCTGTACAGTATGAGTGTGCGAGGCACACTAGCAATTGTTTTCATATTAGGTTAAGCTATTTGTTATGTTATATTGTCAGCATCTTTGCAGCCGATATTGTTATTACACACAAAAAAGCTAAACATAGAGTCTTCTGAAGCCAAAGTTGACTTTATTAGGTCTGGTATAAATAGACCTTGTTTCAATGTATCACTGATTATGTATAGGTGCTACGTTCAATCACTCACAGAAATAGAGCTTGCCACAAGTTCTCAGTCATTCCCCCTCTGGACCATTGCTGAACAACCCAGGAGCCGTAATGGAAGCAGAATTGTCCTTGTCCCTCCCCCGATAGTATCTTTTGAAAGTTTGTTCTTCCATCTGAAAACTCTCATGAAGATTTTCAAGTTGCCAAGCCTTTGAGATTTTTTGTTACCATTCCTTGTATTAGCATGTTACAAACTGATTATGGAAACAGTGTGAATCTCAGGGTCTAGAGTACCCAATCCACTGCTTTCAGCGTCCACAGAATCTAGTGACTTGAGTGCTTTTTCATCTTCAGCTTTAGAACAATATATCCCATGCTTCACTGTCCCTGCAGCAACCAAAGTAGAATGCCTAGCACTGTGCACAATGCACCAAGCATTACATCAGTGTGTACCATAATCATTTTGGCATATCACTAATCACCACTTGCCCCCAGATTCTTCAATCTGTAAGTGGAACCACTAGTATCAAAACTTTAAAAAAGAAAAAAGTACTAATTACATACTAGCATTTGAAAACCTGGCGGGTACGTGGCCTTGTATTAAGAGTGTGAGTTGCTTGCAACTACTGATAAGCATTGATGCTAAAACTGCTGCGTTTGTCCTCATATGAAACAAGGATATCCGCTAAATAATTCCATTATCCTATAGAGAACCATCTATAAATATTAATGATTCATTCATGTATCTTAGGATGCCTTTTGTTTTCTGTTGTGTGGCAAACCAAAGAGAATAGCATCTACCTATCAATGAAATGTCTTAGGACTTATATTCTCAATATAACTCTCTCAATAATAGCTGATTTCACTGTTGAAATTGTGAAAGATGGTTGTTTGCCAAGGAAATGTCTGACACTAGGAACCTTGAAGGTTGACCGTGCACTAGAGATAAAACTTAAAGAGAATAGAATGAAACCCAGCATGGTGTGTAAAAACCATCTAACTGCAGACACAAATGCACTTCAGTGTAGTGGTAATATCTCTTATCAAGTAGAGGTCCTTTCCTGTTCCCTGGCAGATTGTCCCTCCAGAAGACTTATATTTGTTCTCCTGTATTAGCTGATTCATATTTTTTAATATATAATTCTAACATGAAGTTAAAAAAAAGTGTGTTGGTGCCCCAGAACTCTAAATTCAGCTACAGGTCTCATGTGATAAATGTCCACTGACCTCCAAGTACTTCGGCCCACCAGGGAAAAGCCATGTGGAATAAAAGACCTGTCCGGCACTGAGAGTGAGGGTGGGTCAGTAGACACCAGAGTTGATTGGAGGAAGATAATTTGTATCTATATCGTATTTGTATTACACGAGCCCGGCCAAAAGGTTGCGGAGCACTGCAAAAGGTCAAAGACAAGAAAATAGTTTATGGGAGCGAATACATTCATGTTTATTAAGTTGGCTTTTGTTACCTTTTGTGTGGTAAATCAGAGAAAATAGCATCTACCTATGAATGAAATGCATATTTATATCAGTCCTCTCTGCTTTGTCTACTCAGGAGTTGGCCTTAAATTTATAAGAGCATTGAAAAATAAAGAAGGCTCAATTCGACCTTACTGTCGTTGGGGTAATGGCTGGGAAGAAAGGAAAGGCATGCCTTGAAATCCTCAATAGTATTTATCCTCGTGCATTTTCACTCCATGCTAGGATCATGATTGTAGTCAAACTGGACAAATGACATTAAAGTATGTGCTATGTTATGTTTGATATTGTGTTTGACGGTCTAAATTGCGAATTCCTTCAACTTTCAGCGAGTGTTTGTGTGGGACTTAGACGAAACAATCATCATTTTCCATTCGTTGCTTACAGGATCTTATGCACAGAAGTATGGCAAGGTAGGCACGTTGTATTTAAAATATTTTGCCTACATGTGAAGATTGGATGTTCTATAGAAGTACGTTTATAAACTGAAATTTAATTATAGTTGTATGTGAATGTTGTTAATTTGAAATAGTTGCCTGAAATATAAGATATTCATCAGTCTTTGGATATGTTGAAAACTACAGCAAGTATTTGTAATGCTTTTATTCACATCAGTGCAACCATTTGATATATGGAAGTGACGCATTATAGCAGCATAAATTGTAAGCAAAGACACTCCCTCCTCCATCCAGGGTACCAGCACTCGTTCACTTTTAACTCTTCATGAGGTAATTTTGCAGAGGGCTGAGGTGTTTCATTATTCACTTTTCTCTTTTTCCATAAAATGTTTGTCAAAAGCCAATCTTTTGTCATTATCTAAGATGCCCAAACATAGTATTTTTCTTTTTCTAAAGTTCTCAAGCAACTGAAGATTTGCGTGAGAAGCCTTATAAGTAACTTTTGATAAAACATGGTAAACCTACATGTAATTTTCAAGAATAAATTGTCACACAATTTAAAGTTCATAAAAACGTATTGTCTATTGCCATATGGAACATGGCGATGAAGCCTTGTAAGGCAGAGTACGACTCTACACCCCTAAGTTTGGCACAAAAGACCCATGTGTTTTCCTTTTCCTCTATATATCTCTTTAGTCACTTCTGATAGGTGACTACAGAAAACAACTTGATGTTGAAACAGATCTTCTGATCGCAATGTTCCAAAAATTATTAGTACTCTTAGGACTCTCTTACCCCTGGGAATGCCTCAGCTTTTTTATTTACTTATTCACTTTAGCAGTGACTTTTGCAGATGCTCTGCAACATCAGCAAAAATAAGAAGTATGATGAAGCGCATGTATGTGTTATGATGCTATAACAGCTAGGCGTTCTGGTGTATGCGCATGCACAGCATGTCGCAGTGGCTATTTTGGGTTTCTCTTTCTATTTACCATTCCAAGATGGCAGATGCAGTTTAGAGCAATAAATAAAACAAATACATTTAAATATGAGCTGGCACGTTTTGAAAGTGGAGCTACCTTAGGTTAAATGCCATTATGAGGCCCTGCAAAAATTGATTAAAAAATGTAAAAGACCGCGACGGGAAGAGTGGGGTGGAACGTTAATGCAGTGGTAATAACAGGGAGTGTACAAGGGAGTAATAGAGGGGGTTGAGGCAGACAGGAATTTAAAAAAATAAAAGGTACATAATGCTGACATTCGGGAAGCAATAAAATAGCTGTGGGTAGGGGCAGGAGGAGCAACATAGAGTAAGTGAGGTCAGTTATTTGAGTGGGGTAGCAACGCACAAGTGAGAGATGAAGAAAATATATACAATCCTGTCCTGTGAAAAAGAAACAAGCATTGGCAATGTCATAGGTCTCGCATTTGCTTTAGTTAGAGCTATTGGCATTGTGAATTCATAACTGGAATTTTCTTGCCACATAAATTGGTCTACTCTGCCTCATCATTTGGCTTTTCCTGCCATATAATTCCAGTGCCCTTGCATATAACTAAAGCACTTCCATTTACCTTCTTCCTCTATCTGCAGCAAAAAATGAAAATGTTGCCATTTAGCATCCTGATTTAAATCTTCAATGCTAATTCCAATAGAATACCACTTTCACCACCCTATTAGAGTTCCTGGCTGACTAACACAACACCTCAAAAAAAGACACAAGGGCAGCCACAGCGGAGAAATAAACTAGAAGGGTCACCCAAACATACCAAGATTGTTCAATACATGAAAAACTGGAGAAAGTAATGCAGTGTAACCATATACTTAGCCCCTAGAGTGCTACTGCAATGATATTACAGACAAAGACTTTAAAACAAAACATCTTCCAGCTATGAAACAAAGGTTCTAGCCATGAGAAAGCCTAAGAGACATTTAATGATGAGAGGGGTCATTATTTTGGGGTCCCCACTAATCTAATGTAGGGACACAGAGTTGATGTGGACACAAAGAGTGTTTTGAAAATGGTCCCATTCTCCTAGGACCACCACAGACTGAGTTATGAGCAAAAATGTTTTGTAAAAGTAATGCCCTGCAAAGCATTTTGGGGCACATTTTTGTGCCGCAAATATTATAGTGCAATGCTCAGAACAACCCCTAGAGGACACCACAATAAAAATAGCCTTTGAAAGAAACATTGTCATGTAACCATACAGTCAGCCCTTGGAGCATAACTACCTGAAACAAATAGGAGAAAGTAATTGTCACAGAATTACAGAGATGGTTCCAGAGTGGAATGACATCTCGGATCACACGAGTAACACCTCTCACATTGAAGAGCCCATACTCCGGAAGTGGGAACTGCTCCAGGGAACAAAAGGGGAAGGAGGACGGTGACCTAGTGGGTAGCGAAGGGACGGAGGCCTGTGACCTGGTGGGAAGCAAAAGGAAGGAGATGACCGATTGCAGGAAGCAAGACGAAGAAGATGTGGGACCCGAGGCAACAGAAAGACAAAAGCAAAAAAGAGGCAAAACCCAAGGGCGACGGTGTAGCAACACTACAGCAGGCCTGGAGAGAAGAAGGAGGATGTGTCTAAACCAGTGTACCACGCCATGTTCCTATAGGAGCGTGGCTGGACAAGGTACGGTCTTTCATATATAAAGACAAGACCAGAAAGGGGAAGGGGTGTGAAAGGAGGAGGAGTGGAGAGATAATACATTAAGGATGGGGTTTTGGGTTCCTGTGGATGGGACACCATGAAGATCCCCTACGCACGATGCAACAGCATGTTTTTCACCCCAAATCTAGTTTGAGGCCCTCCACCCTTCCATCACGAGCACTTCCCATTACCCATCCCGATAACCCCAAACATTAAACACCCTTAGCTTATCAAGGACCCTTGTTTTCTCCCGCTCTTCTTCCGAGGTGGGCTGACTGGAGTAAAATGAGTGCCCCAGAGTACGCCTTCCAACCTAAGAAACAAGACAGGCCTAGAGGATTATTGCCTGTATTTAGAAGACTCCCCAGACCAGGAACTAAAATAAGAACTTCAAAGTGAGAAACATCTGAAGAAAAAGCAAATAAAGAAACATCAGTGACCCTAACCAGTCTAGCTATCAGTTCTTTCAAGATACGATCCACGAGAGTAATGTAGTATAACCATATATTTAGCCTCTGGAGGGTATAGGGCATTACACATTTTGAGGCAAGCAGGCCTATTGTAATGATATTATAAAAAAAGGCCCATAAAACATAACTTCTCCTAGCTGTAAAACAAAAGTTCCAGCCATGAGAGAATTAAAAAAGTTAATGAATGGTGGTAGGGGTTGTTATTTGGGAATCCCCCCTCACATAGTGTGGGGACCCAGAGATGATGTAGACCAAAAGAGCACATTGTGGTCAATGTTTCAAAGGTGGACCCATTGTCTTAGGACCACCACATGCTGAGTTATGAGCAGAAATGTATGTAAACATAGTGCCCTGCAAAGCGTTATGGGACTGGTTTTCTGCCATTAATATTTTAGTATGTTGATATGACTGTACTGCTTAGAACAGCCCCTAGAGGACACCATAAAGAAAAAAGCATTTGAAAGAAACATGGTCATGTAACTATATAGTTAGCCCCTAGAGGGCATAACCACGCAAAAAGAAAATGGCGATAAATATTCCAGTGTAACCATGTATTTATCCGCAGACAACATAATACATAACACATTTTCAGGGGTAGGAGGCCTAGTGCAATATTACAAATACGGCCCTTAAGACACAAGCTATTCCCGACGGGAAAAAAAAGGTTCTAGCCTTGAGAGTGCTTAAAAAGACACTGAATGGTGAGATGGGTTATTATTTTGGGTTCCCCACTGACATAGTGTGGGGACGCAGAGATTATATAGAGCTAAAGTGCACGTTGTTATGAACGTTTTAGTGGTGGTCACATTTTCTTAAGACCACCACTATGAGTTATGAGCAAAACTGTTGTGTAAAGGTACTGCCCTGCAAAGGATTATGGGATGAATTTCCAGAGTACAGTGATTATTGTGGTATCAGCTCTCCCGCTGTGTCGGGATAGCCACTTTCACTTTGAGGATTTCCATTTTATGTAAAGCATTTACCAATTTCAAGTGTTTGAAGGGGAGAGCCACAAGAAATTACTCTGATTAGGTAACTGTGAACAATGTGACCAGCTCTTCAATACCTCCGATTGAGTTCACGCTGTTGTGCTTGTTTGTGCTGTGAGTGCTGCAGCCACCATGCAGCACAAGGGGGAAAGACAAAAGAAAAACAAGCATTTGCAGTGCAATAGGTCTTGCATTTTCTTGAGTTAGAGCTGTTGGCATTGTAAATTCATAACTGGACTTTTCTTGCCACGTAAATTGGTCAATCCTACCTCAAAATGTAATCTTTTCCTGCCATATAATTCCAGTGGCCCAGCCTTTCACTAAAGCACTTCCATTTACCTTCTTCCTCTATCTTAAAACATATATAGTTATCATAAAACCTTTATCAGAAATAAACTTGTGGCATCAGAGTGTAATGCCCAAAACAGCATAACAAAAATATTATTTGGGGAGGATTGGAGGGTGAAAGGAAAGAGAGAGTCGGGAGTAAAGTTGGAGAGGTCAAGTGGCATAGTAACTGTGTCATGGCCTTGGAGTAAGAAAGGAATATGGTTGACTGCAATTTTGGTAGGAAAATACACCAGTAAATAGAGCTGAGTGAGGTCCATAGGTCTCTGGGCCCCGTTGCCACCACACCTGTTGCAAAGAAATAAAAGAAAGAAGGGAAAGAAAGATTGAGAAAACGAAAACACAACTAAGAGAGGAAATAGAGCAAACGTGTGAGACACAAAAAAGGGAAGGAAGCTAGCGAGTGAAGGATAGAGGAAAAAATAATGAAAGAAGTGTGAACACAAAGAGAAAAATGAACATTCGAGAAAAAAAGAGCTGGGGAGAGAAACAATCAGCGAAAGAACTAGGGCATGTATGTACTGACACATTTCCCACAGACACAGAATGGGAAACCCAGTTTGACACTTCGGTCCGACAAGTTACATGTGGCTTCCACATGCAGACAGGAAAAAGAGGGATTTTTAGTCAAACATGAATTAACAGATAAACATAAGAAAAACACCGAGAAAGGATGGAAGAAAGATCTAAAAAACAAAAAAGTGAAAGTACGCATACTGAGGCAAAGGAAAGAGCAAATAAAGAAGACAAAGAAAGAATGAAGGGAAGAGGAAAATGAATTGTGAAAAAATGAACCCCTGATGAAGAAAAAAGAGAGGAACGAAACAAGGAAAGACATAACCAAATTTTTGCAAGTTTGAAAGAGGAGGGAGGAAGAGGGAAAAAAAGGGAGATGAGTAGAAATAAACAGTTAAAAGAAAGAGGAAACCTGTTAATGTCTGGATTTTAAGAGCTGGAAAGAGAAAAGTTGGGAGAAAGAAAACATTGAGAGTAAACAGAGTAAATGAAAGAACAGAGTGAGATAGGTGAAACAGACCCTTCCAAATGAAGATGGCAGCTAAGAACAGATTTAATTGGCTCCCCAAGTCCTCAAACAAAAGTCAGAGAGTGGAACAGCAGGGGGCACTGCAGAACAGCAGGAAGTGCATTAGCAGAGTTGTGTCTGAACCCCAATACAGCAATATTGGGGTGCTTCAGATCAGGATTGGGGGTAAAGACAGAGCTGTGTTCCGGCCCAGTGCTGGAGTAACAGAAAGGCAGCTGGTGAGGAATGAGAACCAGAGCGCCATGTAACTCCTGGTATTGGGATAATGGGGAGCTGCAGGTTAGGGTTGAGGTGCACTGACAAAGTTGTATGTGGGCTGCAGTACTGGAATAGTAATGGGCACACAAGGTCAGAAGTGAGTTATGTTAATTAAGCTATGTGTGTAACCTAGTATTGGCGTGCCAGTGTTGCCGATTGTTAGCTTTGAGGTCCCCTGGTGAAGCTGCGAGTGGGGTCCAGTATGGGAGTGGCTTTGCCTCTAAACCACAGAAGTGAGGGGCATGTGTATGAGTCTTAGTACTGAGAAGAAATGTGCACTGAATGTTAGAATTGATGGATTCTGGTGGAGCTGTGGTGGTTCACATCAACAGTGCACTGGCTGAGCAGTGTTTTGCTCTTTTGGGTCCAATATTGGCTTGGCAGTGGGACTTAATATTAGAATTGAGCTGCTCTAATGGAACCATATGTGAGCGGGGTCCCAGTATAGGAAAGGAATTGGTCTCACCGGGGTAGAACTGAGGTGCACTGATGGAGCTGCACCCGAGGTCCCAGTACTGGAACAGTAGTGTGTACTGACTGTGAGAACCTAGGTGTTCTGGCAGACAGTGTGTGTGGGGCTCTGGCACGGATAAGGGGATTGGAGTGTGTGAACTGTGGTTCACTGATTAACCTGCGTCCAAGATCCCAGTACTGGAGCAGAAGAGTGTATTGACTGCTAGAATTGAGGTGCTTTGTCAGACAGTGTATGTAGGGTTCCTGGCACTGGCACGGATGAGGGCTTGGAGTCTCTAAACTGCGGTGCACTGATGGAGCTGCACCCGAGGTCCCAGTACTGGAGTAGCAGAGTGTACTGACTACGAGAACTGAGGTGCTCTGGCAGAAAAGATGTGTGGGCTTCTTGTCACTGGTACAGCTGAGGACTTGGAGTGTGTGAACTGAGGTGCACTAATGGAGCTGCGAGTGGGATCCCAGTATGGAGCAGAAGAGGGCACTGTCTCTAAGGATTGTGGAGCCCTGGTAGAGCTGGGTGCCTAGTCTATAAGCATTTACAAGCGATCCCACGCCCTTGCTCTCAGCACACAGGCAGACACACTTGGTAGAGAAAATCCAAGACACGGAAGGGCGGGAGCCAGGCAGCTGAGAGAGGGTGCAGAGACCACATGTGACCAAGATAACAGCCTGGTTTATAGCCTTTTTTTGCAGCTAAGCTCACTGCAAATTAAAAGGGAAGCCTCCCTGGACAGGAGCAGGAAACAAAGAAAAAAAAAAAAAAAAGGTACCCTACAGTCCAGATAAACAGCACAAAGCGTAATTATACAGTTTTTTTGGTCCCTGCTTCCACACAGAAGAAGGAGAGACAAAGAGGCATGACTGGCCACTAGCAAGCAAGGATTTATAAATGACACTGAAACTAACAAATTAAGTAGCTGGAATCCCACAGAAGAAGTATACTAAAAAGTATAAAAGAGGTCCTATGCTTATGCTCGACCTAAAAATAGTTTGCCCACACTGAAGTATATTGGCAATTGTAGAATAATCCATGTAACAAGGGAATTCTACAATGACAAAGGCAGCCTCAATGCGGGACAAAGTTAAAGTATTTACAAATTACATCAAGTGATTTTTGAAAGGCAAGCCCAATAAGCGAATTAAATTGATAGGTGTGAGATGAGCATGGTCAAAAGCCCACAATACTTACTACAGGTCAAAGCGCTTGCGCTCTCGACCTAAAATGTAATTATGTGAATATGAACACTTTATACTAGTCATCCAGTCAATACAGTGTAAAGAAGCTCTGCTCCAGGAGAGGGACCAACAGAACAAGAGGAAGGAAATTCATAGAATAAGAACCCGCAAGAGTAAGAATAGAGATAACTAATGGTAAGCGATGGGCTAGCACAAATCTCCCTATATGTTTTAGTATGCTGCACAATAGTTTTTTTTTTGGCAACAGACAGTTAAAATATGTCTGTAGATAAGACCTAAATATAAGTATGAATTACATTTTTTTTAAGTAGGAATTAAGTGATCTGTTTTCTCATAGTAAGCAGTCTGTGCAGGTATTCAATTGTAATACAAAGCAAATGCATTGAATGTAAATATCTTCTCTTTAACACAAGAAAATCTACCTCGAGTGTGTATCTACCATGCACCTTGAAGTGTTCTTTTTACCTGAAATATAAACGTATTTGTGTTTAAATAGTCCTACTTCGCCTTCAATGGTATCAGATCACTTTACACAAAAGGGAATATGTGGTTGCCCAGACACATCAATTACAAGTAAAGAACTTGCAAAATGGAAGGAGGGGAAGTTGTGGGAAGTGGGGCAGAGAAGGAAGAGAAAGACTAAAAATGAGATGTTTGGTGTTGAAGAAACCAATCATTGTAGAGAGAAAACCAGCTGTCGAGTTTTTTGGAGAGCTGTTAGAAAATAATTTTATCTACTTGTAAGAAGCTGAGTCAGAAAGACGATCGTTTTGAATTTTTCTTGCCGAAAGAAACACGACGCAGACTGTAGCACTTGTTACTTCTAGCTAACAAATATCTGAACTAGTATAGTGCATTTTCTCAAGAGATGCCGCCCTTAGAAGAGGCTTAATATTCGTGAGTGCTTACTTCTTTGCTATTGGAGCTATTGGGAAGAACATCCACTGTCCCTGCATATTCTTTTCAAACCTCAGGTCTGCAAATCTTAGAATGAAGCCTATATTAATATTCATAATTAAATACTATTATTTATATATACCTAGTAATATTTCAGAAAACTGTTGTTGATGCTTGTTTTTAAATTATTTTATATATGTTTTTTTTTTTTATATATTTGCATTAATGCAAATTAAATGTGCCTGGCAAGAACGTCGACTGAATAAGTAAGATGTTTTCTCAATGGCAAGCGATTGTCTTCATTTCAGTTTTTGCAAATTACTGAAAATGTGTTAATTTGTGGATTAGGAGTAAACAGAACTATGATGTGGTACAAGCTGATTTTATTGAATTATATGCATTGGAGAGGGCGTGTTAAATGTTTAGATCATACTGTAGTTGACTGAAAATGTTTGTGAGAAATCCAAAACGTGAACATTGCATAATATATAATTTATTTATCTACAGTCCAGCAAATATGGGTCAGTGTGCATGCATTTCACTTTTAGTAGCTCATTTACCTAGAATCCAGGCTTTTAACAAACACCATTAGGTTAATTTGCGAAGCTTGTGCACACTTGAAAGTGCAGTGCCACTTTGGACATTATTTAGAGTTTGCCAGATGGGATGCTCCGTCAAAATGCGATGGCTATCCAGTCCATCGTTTTATATGTACCATAAACTATTACAGGACTTTCATGTGTTTTTCATGTGGCAGACGGGACATCCGCCACATTCTTGATAGACTATCCCATTTGCCAAACTCTGAATGAGGCCCTTTGTGCTTGTGCCTCTTTGAGACTATACAGTCTGTTTAGTCAGCACGACTGAGGCATGATACACCTGATGTAATGATGGGGTATCGTGCTTAGAAGCAGATGTGAAATTTGGCCATCATGTGTAGCTCTAGGCAGGACTTCATTCAGTGGAGCATGCGCAGTAACAGTCTATGATGTAGTAAGATCCATTAGGGAAGATGTTGTAATATATTGCTAGTCATGCTTATTGTCAGTCAGACCTTTGAACTTAAACAGGGTGCGAGGAAGTCCATCTGAATTCCTAAGTAGATGTCCAGTCTACCACTAACCCAAACATAACGGCTGGAAAAATGTGTGACCTTAAAAGAAAGGCTGCTGATGCTACCAGTGCTTAATTTTGGTTCTAAAAATAGAGCACAGATGCCAGTGGTTGTTCTGAGGAACACTCCACCACATTAGCGTTATCAGGATTGCGAAGACCGAGGCTGCCTAGTTTTGATTCCCACTCATTCCTGTGTAATGTACTGTCTTACAGTTCCTGTCTCTTCCTCACTCCTACACGGTCTCCCCTGCTTTACCCATGTATCACTGACCTGTCTTTATCTTCCTTCTTCCTTCTCTCTCTTCTTCTGGGTTAAATTCTGATTAAGAGCGTTTAGTTTGGTCCCTGAAAATGAAAGCAGATGCCCACCAGCAGCAGTAATTACGTGATTGATGATAGCACTACATATCTTAGACTGCATGATGAGATACTGCTGGAGTGCTAAACAAATGTCACCTGGCGTACGATGAGCTATATTTATTTTATCAATTAAATGCTAACAATCACAAAAAACAGTTCTCCCAATGGATGACTGCAATGTATTTCTTTTTTAAGGTCTATCACTCCTTTATCATCCAGCAGTGTCAATCGACACCCAGGATTGAGACCACAGCTAGTTCAGGTTGTTTCGGAGTGACTAACAGCGTTTGTTATTGTTGGTGCTGTAGGTTTCACAGAGAAATTGTTAATGTCTTTGCGTGTCCTCTTAGAGCACTGCCGGCACAAAGTAATCACTCAAACAAATCAACACATCCACAAGTTTTAGCAGCTAACGTGAATGTGTGAGCACCTCCCAAGACGACAATAGTCGAAATTTGTCTGCCTATTTGATGGTGTGTCTTCAGTCAGTCATGCCAAGATTAGAGGGCTTGAATTATTTTTAAAAACTACTGCAAGCAGGTATGTTTTTCAACATTGTTGAATTTGTAAAGAAACATAGACACGGAGACCGAGGTTTTACGTGGGAGGCCTCGGCACTAACGAATGCCGGCGTTGCCACAAGCCAAAGTTGGTATTTTGATTTCACCTCATGTCTCTTTTTTTCTGCCACCATATTTTTCCTACCGCTTCGCAGGTTTTTATATTAAATACTGGGGTCCAGGTTTCCAAGACAACTGACAGGAGGATTTCTGAAATGTACATATATATCTTCTCAGTCTTCTCATTGTGGATAAGGGAAAATGATTGAGATAATGAGAAGACTGCGGTGGGATACCAGGGTTAAATTGTAGCACTTTGTCCTGAAAACCATTTAAACTCCTGGTATCCATTTCAGCAGGATATTGTTATTGATGTCGGGTTACATCTGTAGAATAGTAGTTGAATGATTCATTATACTTTATGTAATTTAATATATCTATTCATGACAAGTTTTTACAACTTATTTTTAAGGACCCACCAATGGCAGTGACTCTTGGACTTCGAATGGAAGAAATGATTTTCAACCTTGCAGACACACACTTATTTTTCAACGATTTAGAGGTAAACAAACGCATCTATTCCATTCTATTTGCAGTATTCAACCTGATGGGCCGAAGGTGACCGGTGACAAACCGTTTTTCAGATGCAAATTAAAGTACCGGCACTTCAGCCAAGTTTATGTTAATTAACACAATATTATTCCACGTCGTGTGTTAATTCACTTTCAGTTTGCTGACTTCACTTTTTGGACTTCTAGATTCCATTTAAAACACACGGAAGTGTTTAATATTCCCTATCGTCGATTACTTTAAGACACTCCTTTGTCTAATTAGAAACAAAACGTGTGAAATCTTTTTTATAATTAAGGCCCTTACTTCTATGTTTTAACCCGGACTAAGCATGTACACCACTGATAGACTTAATTGGAAAAAGCTGCAGAGCGATTCCTTCTCTTAATCAGATCATGAAACGAGCGAAAAGTGTGGGATTTCCAGCTCCTGGCCCATAAGACTGTATTTCCATCAGAAGTATGTTTACGTATGCTTAATTCGATTAAGTGTTTTCCTAAATGGAGGCTGCAGTGAAGGCACCTTTCGGAAAATGCATCCTTATATGTGTTTTGATTCCAGCGACCTCCTCTGTGGTAGTCCTTCAAAGACCATAGTGAAGCAACAGTTTTTTTTGTCCTGGGAATACATAAGGGATTGTATTGCCATTTTAATGCAATTAAAACTACAACTCTTTCAGACTAAGACAAGGTTGAAACAGAAAAGGAATTATTTTTGTAATTTGGACCACTATTTTTTTCAAACAATTCTCTCTAATGAGAACGTTTTTTTCAGTACCGTGGTATGTTTCTGAGCCCTCAGACCGTGGAATAATGGGGGTGGGAGATGGCAATATATAACTCCACAGGGAATTATTTAGTGCCTCCGGACTTTGCTGAGTGACAATTTGTTTAGAGTCTCAATGCAATCCAGTGTAGTGTGGATCCCCCATACACTCACATAATTTTCTTCTAGAACATAAAAGCAGGCCTTTCTAAGGCATTCTCCTTACTGCCCACTCTGCCAGCAGTGATTATTCCCATTTCTCGTTCCTGCATGAGGTGCTGAGGAGCCTCAATCAACGGGATGGTACAGTGACCTTGTGCAGCCTGCTGCCCATGTGCATGGCCTGTGGATCCAGCTCGCTAAGACTGAGCCCTTTGGATTGCTGAACTGGACTTTGGACCCTTACCTTTACTGGAGAACTGTCCCCTGCAGCCTAAGCAGCGCCCCTGGACTGCTCCCCATAGATTATGAAACTTGGGCACCTCTGATGGATTTCACTGCTCGCTACATGCAGGTTCACAGGTGAGACTTGAAACACTCTGGGGGTGGTTACTGGGCAGCTGGAGCACCCCTGTAGAGCGCCGTGCAGGGGTCCCTTCGGTCCCCTCTCCTGTGTGTGCGAGTATCTGCCCTGTCACCCTACGACACAGCATCCTTGCATTACTCTGGGGCGGAGTGGACTTTCCATCCGACAAAACTCTCTTGCTTACTCTTGCTTACTCTTGCAAGTCTGGGCCCTATATTGTGACTGGCTGTGATACGTCTTCTGGAGCGGGTCTCCCCTGAAGCGCCCAAAGCTCCTGCCCCCTGGCACTCTAGTCAGCCGTGCAGGGGGCTACGATGTCGCCCCTGGACCTGAGGCCTGAACTTGGTTAACAAATGCAGCTCACAGTTACTCTGACAGCCTCTTAAGCCACAAGTGGCATTAGACATGTTTACTGGGACCTTGCCTTGCAGACCCCTGGCACCGAATTTCTGGCAAAACTGTTATGCTGCAGGGTCGACCACTGGCCCCCTATTCTTTTTGCTCCCGAAGCTGCAGCCCATTGTACTTAGTAATAGATGCTGTGGCCCCAGAGCCATACCTCATGAACTATACTGCCATTTTAAGGGTCCCATGTGTGGTTCTTGAATTTATGGAAAGTCAAGTATTCCTTGCCTTCATTTAGTACTACAGGACTAAGACGCATATCTAACAATTGTTGCTTGTCAGTGCGAAACTCCAACCACCTTGATTTCCCTGTCCAGGGCATCTTGTCAAGACCTGATACCTGTCGCACACTCTTGCTACCATCCTTGGTTTTGCGACCATCTATAACTTTCACCTCTGCCTCCCTGCACTTTTCCATACAAGGCTGCCCGTGCTGCCATGCTTATGGAGCCCACAAGCATTGAAAAGTGGGTCCCTTGCAGGGTCACCAATACTTCTTCTCTACGACGATCACACACTGCATATCTAGACGGGGCGATTACGCACGAGTTCTCATGGCACATCCTTGCACTTCTCTGTGGTCACTAACTGGGACCTTAAACACTCTGAGACACCCAGATCCCTCTGCATCCATCAACGGCAAACTGAATTCTGTTCTGGAGGCAGTTGAGAAACTTGGAACTTCATTGGCCAATACCCATACTTCTATGGGGAGCAAAATAGATAACATGACAGCTGATCTTACGCTGTTGCTTGACAATCACTGCAAATTGGTTGACAAAGTACATGACGCTGAACAACTCCTCACTGAACGCTAGCTGAAAAACCCCAAATTGGACTCCTAATTAACCTCCTTGGCCGGACATGTCCACACCCTGGAGCGCCGCGCTGAAGACGTGGAGGGCCGATCGAGAAGAAACAACATTGGGTGGTCGGACTCCCGGAGGAATGTGACGGATCGAACTCAGTGGCATACACTAACCAATGGCTCCGGGACTTGCTCCTCCTAATGGCACGCTCCGTTCTTCTCTGTGGAGCACACCCACTGTGTCCCGGTGCGAAAGCCACCGCCAGGGGCTAACCCCAGGTGGTTCCTGTTTCAATTTCTTCATTACGGTGATACTCTATTTTACGTGAAACACACAAATTCAAAGACATTACTGTTGAAAATGCCTGGATTATTTTCTTCACGGACTACAAGGTGTCTGTCCAACAGCAGAGAAACTCTTTCCTAGGGGGTCAAAAGCCTCCTTTGCTAGCTGGACATCTGTTGCTCACTCTTATTCCTGGTGCATTTGAGAGTGGTTTCGGAAGTGAAAACATATTTCTTTGACTCTGCAGTGGCCACTTGGGGCTGGTTGGAGTCTACAGAGCTCATATCCTCAACTCAACCCAACCCAAGCCCAGCCTGAAAGCACCTCGAGAATCTACCACAAGCCGTTGCTGTGGATGTTGACCATGCTCAAACAGCTCATCACAGCTGAAACCTAACCCCAAGCTGGAAGAGGTCATACAAGAGAGGCGCTGGGCCCTACAAATTGCCGCCACATTTCGTGAAACCACGGCAGTCATAAGGCCCCGAAGAACCCTCCTCCAAACCCATAAGTGATAATGGCTCTTCAGCCACTTGGCCATCTGGTATTGAGTCCCTTGTTCCTCCCAACGTAACACCACAGATAGCTGAGGATATTATTTGAACTATATTTTGTCTGACTCACCATGTTTAGCTGAAGGGCTGAAGGTTAACAGGGCAAAACCCTGCCTGTTTTCCCTTGTGCCCGAATCACCTGGCCCACACTTTACCCTTAATGAGGCATGAATCACCTGGCGACCACATACGTTGCAAACCTCTAGTTGCAGGGTGACTTTAGCAAATTTATATTCACCCCTAAACCAGGCCAGATTTGCAGTACCACTCCTGGAACACTACTACCTGGCTTCCCAGATCCATTGGATTGCCCATGGATGGCCAGCTGGAAACTGACAAACACAGCCATGACTGCCTGCCTGGAATCTGTCCACCATCCTTCAATTATTCCACCATTGCTCCCGGCCTAGGACTGAACTCCTGCAATCCTGAGTACCTTATGCACCAGTGCTGGTGATCCTAGGCACTCCCAGTGGCAACATCTTCACTTCTGTTACAGAACTAACTATATGGCATGCTTCTGTTATACACACACTAGGCGACCTGTAGCATAGCAGGAAATTGTTCTCCCTATACATCATTAATAACAGATGTGGGCTTGTCCCCAGGACAATATCTATTGTCCAACTCCTTACTAGCCTTGTTGGAGAGCAGAAGGAGCGATATGTCCCTTGAACCTCCCATTAACCTCGCAGTCCAATACATCCATGTGATGGGAGAAGGCCAATGTCTGATACTTTGGTTTGCTGACTCACTCGCCACCCACACTGCCTTACCACTTACGACTCTTCGACAACAGTGGCAAATACATCTTAAATTGAAAAATCTACAGAAATTAAATTCCTCAGCTGGATAGAATAGTGTTGTATGTTTTCAGGTATCTCTGGTAAGTTTCCTGCAAGTGTTCTTTGATGTCTAATGATTAGATCCTTGGGGAAAAGTAGAGCCTGATTCAGAGATCGGTGTAACAAAAAATCTTTTTAATTCTGGAGCAAATGCTAAATACAGAGAAGCCACCAGCTGAATTTCCTCTGTCAAAAGGCTAATCCGGTGAAGGAAATTAAGCCGGTGGAATTTAGTACAGATTTCCTCAAGAAACTGGACTCTCTTCATTTACCACCAAATCCTGAATCAGGCACCGAGGTTCAGATGCGGTTGTAAGCACTGTGGTTCGCAAAATTTCAGGGCCTGCAAGTGCAAGGGGGCTTTTCTTAATGTGCATAAACCCTTTTACAAGTCTGAAAATGCTTTTAAACTCGTACAAGGGCTTAGGCAATACTTTTGAAATCATAAATAGGAAGGAGCCCTAAAGGTGACTTCCCCTCCTACTACAGATTAGGAGAGGAATGTATCAATGGTTTGTGACTGCAATTGCAGTTGAAAAGCATGAGTTATCTACCCATAACCTGGAGTGGTAACTGGTTCACAAATGGGAAAGGACATAGGGTGGTTTAAAAAAAAAAAAAAGTGGTTTCCTATTTGCAAGCATGAGGAAGGTAGTCTGCTGTTCTTGCAGACCACCATCCACGTGTTTGCAGGGAATCACAGGAGGTCCCAAATACCAACCTACCTAATTAATGTTAATTAGGAAGATCGTTCCTTTGATTGGAAATTTTGCGATGCAGTCTGTTCATAGGTCGCATTGCAAAATTAACAACTAGTCTTAAAAGTCAATGCGTACTTTGAAATCTTTTTGCAACCTGAATTTTGGGTCCCAGAGATCACAGGGAAGTTCATTCCAGAATTTGGAAGCTACGTAGGCGAAGGAGCATCCACCTACCTGCAAGCAAGCATATTGTGATATCTTCACCATTTTCGCTCCTGAAGATCTCAAGGTAGATGGTTGAAATAGCCTATGATGATGGATAGGGCCCTTTTCTTGAAAACTAAGTGATGAGGAGAGCTTTGAACAAAAAGAGTGGAATTATTTTAGACAGGACTAAAGATGGCTATTGTAGGAAACCTGCTTTTTCTGCATAGTCAAGCTGGATTTTTTCACCTTTTGTTGGCTTAAACATTCTGTGTACTTTACCTCACTATCCAGTAGTAGAGTGCCTGTGCTCCCCTTTTAACATGGTTGAATTGGAATATTCCTAATTGGTATAGTTAACTTACCTAGAGGTCCCTAGTATATGGCACGATGTGTATCCATGGCCTGGTAGGTAAATGCCACTAGAGGACTGCAGCACTTATTGTATCGTTCACTTCAGTGGAAATCAAACATGGCTTCAGGTCTACCACTGTAGCCTTACTGTAACAGTGCAAAACATGCACTGCAACCTGTCAAAGTAAACTTTTGACAGGTAAAAACATCCTTTTAAGTATTCATAGGTCACCCTTGTGGTAGGCCTTGTAGCCTGCAAGGCTACGTAAATGGTATGTAAAAGTAAGGCATATAGAAATGTAAAGTTAGCACTGGGGGAAGGCTGGCTGGCCCATAGAGAAACATTGGGAAGCAATATTAAATGCTAATACTGTATGTCATGAGAGTGACGAAGTAGAAAAATATTTGAACCACTGTTTTTAATAGTCATTAAAAATTAAATTTAATGAAATTAGATTTTTAATAAATGTTAAGTAAAGGTTACATTTAGCAAGTAACCTTTTCCCTGCCCCAGGATCTGGAGGCTAATTTGCATTGCCACTCCAGCTTCTCCCACCCAGCTGGTAATTAACCTTGAAAAAGTGTGAGTAGGTGTGAAATGTCTCACAGGATTAAACAATAGGCTTACCTGAAAGGGGCAGAGGAGGAATCATTGGAACTCTTCCAAATATGGAGTTTGGGGGCTGTGGACATCCTTTTTGACCTTACAGTGCTGAATCCTGCTCGACCGGTCTGCTGAGCTCACATTTAATACTTGGAGCACACTTAAAAGGTGAGTGACCGGGATGCCAAGACAATTCTTGTGGATCTGCTGTCTCATTGCTCGCACCTCCAAGCACACACTTCAGAACACTTCCTGGACATTCAAAAGATCAGAAGAGGTCTTGGCTGCTATTTATGACCTTAGAGGAGAGCTGAAGGACTGGACCTGCATCCTCTTGCACCCAGAACAAAGAAGTGGACTCTAGTGGTCATAAGGTTAACCTCCTGTTCAAGATACAGGGACACAACATGCCACCAGAGGCCTTTTTATTTTTTTAAGAAGTACCAAGCTGACCAGTGCTAACTGGATTGGACCCTCTTCTTGGCCTTTGCCTGACACCTGTGAATCTCTAGGTGCCTCCCCTTAGGTCGTGGGGGCTTTAGAAGTGTACTCCTGTCATTTGATGGGACTTGAAAGACTAAGCCAGAAGGCAAAATCTTTGACCAGCAAAAAACTGGTTGGGGTATCTGACTTGCGCTCCATGGTAGTCAGCCGCAAATTGCTCCTAGGTCCTGGTCTACATTGTTCAGGCACTATTGTTGATGGTTTGTGCTTTTTGGCACTATTTCTACCTGAAACATTAAAGAGTTTGGAAGAGCTGGCTCATGGCATGAAGAAACATTGGGGACTACAAATAATACAGCCATGAGAAGATCGAACAGAAATGCATGGTTCTCTCACGTTTAAAGGACTACTATGTGATGTGAAATGTGGAGAAGAAAGAAAGATTTATTTCTCTGTGTGTATTCATTCAATATTTTTGTTTGTTGGTAGTAGACAAAACTTTGCTTTGTGTCATTTGAGGAGAGAGATGTGTTATATCTGTGGTAATGGAATGGGAAGCAGAATGGAATCTTCAGCACGGAGATCCCTGAGGGGAATGTAGAACGAAGGTGAGAAGACGTTGGGACAGAGCTGAGGCTGGGAAGTTTTGTTCAGACCCTTTGTACTTTATTGGCATCAAATAAAACGAAGACAACTACTTTCCACCTGCAGTATTCTCGATTTAAAACAGAACCCCCTGAGCTCATTTCCAAATGTCTGGCACAATGGCTGTGAAAAAAAAAAAACACTGAACAAGCTGCATGAATACTGGGCAGCTCAGGATCAGGGTCAGTGACATGGATCTGAAGGGCTCCTGAATTTAAAGTGGAGCTTGATTTGGATAATTTATTGGCTAACTCGGAGGCAGTAGGTGAGTTGCAATGGGAACAGGTCTGCTTAAGAGGTGTGATGGAATCAATAGTGGTAGAGAGCCACAAATTAAGATATTGTATCAGTTAATATGCACCCATAGAGGGATGTTAGCAATGAAATCAGGCCTTCAGCAAGATTGGGTGGATGATTTTAGACCAGACCTTCAAGAGTGTATCTCAGGGGCCTGTGGAAAAGGTTTCTTACATAAAATGAGCTGGAAAGGAACCATGGAATGGCCCAATCAGATTAATGATAGAGGGGAGGAAACTGAGAGATTGGGTATGTTAGAGAAAATAAGGTCCAGAGTACGAGCAGGTGGATTTGTCTACTAGCTGTGAACAGTTTAGAGACCCATCAGGATCTGTTAACATTTGGGAGTGAGGGTCTGTAGGGTTGTTCTCATGAACAGTAAGATCATCTAGGTTGGAAAAATGTGCATTATGTAAGACAAAGGAAGCAAGCAGGTCTGCACAAGGATTGAAAAGGTGCACCGGGTAGCCTGTAGTGAGAGAGGCTTATCTCAAGACTATGAAGAAGGAGAAAGTAGGATAGATTTATAAGAAAAAGAAAAGGCCTTCAGTTTCAGACATGTTCAGTTTACAGATTACTAAATAAGTGAAGTTGGATTGGTAAATGATAGCCAGTCCACTACCTGAGTGAAGAATGCTGTCCTGATGATTAAGTGAATAAACATTGGGGATAAAGCATGCAGTATTTTGATTTGGTGTTTCCGTGAGCCAGTTTTTCGTAAGAAACAAAGCTTCCAGTTTTGTACAGATCACAATCCACAAAAAGAACTATTTAATATTGTGCATAGCCTCTCTAAAATGGATAGAATCAATTAGCCTGTGATATACTCACAAGAAAATTGCAATGAACTCAATGTATTTTTTATTGAAAAAATTAGGAGCATCACAGATGCTATACTTACTAATTCTTGTGGGGATTGTGTCTGGTTAGAACGGGAGGTGTATCGTCTTAAAAATCAGGAGCTCCATGTGATCCTTGCCCTCCTACAGTGCTGCATTGAATGGCTCACTCCAGCATAGAACCTCTTACTAACTTATATGAATCATTGAGGTAAGGGAGAGTTCCAGATTACTTCAAAAAGCTACTCTATTCCCACTAATATAACTGTCTGGTAATAATCCAAAAATCCTAAAGAACGCTCGTCCAGTTTCTTTTTTGCCCTACTGCATTAACGTTTAGAAGCTCATATAGTGCAGAAAGTGAGCTCTCATTTCTGACTCCAAATATTTAAAATTGTATTAAGCAGGTTTTCAGCTTAAACCTAATACTGAGACAGTATTAGGTCTTGGCCAAAAATCAATGATGGGTATATCCCAACTTTGATTATGCTCGATTATCTGTGGCTTTTGATATGGTTGACCACAAGGCTTTTTTCGAAGAGCTTTTAACTTGCTACCTCTTTTTTGGAGCACACGGCACAAGCTGGCCAACTTACCCCATTTAGTGCTACAGAAATAAAGATAAAGTGTGAAGTTCCTCAAGGGTTTGCCATGGCCCCCATCTTTTTTATATTCATATACAGCCCCTTATAAAATGATTGTCAAGAAGAGGCTGCTGGATTTTTAAATACGCTGATGACTGTCGGGTTCTAGTTCAGCTGATGATTTGGCCCGAGTACAAGATCATTTTAAAGATATAATTTGATTTATTGGTAAATGAATGAGATACAAGCACATAAAAGTGAATGTTCAAAAGACCAAAATCATGGTTTTAACTTAAACCACATCAATATGGACTAGATGCTATTGCCCTTATAAACTGGTATGTTACCGTCAATAAACCTAGGTCTAAAAAGTTCTGGTGTTCTACTCGAATCAACATCTTTTAAGCCTCAAATAAATTAGGGTGTTATTGAAATGTATATTCAGTTTGCAAACTATTAATAAGATCCAACCATTCCTTTCGCTTAAAGATATGAAGACTATCATGGCCGTTGTTATTGGTGCTAACTTGGATTATGCTTGCAGCACATACCATAGTCTCCCTCAGTGTGATATCAAAATACTTTTGATTGAGAACGTTGCAGTTAGGCTAGTTTTTAGAATTCCTTGGAGAACACAGATTAACCCTTTCTTGAAGAGCCTTAATTTACTGCTGATTAAACAGCGTACTACATTTTAAATGTGTTGTTTAGTTTTCAAACCAATAAAGGGAATGGGCCCATTTATTAAGAGATCAACTAGTTGAATATGTCCCTCAAAGAACACTTTGATCGGCTTTTCAATTCCACTGCTACTTGCCTTGTTTGATAGCGCCAAGAAAACCTTGGGTTGATGTTGTGCTTTATAAATTCCCCATAACATAACATGAATCAATAAACTTGAATATTTCAATGTTATATTTAGGTAAAGATTTTGCATTAATAAGGAAAATATTCAAGCATTTACTGCAGGGAGATGGCGTCCTCCTATGTGTGAAACTGATAGAAAATTTTGCATAGGTGAAAGTTAATAGGACCTTTTAGGCAGTGTCAACATCAAAGAGAGGGAAAGGGAGTATTGAAGGTCCAGTGTACAGTCTCCCACAGTAACGATGAACAATAATGAATACACTGTTACTGGCAAAAAAGAGGGAAACCCACTGGTTTAGGAGCAAGAGCCCTCACACATCCATTCGGATGCCATGCTTCATCATCGGGGTGCTCCTCGTCAGACCGGCGCTGCAATGTCTGACAGGCTCCCCGTGAGGGGGCTCTTTGCCGGAGATGTTTTATAATTACTGCCGTGGTAGAGTATGAGAAACTAAAACCTACAGGCAGGTAATAGCTCAAGACAGGAGAGAGTTAAAATTGGTCCTGTATCCCATCAAAATCACTAATTTAATAGTCATCAAGCGGATAAGACCAAGATTAAAAACAACTCGAAAGTGATAAAATGAGATAATGCTCAAACACTTTCTAGAATTGTAGGGGGCGGGAAACTATCTCAAGGCCACCTAAATATTGGTCAACATGTTTCACGTCTAGTGGCCTTTTAGGCATTGACCTGGAAAAGTAGACTGACATATACCCGAGGAACGGCTGTGTAAGTGATTTGCCCCTGCAGACCTGAAGCCAAAATACCAGGGGACCTGTGCTGGGCAGGCCGGCTGTGCAGACACGCTGCCATATCTTTCTTAAAGTGCACCATGTTGTGTGGACCAGGCCTTTTCAACCCGGAGCACACTGCTCTCAGGCACAGCGGGGGTGATCATAAAGTAAGAGCTGGGGGTGGTAAAGCTAAAAACAAAAGTGGGGCCCAGCAGCTCCATTGGCTCAAGGCACTCTCCCTTGTCTGCAACACTGATAAGGAAATAGGACACAATTAAAAGAAGCAGGTGAAAATAAAACCATAAAAGTAAAAGAAAGATTGTTTCAGCCAATTCAGCTGTAGGAGCCATATGCCCCCTGCCAAAAAGATACAAGGAGAGAAACACAGGGGGTCCCCAAGTCAGGATCCTGGTGGTTTTTGTCTTCTGTAAATTTGCTGCCTTTGACAGTCCTAAATGGTTCCATTCATTTAAGTAGTCACAAAGCCCCATCTTTCTAAAAAACAAAAGTGCCATGTTGAGGAGGCGTGTCCTCAACAACTAGAACCTGTCGCCCTCTGGAACAGTGGTGCCAGTGATAAATTAAAAACTGGGCAGGTACTGTTGGGAGCTACTGATTAGTATGGCAGCCTGATTTGCGTCACCATCAAATACTTAAAATTATTAATATTGATATTTTACTGTAATATTGTACGGTGGTAATTACTGAGTACCTGCTTCAAATATCTGTATTCGCAAGCAACAGTTTTCTGCAAACAATAGAAGAAATAGTTGTATGATAACTGTTGTTTTTCCAGTGTCTCCAAAATGCTCATCTTGGGTCGAACATGCGCCTGGTCTTTAAGAAGGTCACAGTGGGAGGTTATTAAACACATCATAAGCTTTAGTCTATACAAATGCTTTCAGTGTTGCAAGACTGGGCTATTTCCCGCACAAATGTGCAACATTTTTGCCACTTATTCATAAAAAACACAACTGCCTCATGACAGATTGTGTTCATACATGTGACTCAGGAGTTTTTCAAGTCACTTGTGCATCATGCTTGAGGTCCAGCCTGGGAGGAACGAGAACAATATCCTTAACTGGTCAGCCTGTCCACCTTGCTGCTGAGTCGGAGATCACGTGTGCCCGCCAACTTTCAGAGGGTAAATAATAAGACCATGCTGATAGTTAATGTCTTCACTGCAGAGATCTGCATCTTATTTAGTTACAGTATTGACTAATAACATAGTTTAGGGGTTAATGTGCCTGTGGCAGAGCATAGCTCTTTTGTTACTTGAAGTGGTAAGTTGCAGTCCTTCTAATATAGCATAATGAGCTATGAGTCAGCATCCAGGATATACATGCACACCTATGCCTACCAGTATAGATTATATGTGGCTCCTACACCTTTTAACCCTCAGTGTCTTAAGTAACATTCCCTGTAAATTGAGTTACTCATTTTTATTATTCATTGTCTCTGTATAATAAGTGTATGATATAAAGTGCTATGACACCCTACCCTCATCCTGTGATGACAACTGCTACATAAGAAATTAAATAAAAGAAAACATTGAGTACAGTTTAAATGATCAGTAGTTCATTTACTTATACAGAGCAATACATCTGACTATTACATTGCTACAAATCCCTTACATGTAGGTGCTGACGTCATAAACACACCTCCAAATCATATTTTTTCTTAAGCACTTGTGAAATAAGCGGACTGCCCTTGTTTTCCTTCATTGTATTAGCATCTAGGTGTTAGGCTCTAGATACCTGTGAGTCAGGATGCGATCCCAACAGCAGGCTGATGGTCCTTTGAATGAGGCCTTTGGGTTGGACACTGCTGGAAGTGAAAAAATCTTCATCAGTTTGTTGCTCTGAAAGGAATGCAGACATGCTGTGGGTGCTGCTGAATGAGTCCTAGTGTCAACAGATTACACCAGGACAAATTCAATAGTCCCTGGCCCAGAACCACATCAAATTATGCACTGATGAAAGGGAATATATAAAAAGGACGAAGTGAAACCCTTATGCTGAAGAAGAAAGACAATGCATGAGATACACAGAATTAGGTTTTCGGAAAGTTGTGGGGAGAAAAGAGTCCAATAACCATGGCCTCTCCTTGCCCATATGGGCACCGGAAAATAGTTGTGATTCAGTCTGACTGTGAGGGTATTGCTTTCATTGACAATTGGCATACAGGGAGTGCAGAATTATTAGGCAAATGAGTATTTTGACCACATCATCCTCTTTATGCATGTTGTCTTACTCCAAGCTGTATAGGCTCGAAAGCCTACTACCAATTAAGCATATTAGGTGATGTGCATCTCTGTAATGAGAAGGGGTGTGGTCTAATGACATCAACACCCTATATCAGGTGTGCATAATTATTAGGCAACTTCCTTTCCTTTGGCAAAATGGGTCAAAAGAAGGACTTGACAGGCTCCGAAAAGTCAAAAATAGTGAGATATCTTGCAGAGGGATGCAGCACTCTTAAAATTGCAAAGCTTCTGAAGCGTGATCATCGAACAATCAAGCGTTTCATTCAAAATAGTCAACAGGGTCGCAAGAAGCGTGTGGAAAAACCAAGGCGCAAAATAACTGCCCATGAACTGAGAAAAGTCAAGCGTGCAGCTGCCACGAAGCCACTTGCCACCAGTTTGGCCATATTTCAGAGCTGCAACATCACTGGAGTGCCCAAAAGCACAAGGTGTGCAATACTCAGAGACATGGCCAAGGTAAGAAAGGCTGAAAGACGACCACCACTGAACAAGACACACAAGCTGAAATGTCAAGACTGGGCCAATAAATATCTCAAGACTGATTTTTCTAAGGTTTTATGGACTGATGAAATAAGAGTGAGTCTTGATGGGCCAGATGGATGGGCCCGTGGCTGGATTGGTAAAGGGCAGAGAGCTCCAGTCCGACTCAGATGCCAGTAAGGTGGAGGTGGAGTACTGGTTTGGGCTGGTATCATCAAAGATGAGCTTGTGGGGCCTTTTCGGGTTGAGGATGGAGTCAAGCTCAACTCCCAGTCCTACTGCCAGTTCCTGGAAGACACCTTCTTCAAGCAGTGGTACAGGAAGAAGTCTGCATCCTTCAAGAAAAACATGATTTTCATGCAGGACAATGCTCCATCACACGCGTCCAAGTACTCCACAGCGTGGCTGGCAAGAAAGGGTATAAAAGAAGGAAATCTAATGACATGGCCTCCTTGTTCACCTGATCTGAACCCCATTGAGAACCTGTGGTCCATCATCAAATGTGAGATTTACAAGGAGGGAAAACAGTACACCTCTCTGAACAGTGTCTGGGAGGCTGTGGTTGCTGCTGCACGCAATGTTGATGGTGAACAGATCAAAACACTGACAGAATCCATGGATGGCAGGCTTTTGAGTGTCCTTGCAAAGAAAGGTGGCTATATTGGTCACTGATTTGTTTTTGAATGTCAGAAATGTATATTTGTGAACGTTGAGATGTTATATTGGTTTCACTGGTAATAATAAATAATTGAAATGGGTATATATTTTTTTTTTGTTAAGTTGCCTAATAATTATGCACAGTAATAGTCACCTGCACACACAGATATCCCCCTAACATAGCTAAAACTAAAAACAAACTAAAAACTACTTCCAAAAATATTCAGCTTAGATATTAATGAGTTTTTTGGGTTCATTGAGAACATGGTTGTTGTTCAATAATAAAATTAATCCTCAAAAATACAACTTGCCTAATAATTCTGCACTCCCTGTATATGTTAGCATCATTCTGTGAGCTCTACAGAGAGGGTAAGGATTGATTGTACATGTGGTGTGCGCACCTTAAGAAATGTGTACTACTTTCAGCCTCCGGGCTCTCAATTGTGACCCATCATAAACACCCACCCACAACATGAACTCACTCAGATACCTGAAAGTGACTAAGTTCACAGTATGCACCATACAAGGGTCATATGTTGAAGAAAATAAAATTAAACACCTCTGGGAAAATTCACTCTTAGATAACCAAGGATGAAGTAAAATATGTGAAATGTAGAAGGGGACTGTTTTCTTGACATGGATTACACTAGATTTTTTGTTTTACATTAGTTATTGAAAAATCAATGGAGACTTTTGCCAGTTAAATAAGGTAAGGGAATATAGGCGTATAGGGACCACTTTTAAAGTCCGTCTTAGAACGTGCTCCACTTAAAACCCTAGATGGGTGATAGGTGTAAAGGGGCAACATGACCTAATGAGATTGCAGTGGTGAATGATGGTGTCAGAGCGGGACACTGCTAATGATGAAGTGGAATAGAGTGGGATGGACCCAGAGTAGTGGTGCGCAGCACATGAGTAGTGACTCTGTGTTAGTTAGATGTGTGCGGGGATGGGTACAGTACAAAGTGGGAGCATTACTTTGTAGTATGTGTGGTTAGTACATGTGCTGGGTGCGTGTATGCCTGGGAAGAATACATTACATGAGAGATGTAGTGCTGTTCATTATGTGTATAGGAACCGCATGTGCTGAGCAGTATGTGTGCTAAGCGTAAAGTACAATATATGATTGGTAAGGAGTTGTGCAGTGCACAGTATGTGTGTGCTGGCATTGCATGTTGTTTTGAAATAAAGCACCCCTCTTAAAGATAGGAAAGCTTTAGTGATGAACAGTATGCATAGACTGAGTGTGTGTGCTGGATGCATAGGTACATGGAAGGATACAATGCCTAGAGTTATTAGTGCTGAACAGAACGTGTGCTCTGAACGTTCACTTACTGAGTGTGTCCCATTTTGAGAATCCCAGCCCTGCCTGGTAAAGACATGAGGAAGAGAGAAATCCCCCCAGACAGATTTGTGGATTGTTATGTTCCTGTGAGCTATGTTAGGACACACTGGAGGGAAGAGTCTCTCTTTACATTTCAGACTGATCTTGATTCAGTGATAGATCACGGGGAAGGGGGCTGAACACAGTGTGGGACTGGGGACTTGGGATTAACCCTTTTGATGCACATGTCACTGTGGCTGACATCCAGGTGTAAACACCCATGAATTATGTTGTGGACAATGCATATGGCTGGGTCTAAACTGGAATGGCATGGGCAGCAAAAAAACGATGGATTTAGGCCCAGATCTCTGTACTGGGGGTGAATGTTTGACATTGTTCAGCATTCCGTCCATCACTTGTTCTTTTTGCATTTGTCACCCTAAGTGGGAAGGGTATGCCCAGACGTGGGTCGCGTGCTTCCCATGCCACTGGATTCAAGCTAACCTGGCTGATGAGGGGTGAAACCCTGAAACCGGTCCCAGGAGGCTTGTTTCCAGTCCAGGGAAGACCTGGCCTGGCAGTTCGGGCTGGACTGTTCCCATGGGGAACAGGGTCAAGACTGATTTGCATATGGCTGGGTCTAAACTGGAATGGCATGGGCAGCAAAAAAACTATGGATTTAGGCCCAGATCTCGTTACTGGGGGTGAATGTTTGACATTGTTCAGCATTCCGTCTATCACTTGTTCTTTTTGCATTTGTCACCCTAAGTGGGAAGGGTATGCCCAGACGTGGGTCCCGTGCTTCCCATGCCACTGGATTCAAGCTAGCCTGGCTGATGAGGGGTGAAACCCAGAAACCGATCCCAGGATGCTTGTTTCCAGTCCAGGGAAGACCTGGCCTGGCAGTTCGGGCTGGACTGTTCCCCTGGGGAACAGGGTCAAGACTGATTTGCATATGGCTGGGTCTAAACTGGAATGGCATGGGCAGCAAAAAAATGATGGATTTAGGCCCAGATCTCTGTACTGGGGGTGAATGTTTGACATTGTTCAGCATTCCGTCCATCACTTGTTCTTTTTGCATTTGTCACCCTAAGTGGGAAGGGTATGCCCAGACGTGGGTCCCGTGCTCCCCATGCCACTGGATTCAAGCTAGCCTGGCTGATGAGGGGTGAAACCCCGAATCCGGTCCCAGGATGCTTGTTTCCAGTCCAGGGAAGACCTGGCATGGCAGTTTGGGCTGGACTGTTCCCATGGGGAACAGGGTCAAGACTGATTTGCATATGGCTGGGTCTAAACTGGAATGGCATGGGCAGCAAAAAAACGATGGATTTGGGCCCAGATCTCTGTACTGGGGGTGAATATTTGACATTGTTCAGCATTCCGTACATCACTTGTTCTTTTTGCATTTGTCACCCTAAGTGGGAAGGTTATGCCCAGACGTGGGTCCCGTCCTTCCCATGCCACTGGATTCAAGCTAGCCTGGCTGATGAGGGGTGAAACCCCGAAACCGGTCCCAGGATGCTTGTTTCCAGTCCAGGGAAGACCTGGCCTGGCAGTTCGGGCTGGACTGTTCCCATGGGGAATAGGATCAAGACTGATTTGCATATGGCTGGGTCTAAACTGGAATGGCATGGGCAGCAAAAAAACGATGGATTTAGTCCCAGATCTCTGTACTGGGGGTGAATGTTTGACATTGTTCAGCATTCCGTCTATCACTTGTTCTCTTTGCATTTGTCACCCTAAGTGGGAATGGTATGCCCAGACGTGGGTCCCGTGCTTCCCATGCCACTGGATTCAAGCTAACCTGGCTGATGAGGGGTGAAACCCCGAAACCGGTCCCAGGATGCTTGTTTCCAGCCCAGGGAAGACCAGGCCTGGCAGTTCGGGCTGGACTGTTCCCATGGGGAACAGGGTCAAGACTGATTTGCATATGGCTTGGTCTAAACTGGAATGGCATGGGCAGCAAACAAACGATGATGTTTGACATTGTTCAGCATTCCGTCCATCACTTGTTCTTTTTGCAATCATGATCACAGCCATGTCTGTTGTGACAGACCTCTTTTTTGAAGGAATCTGAAAAGGGGGAGTGCCCACTTCAGAAGTAGCAGAACCCTAACATAAAAACTTCAAATACCCTAAGTCACATATGGTGTCTGGAAAAGGCCTATAAGAAGGGGAGGATGAGTCCACAAAAAATGTATCATCTGCCAAGGCAGATGGGCTGTGTGAGATGGGGAAGCTCTACAAGACTTCTGCCTGTGACACGGACTGGGGCCAAGGATTGCTAGTGCCGCTGGTGGGTAAGGAGATATCACCCAGGGAAACCAAGACCACCTGCCCTTAATCCTGGAGCACCTTCTCCTGCCCGCTTGCCAAGACCATTGTGCCCTGTGAGGAAGAGGAGAGTGTTGGAGGGAGCAAGGCCTTGTAGGTAGCCCTGGTGAGGTGTGAAGAGAGCAGCTGCCCACTGATTGGATTGTTGTCCATGTGCAGGAACAGTCTGGTGACTCCCATATCCCAGGAGAGGGCCGTCGTGATCTCAGCTGTATGAAGTGCGCCATGCGGGAAGCACCAGTCTGGCACAGCGGTGACCCCGTTTGCCAGAAGAGGTCACCGGTGAACTTAATGGGGACGAAGCATGAGAGTTTTCTAGGGCAGCCACCACAAAGAGTGTGCGCTTGTAGTGAGCCATGCTGCAATCACTTATGCCAGCAGGGCTTGGCAGTATCTCTGTGGCCAACTGTTCGAGTTGTGGCTCGGACTGGAGGATTACTGCTGTGACCAGCTGGTATGGCTCACCAACTGCACCTGACTGTTTCCTATAGGATTGCAGACACTTCTAAGGACGTCAGATCCTCACCGAAGCTCCAGTCGGTAGCTCGAGACTGATCTTCAAATGAGTAGTAATTAATAGATTTGAAAATTATTGTGGAAGTGCATGAGTGCTCTTTGAACCTTCTTTCACTATACACACTTGAATACAAATGAGAAGTATGCTTAAAACGTCTCCTGAAGGCTATTTTTACAAAATATGAGGGGTGCAACTTGAGGCTGGTTTTGGGGTGATACTGGTTTCCGTTGGGGTTGTATTTAGACAGCTTTGTGCTTGGGACAGCTCTCAAAATCTGGCAACACAGAAAGCATTTCTATTTTATATTAGATTAGGTAGCACTTGTATATGTTCTAGCTTCCTTGAAGATTGTCACCACAAATATGTCCATCATAGGAGACATCCAGTAACTTTTATTGTTAGTTTTATCAGTCCCCTGCTCTTGAGTACAGCATATAATGCAAGTGGGATTTGGTTGGCTCTCATGATCTCTGATATGAATCCCTTAGACTTCGACTAAAACGATTTAGCACTGTATTAAAACTTGGTAAACTTTTTCCTGTACTGACGTTTGAAATTGATTTGAAAACAAATCTGTGAAGTCCCTTCGATCCAAAGCAAACTGCACTCATTAGCTGTCATTTGTGTAAATTGATCATTTATTTTCAGAACTGGTGTTTATTTTCTGCTCAATAAGTCGCTTCACCACACTATCCATCCAATATTTGATAATGCAAAATGTGTTTTTGCTTCCAGGCATTACCTTTTGTTGCGCTAATAAGAGACACTGTTCTAATATTCCTTCTCGCCTAATGATTTCAATTCATGATCTCTTGGTTACTCCCACTAACGAGTGACTGGTTTTCTTTTGATAAAGCATTTTACTGAAAAAATATGGAACGAGAAAGGAAGTACAGAGCACAACTGTTATCACTCTAATATTACCAAAAAGCCACCATCTAAAATCCTAAATTTTAATTTTTCTTTAGGAATACCTATATAGGACATGCAATAAAATACAGAGATAGTCAGTTTTTGAGATGTGTACTGTCTCATTCTAATTTATGCAAAAGCTAATTTCCATCTTATTTTATTTTCTTAGGAATGCGATCAAGTGCACATAGACGACGTATCCTCTGACGATAATGGGCAGGATTTAAGGTAAGTGTAAGCAACATGTTAGCTGACATTCACATTTCAAAATCATTAGCAGTGGTGAATGGAATATTTCAACGCATGCTCTGACATTTCTCTTAGTACCTACAGTTTTGCAACGGATGGATTCCATGCAGCAGCGAGCAGTGCAAATCTGTGTTTGCCAACGGGTGTGAGAGGGGGCGTTGACTGGATGCGGAAACTGGCATTCCGGTATCGACGAGTAAAAGAGCTATACAATATGTACAAGAACAATGTTGGAGGTAGGCTTCAAAGCAAAGGTGTTTGGTTTGAATCTTGACAACTTTACACTGATTGATTATTGTATTTGCTTGGTGAATTATTGTATGCATTCATAAGAGTGTAGTATAAAAATGTGTGCTGCAAAAATATTGAGATTTTGACTACATAAATATTGTGGAGGAAAATATATTTAAGTAATGTACTTAATTCAATATGTATACCTTGATGATAATCTATCTATCTATCTATCCTTAACAGTATTTTGGAAGTCCATATTCTGGATACAATATTTTTGGTAAACATCCTTTTTTACGACTTTTTTATTACGAAAGTCGTGGTTAACGAAAGCGTAACAACGCTTTTTTTAACCACGACTTCGTATTTTTGTGCCTTAACTACGTATGTTCTGAACAACGAACATGCGAGGTTAAGGTACAAAGAAGGGAGTTGGCGAAGGTAAGTGGTGGGTTTAGGTTTTGGGGTGGGGTTGGGGGGTGGGGCGTTTTTGGTTTTGGGGAGGGGGTGGGGGGTCAGGGGTTTTTAGGTTTTGGGGTGGGGTTGGGGGGGTGGGACGTTTTTGGTTTTGGGGAGTGGGTAGGGGGTCAGGGGTTTTTAGGTTTTGGGGTGTGGTTGGGGGGATGGGGCGTTTTTGGTTTTGGGGAGTGGGTGGGGGGTCAGGGGGTTTTAGGTTTTGGGGTGGGGTTGGGGGGTGGGGCGTTTTTGGTTTTGGGGAGTGGGTGGGGGGTCAGGGGGTTTTAGGTTTTGGGGTGGGGTTGGGGGGGTGGGGCGTTTTTGGTTTTGGGGAGGGGGTGGGGGGTCAGGGGTTTTTAGGTTTTGGGATGGGTTTGGGGGGTGGGGCGTTTTTGGTTTTGGGGAGTGGGTGGGTGGTCAGGAGTTTTTAGGTTTTGGGGTGGGGTTGGGGGGGTGGGGCGTTTTTGGTTTTGGGGAGTGGGTGGGGGGTCAGGGGGTTTTAGGTTTTAGGTTTTGGGGTTGGAGGGGTGGGGCGTTTTTGGTTTTGGGGAGTAGGTGGGGGGTCAGGGGGTTTTAGGTTTTAGGGTGGGGTTGGGGGGGTCGGGCGTTTTTGGTTTTGGGGAGTGGGTGGGGGGTCAGGGGGTTTTAGGTTTTGGGGTGGGGTTGGGGGGTGGGGCGTTTTTGGTTTTGGGGAGTGGGTGGGGGGTCAGGGGGTTTTAGGTTTTGGGGTGGGGTTGGGGGGGTGGGGCGTTTTTGGTTTTGGGGAGTGGGTGGGTGGTCAGGGGGTTTTAGGTTTTAGGGTGGGGTTGGGGGGTGGGGAGTTTTTGGTTTTGGGGAGTGGGTGGGGGGTCAGCGGGTTTTGGGGTGGGGTTGGGGGGGTGGGTTGAGGGATGTTGGGTGAATGGTGCCTATTGCTAATGATTTTATCAGGAATGCCTTTACAACGAAATATCGTTGTTAAGGCATTCGTGGTAAAATCATTAGTAGTAAGGACGAGGTCGGTGTTCCGACCTCGTTGTTAAGGTTAGTAGTTGTTTTTAATTCGGTGTTCCGTCATATAATCAATATTTTTAGGTCCGTCAGTCTTCTCCGCCAATAACACTCAACAAGAAAAAACAAAACCTCCAGTTAGGTGGTTGTTGCTGTAATTGCTGTTTTTTCCAGTCGTCTTTTCCTATAGTAGCACTCACTTGACTCCAGTGTGATGTTGCTAATCCATAAGGTTTAGTTTATGTCTGTATATGTGTAGGTTGGCTTACGAAAGTGGACCAGACTGAAAAAGTAAGCTGCGTTTGTTACTTTTACTCTAAAATCTTGCTTGATAAATACCAATCATATTGGTGGATACAGATGTGCAGAATTCAATTGCAAATGAACCTCGTGTGTGTGGGGTATTGAGTTTATTCCAGAACATTGCTTTCTATACTACCGTTTGAAAAACCTTTTTATAAAACCGGTTTGGCATTTATACAGCAGCAGCCTAATATGCTTGTTTGCCCACGTTTTGCCGGTGAGAAACGGTTTTGATTTTAGATTGCCCGCCCCCCCTATTGTTCCTACTACTTTGTTTTACTTATTGCATTTTTTTCACATCTCACGCCAAAACGTTGGAACGTTGGTTACTGTGATTTCCTCGAAATGAGGTTGAAGAGATAATTGTAGCTTCCTAAAACCACCCCATAAAAGCACAGACAGTTGTACTGACGCCCAGAATACAAAGTTTGTTCTGGTTCTTTTCCGTCGGACCTGTGCCATTGAACGGGAGTGAAAGGAAATAAATATCCCTTTTAGAAGGCAAAAGAAGCCTCTGGATGGTAACTCTCATGCCTATTATATCCCCAAATTGGCATTCTCTTTCCTGCCATCGGTGCCTGTCACTGGGGCATAGAGTGCCTTTGTATTACCAGTGCTGTGACTACCAACAATGTACACTGGAATAAATGTAAATGAGGTGGCACAGGCGGGATACCTTCGATGATGACTGTAAAAACTAAACATGAATCCAGGCTTTGGGTGATTTCAATGAAAATAAGACTTGCTTATGCTTTTGCACTGCAGCCTCCAAAGCTCTTCTCATACATGCTCTCGCACACAAACACCATTGTTGTGGAGGCTGGGATGCTTCCATGTAGCAAGCCTATGCAGATTTTAAATTTGCACTTAAAAATAGACTAGAGGCAACTATGGAAACACGCTTGGTTCACAGTATGCTGAAGAAGACTGGGACACAGCTCACTGGTACCAACTGGGTACCAGATTCACTGCCACAAGCAACCTTTTGTCTAAAAGAATGGTAGAGGTCCTGACCCCAGCAGAGATGGTTCTCTTGTGGAGTTTTATAAATAATATTCAGAGGCACTAGCACCGATTCTAAAAGAGGTCTTAAGCAAGGCCTTCAAAAGTGACAAACTCCCCACAATGCTTAGAAATGCAATTGTGATTACCCTCCTTAGACCTGGAAAACCACCACATGTATGTAAATCCCATGTGGTGTTGTCACTAATAAATGTAGATAACAAATGTTGTCTAAAATCATTCCTAACAGGCGTCTTCCCATATTTCCCAATCTAGTGTGCCCAGAGCAGTCTGGCTTTATTCCAGATAGATCTACTGCACATAATCTCTGCACATTATTCACCATTGCCTGTCAAATCGATCCCAACCTCACTGTGTCAGTGGCCTTTTTAGACGCAGCCAAAACATTTGATTACATTGAATGACTTTTTGTTCAGATAGTGTTGGGTAGGATTGGTTTGGGTAAAGCACTCTTAAAATAAATTTCCCTTCTCTATTTTTGTGGACAGATCAGATCCCCCATAATCCATTTGAGTAGGAGGGCTGGCACCCTAGGATTTCTCAAAATGCAGTTGCCATATAAACAGGGAGGCTTTGCAGCCCCCAGTTTTCAGATATATCACATTATGGCAAAATCTCAGGTTGCACATTACTGCCTCCACCATACTAGACAATCACCACACTGCAATCTAGAAGCTTGATTGGTTAACCCACTGCGTTACACAATGCCATGCTATTAAACATATCTGACTTCCATGCTGAGATACATATGATCAAATGTACAGGGTCGGCTTGGGCTAGACTCACACACTCGCTGCAACAAGGGAGATATATTCTCTACATCTCTCTTTCATCCTAAACCCACACGTGAAAATGATTAACGAGCCCAGGGTAGTTAGATAACTACATCCCAGAGAGCTACACTCTGCTGGGGAAATCTTTGTTAATGGCCGCTTCCAATCCTTTACGGATTATTTGCTGAACACCCCTGAAAATCCTTGTGAACTCACTGACTGGACAGACCCGCTGGAGATGTTGCTACCTCAATGCGGATTCCCGACTAGTGGCTTGGTCCTGTCCTCACGTGTTTTCGTTTTGGCAGAGAAAGTGGGGAGAGCTACAGTTGATGAACACCTTTGCTCTTGCTGTTACACCACTGATGGCATTATTGGGATATGTTGAAGGAATTCCAAAACCTTATTGTAAATTTCTTGCACTAGTCCTCCTATTAGGTAATAGAAGAGTTTTTGTGAACTGGAAGGGGTGAGTTACGTCTAGGTATGCATAGTGGTGTAAAGATCTTACCACTTGCTCCGAGCTTAATGACCCTAACCTATCACCTCACATTTCTCGACCTCGAGACATATGGTGGCCACTTTATGCATATCATGTTAACCTTAATCATTGTTCATGACTTTCTATGGTACATTCTATTCTAGATTACATTATACCTGCAGTACATTGCTACTACAACCTCTATGTTAGGCTGGTGGGCCAAGCTAGTCAGAACTGCATATTTTATAGTTACTCCCCGATGCATCACCTCCCTTATAGTCACTGTGATAATGTGATACTCTTGTTCTATTCTACAAATGCTGAAATTTACGTATTTGGTTAAATTTAAAAATATAAGATTACAAAAACAATGTGACCGGTCCAGAGGATATTAAGAAATGTTACAAATAAGTATATCAGTGTTGTTCTGCTCTAGTACGCACCTACCAGAAAAAAACTCCAAATGAAGAACGCTTGTATGGGTTCAAATGCAAGAAGCTGCAGAAGATGTCTTGTTGCGGTCTGCTACTTTTGGAATCACTAGAGTGTTACTTGAGTGTTCTGTATTACTGCTCAAAACGACATCAAGTAAAACAAAAGTTGGCAAAGCTGATAGGTCTCGCTTTAATGATGGGCGTGCCTTGTTGTTGAGGGGGGGAGCGCATCACACAATGGAGTGCTGAATGAAAAGTAACACATGCAGCTCCCAAATAGGGGCAGTGTACAGGTACAAATCAGCCAATCCAAATGATGACAAAGAGTGTATGTTTCCAGGAAGGGACAAACACAAGAAGAGAAAGTCAAATCACCGCGCACAAAGCCGGGAAAGCGATGGTAAGGCCACTGTAAGGTTTTATTGCGGTCCACAAGAGGCTTTCACGTATAGACAGTTAACGCAGTGTGGTATGTTAGACCTAAAAAAACATATTTCTGTGCGAAGAATTCACAAAGAAGTAAAGACATTTGAGAGGCAGATGGCACCACTCACATTAAGCACGGACCCTTGTAAAACACGAAACAGCCTTGAGCATTTTTAGGCTTAAGAACATTTATTTGGGCCTTACCTTCGAGAGGAGTGATCCACGAGAAGAGCTGTTTAATGGAAAAGCAAAATCAAATCAAATGGCTGATGTTTTCATATCGTTGTTTCAGTGGAATACAAATGCGCAGATGAAGACATGCTCATTAAAAAACATACGTTTCTAAGTGAAAACGATTGTCTAGCCCTCCATGTGGCCATATTCATGTTTCAGGTTTAATAGAACACAGCTTATTGTTCGAAGTGATGAGGAAAGATGATCAAAGCCTCACACTTACCGTTCCTTAGCCCTAGTTTTAGTGCAGCCTTTGGTGTAGGGCTCAATGCTACTGGAAACAGGGTAGTTCTGAATTCTCAAGAAGCTGAATTCAGAAAGCATTTTTAAACTACAAAAAGGAGTATTCATTTTGTGACACGTGTACGCTTGGAATTGTTTTAATATATCTGTGCCTCTCGTGTTCTCGTTATACCTATTTAGCTTATAATTTAAATGTTGCTTGCAAGATTGCTCACTTAATTTAGCACTAGTTACACAGCTCTGTCCTAATGTGATCTGAAAGTCAGAGTTTTGAATCAGAGTGGGTAGCGCAGCCTGTCATCCTTCTGAGGGGAGTTAAACCAGTACTTTTGAGTTAGATAATAAAAAAACTATACCATGCCAAGAAGCAAGATAAAAGATTAAGGCACAAATTATATAAATGACCCACAGTTTAGTAATTTTCGATGTGTGATTTAAAATGTAATTGTGGTAAAATTACAATAGGAAGATAATACGACAGACAGTGATTTTAGGACAAAAAACGTATCTGCATATTATCGAAGAGCAAATAGACACCTGGTTCTGAGGGACAATTGCTGTCCAGTTGGTATAGTTAGGACCATGTTTCCATAGAAAAAGTGTTTTTTGACTTGCCTATATCTTTGGCAATGTTTGACGAATCTTCACACAATTTCCCCCCAAAAAGTGTTGCAGTAATTCTTGTTGCTCACGGAAAGTCAAAGGGGGTTTGTGTGAAAAAAGTTGCGTTTCTCATCTTAATTCCCAAAGGACCTTTAGACATGTCTGCGGCCTGAACCGCTGGACAGAATTACACTAAATTTGGAAGAAAGCTAGCTTTCGGTACGCAGATTACGATTCTGCTTATTTGGTGTAAATCCGTCCAATAGTTTTTTGAGATATTAAAGGGAAAATAAATCTGTATATCTCTGGCTGTGATGACTTCGCAAATATTTCGCAAATTTTCACAAATACGCGTGCAAAAAGAAGTGTTGCAGTTGGCGGACCACAACCGGACTAAAACGTTGCAGTCGCCATTTTATGTCACCGTCACCGGGGGTGAAAATACAAATTGAAAATGGCATAGCGAATCACGATGAAGGTACCCTGACCCCAGGGGAGTGATACAGGTATGTTTTATGGGCAAATTATAGGTTTAAAATAATCTTTCATCACCATGCATGGTATTCGTGAAAATTCACAAATTTTTGCAAATTATACGCAAAATATTCACAAAAATGAAAAAATTGGAAAGAAAGAACACTCAGTCATACGCAAATTCATCCACTCATACATGCATTCAGAGACTCCGGCGCCCACTCAGACACTCATGCACCCACTCAATCCCACTCAGAGACTCACACACCGACTTTCAGAGCCACTCAGACACTCACGCACCCATTCACAGATCCACTAACTGAGACAGACCCGGTTGCCAGACTGCACTGTGCAAAGCCAAGGGCCGTGCAAGGCAGGGTTTGGAATGCCGCATAGTAATTAAAAGGACTTTACATTAAATAAACATAGAAATTCACTTAAAAAAAATAAAGGTTACTGGGATATTATAGTTAGGTTCTGAATTTACGTGTACAAAATCATTGAAATTCAGCAGTTATAGTTAGAGTTCTTTTGAAAAACTATAACTTGGCCGTAAGGTAAATATAACTTGCGCCTTCGCCATGCACAGCTAATTACTCCATATATTATATCATTGATGAAATCTTGTATGGCATCTTTGAGATTATCACTGCAGCATTTGTAATAAAATTATTGATAAGAAATCTGTGCATGGCAAGGGCACGAGTTATAGTTACCTTAGGGCACGAGTTATAGTTACTTGAAAGAATTCTAACTTATGAATCTCTATGATTTTGTAGGAGTAAATTCAGAACCTAACTATATATATATATATTTTTTTTTTTTTAAAGAATTAGCTTGCTAAGATTTTTTCTGCAAAGTGCAGCTAAAATTGTCACTGGAACTAGAGTGTCTAGGATTTGTTTACCTTCAGACAGTGGGTAATGATGCGTCAGTAAATTTAGACAATTCTGTGCCTGCAGCATTTAACAAATCTTTACGAATTTACTGCATTTACTTCATAATTTGCAAAATTTCAGATTTCACCAAAATGTTGTTTCTATCTCAAGTGGATAGGTATTATTAACAGATAATGTGCCACATTGTTTTTTTTTTCATTAGTTAGACATCCCTTCCTCATGAATTTGGTCCTCTGCCTTATAATTCTTGTAGTCCTGACAATCTTAAAGCTCTTTTAAGTAGTTTGGGGGCTGTCATTATGATGATTAAACCATATTTCACAGGAAGTTATGAATTAGCACCAAAACATCATGCTTATGTGCATTTCTCTTGGACTTTTTTTCAATTATTTTTCCTTTAAAGGTCTCCTTGGTCCAGCTAAAAGGGATGCCTGGCTACAACTACGATCTGAGATTGAAGCCCTGACAGACTCGTGGCTATCGAATGCACTAAAATCATTATCAATTATTAGCACGAGGTAGGTTCTTGATGCATGCGCTTAGGTGTGCCAAAGTACTTGTAAGCCATGCTGCTTTCAATATATGCCTGCTGCTGGATAACAAACACCATAAAGTGGCTACCATTGTATTTTGGGGTTGGGTTTGCTCACCTTTTTATTGCCTCAGTTACTGTCATTGGTATCCTTAACCTTCTTTGATGAATACTTTTTTCATTAATTGCTTGCTTTAAGTTTTTATGCTACCAACCCAATGACATTTGGAAAAAAAATCTTCCTTAGAAGCACGTTTTAAAACTGTGTATGTAACTATACTGTTCATTTTATCTAGAACAGTGGTTTCCAACTGTTTGACTTCTGTGGACCCGCACTTTATCATTACTGGAATCCGGGGACCCCCAATAAATCATTACTGGAATCCAGGGACACCCCTCCCCCTAACCCCCACTGAGTCATTACTGAAAGTGGGGACCTAATCTGTTAATTTTATTTAATTTTCTAAGAAGTCACAGACCCCCTGAGGAGGGTTTGCGGACCCTCCGGGGTCCCCAGACCACAGGTTGGGAACCACTGATCTAGGATAAACTACTACCTTTATAAGCTTTACCGGGTGGGCACAGCCTCCTTCTCTTGGCTGTGCCAGGAAGAGAATAACACGTTTTGTCAAATACTGGTGATACTTGATATACACACCTTGGTACACTTTTGTTTGTCCCAGCTGACCCACTGTACAAGGGATTGATAGGGAGTGTATGGTGGATTGATGCTACTTCCTTCCAGCATGGGTCTGTGTATTAGTTGCACTGTCAGATAACATTTTCCCAACCCTGCCATGATAGTGTGAAATTTTAACAAAGTGTCAGAGTAGTGTGGTATTAGACCGTGCATTCAGTGCACATTTTGTTTGGATAGTATGGGTAGCTGTTATCACACCTGTGTGTCTATATTTGATGTCAGCATATCATTTCAGAGACATTCATAAAGTACCAGGTGTCTTTTCTTCATCTGCACTTGGTGGAGATGAGTCCATGCTAAGTCACCTACCTTGGCGCTTTCATTGTGAGGAAAGGATTAGCCTGTGTCCTTCATGCATTGTTGTGTATATTACCACTGAAGAGGTAATGTGTGAAGATTCACAGATCTAAGTTTATTGTTGCAGAGCTAGAGTAACCTCTTCTAAACATCTGTGGTTGCTTTCCTCTTGAACAAGTGAAGTGTAATATAAAGGAATAAAGTCCTCAAGAAACTATTGTAAATGTTTTTGCACTCTTCATACACACACCTCATGCAATACCTTCTCTTGAGATTTTTTCTTCAATACGTAACTGATATTTTTACATTCTTACAGCATCTGGTGAAGGGAGTGTGGGTCTCTTGAAAAACTGAATAAGGTAAAAAGGATGGGGTTTTAGACCCTACATCCATGGTGCGGTATTCCCGCAAACATTTTGCCTTCACCCCTCCTGTTTTCTAGATTTGTTCATTTTTGGCACTAGGACTCTGTGCTCTTAACCACTGCTAACCAGTGATAAAGTGTTTGTGCTCTCTCCCTAAAGCATGGCAAAATTGGCCTACATCTCATTGGCACTTTAATTTACTTGGAAGTCCCTAGTGTATGGTACAACCTGCACCCAGGGCCTGTAAATTAAATGCTACTAGTGGGCCTGCAGCACTCATTGCACCACCTTCTAATGTAGCACTCATTGCACCACCTTCTAATGTAGCACTTTAAGGCATGTCTCAGGCCTGCCCCTGTAGCCTGTCATCCAGTTTCAAACTACCATTTCGACCCCGCAAAATAAACCTTTTTATGGCAATGGCTGGTGGACAGAATAGCACCTGACCTGAGGTGCAAAATCACTAGGGTGTCAGCTAATGAAGTCAAAGAAATTATAATCCAATGTAGTCATTTTATAGAGTTAATCATTTTGTTCAAACATTTTTCATTCAGTCTTGTTCTTCTTTTGCACTTACAATATGTTTAACAGTGTACACACTGAAACAAAATTGCCAATCCAGGCCTTTTTTGTATGAGATGCCAATCCAGGCTTTAACTCTCAACACAGAGTAAATGTTCCTCTTTTATTCACACACACAAAGTTGTACATCCAATGCATTTCAGGCATAAGCCCTTCATCAGGGATATCTATGGTGCAAACAAAACAGCTGCATCAAAACCAGTGTGTACAACGTATCTCTAAACATGCCATTATGAAAATCTGAACTCCTCACTAAAGGTAATACTCTAAATAAAGATAAATATGCGTAGCTGTGAATTGAAAGTCAAAACGAACTGTCATGCCTAAATAATTTATCTAAATGATAAAGCCATCTGCGTAACTGAAATGAGCTTGCTTATTGACCATTATGCCAAAAAACAAACTGCGTTCTCAATGCTGCAATTAAAAAGTGTCTAAATACATGTGCCACATACTCATTACTCAGCGTGAAAATGAAGCATTTGCCAGGCTAAATCTTCCTTTTTAATACAAATGTCACCCATAAGGTAGGCCCTAAAACGTGTAGCGGGTAGGGTGCACTGTATTTAAGAAGTAGAACATTTATTTTTTAGCTTTAACTTGTACTGGTAGTGAAAAACGCACAAGTTTGTTTTTCTCTACTGCCAGGCCTACCTCTCTTTTAGAGTATCATTGGGTTACCTTAATACATTTAATAAGTGTTAACATTCGATTGCGAACTAGTAGAAATGTCATGTTTCATATTAAAAGAATTGTAATTTAAAATTCTCTTTTATGCTGAAGTTGGATTTGAAGTTATAATTAAGACAATGGTACTTTAGACACTTGCCACTTTCATGTAAGTCACCCATAAGGTAGGACATAGAAGCTCATAGGGAAAGGTGCATTGTATGTAAAAAAAATAGGACATGTTGGTTTAAGGTCCTGGTACTGAAAAACTCCTGAAGTTAATTTCTTTCTACTGTAAGGCCTATCTCTCCTTTGACTAATAGTGGGTTACCTAATTACATTTAATAACTGCTAAGTTTTGATTGGGTGCAGATATGGTGGTCATGTTTAGACTCGAATAATGTAATTTAAAATCTTCTTTAGTGGTAAAGCCAGATGTTAAGTCACAATTCTAAAAATACCACTTTTTGAATGTTGGCATTTTCCTGTCTTAAGTATTTGTGTCTACTCTCAGTGTCCTGGGTCACATGACTGTGAATGGCTGTGCTGCTGGGATTTGTGTATTCCTCCCAGACATTGGCACAAAGGGGATTAGATGTGGACAGGATGGGCCATACTCTTAGGATGACTGGTGGTGGATCTGTTTCCTGCCCCACTTACACTTCACAGGGCTTGCCTCCAGCGCACACAAAGAAACCTGATGCTAGCCTTTTGTCACACCAGACTTTTTGGAGCCTTGACGGGGGAAGGGAAGAACTTTCCAGAACTAGATGTGGGAGTAGCACAGTGTGATCGACCACACCCAAAGGCTGGCACCAGGTATAAATATTGGATCTTCATAACAACTCTTCAGTACACTCCTTGACCTGTAGAAATCTTCAGAAGGACTACCCTGCCACCAGAGGTCTGCCATGCTGCTTTAAAGACTGCTTTATTGCTTATAGGAGAACTACACCATCTCCTTCTACGAGGATCACCAGAAGTGAGTCCACAGGCTAGTTGGGTGGCCTCCGGTGTGAGCTGCAGAGACATATCAAGCACCTGAGGCCTTGAATCCTGCTGCTTGCCTCTGCAGGAGTGTGTCCTAACTCTTCAAGTGGTGACCCCCAGGTCCCAGACCCTTGGAAGTGCTGTTATTGGCCCCACTCTTGCCTAACCCTAAAACCTGGGGCTAATAAATGTTTTCACCACAAAACTCCAGAAGAACCGACAAAAGACTGGGACCTACCTGCCAGCCTAATTGCCCAAGTTGCATCGCCAGTCAGTTTGACTTTGCTTGTTGGTCCGGCTAACTTATTCTCCGTAGTAGCAAATCCTATTTAGAAGGACCTCTCAAAAACGGTATCCAGCCTCATGGAGCCCTAGTACCACTGGAGATTTTTGACTTCCAAAAAGTTGTCCAAATCTGAAGATAAAAGTATTGAAGGCTTTTGTACTAAGCTACCAGAGGGGGCAGGAGAGGGGGTAGTGTATGGGCGTCTGTCTCCCCACTTCTTGGCCACAATGGGTTCTTGCTGGATGCCACTTTGGATTACCACACTTCTTCTGCATCTCTTCTTGTGTGATCTCATTAGCAAGAGTACCTACCTTGGTCAGTCCACAGTGTATATATACACATTGTCAGTATTTCTTCTGCGAGAACCAGCTCTAAAGGTTTCTGAAGTTCAGTGATTTTGTATAGCATTTGTTAGCATGTGCTTTAGTTAAGAGCCTTAGCATTTCTCTTTCACAGAGACCAGTGGTAAAATAATGAAACAGGAGTGAAGGATGTATTGGTAGAAAAAACTCAGTTTACAGTCTTAGAATCTCCAGGAATTAATGCTTCTGCTTTCCTTAGACATTTTAGTTAAATATGTAGAACCAGTGATTGTTTAACTGGCCCACATGTTTTGCACTGAGAAAATTGTGTTTTTATTATGCTATAAAGACACTGCCATCAAGTGTCTGGACTGAATAAAAGGATAGCAGCTGAGTACTGTGACAATAGGTTAATCTTTATTCAGTTGTGTTTATAGACTAATATACTGTGTCATCCATTGGTCTTAAATCAGGAAATTCCTGTCTTCACGCCTGTTTCAGTACCTAATATTTTACAGTGTTTTAAGAATAGATTTTGAACAGACAAAACTGTGTGCCATTGTCCAGATGCATAGGTTTTATAACTATCTCCTTCTGCACCACTTTGAAGGACATATAAGGAATCAAGAACATTGGCCCTCATTACGAGTAAGCGGTCCTAGGACTGCCAGACTCGTGGTGGCGGTCGGACTGCTGCCAATACAGCAGTCCAGTCTCCACATTATGACCGTGGCGAACGAGCCACGGTTGGACCACCGGCACCGCCACTTTTTCAACAGCCTGGCGGTGCCGGCGGTCTTAATCCACAAGGGCAGCGCTGCAAGCAGTACTGCCCTGGGGATTACAAGTCCCCTCTCCACCGGCTTTCACATGGCGGTTGCACCACCATGTAAAAGCTGGTGGGGATGTGGTGCCGGGGGCCCCCATGAACAGTGCCGTTGTGCTTTTCACTTTCTGCTCAGCAGACAGTGAAAAGCGCGGTGGGTGCTGTTGCACCCGATGCATGGCAACATTGCCGCTGGCTCGATTACGAGCCGGTGTCAATGTTGTGGGCTGTTTCTCGCTAGGCCAACGACGGAAACTCTGTCCAGCAGGAAACTCCTTATAGGGGCTGCAGGAGGGCTGCAACAAAGGCGGTAACCCGACTGCGGGAAGTTGGCGTGCGGTCTTTTTTTTACCCACCAAACTCATAATAAGGGCCATTTTTTCTTCCCAGTACTTCTGTTGAAAGTGAGCACGGACCTGGGAAAATCACTGCTGTTGATCACTATTTTCAGCAGCCCTGCCCAGAACAACCCATTCCGTGTATGCTACATACTTGTGCTACTTTATATTTGGTGTGGCTGGTGCCAGAATTTGATAGCTTGAGGACAAGTAATGAATAGCATCCTGGTAGGAAGACATGCTTGCAATAGTAGGACTACTCGGAAAGCACAGATGATTCAAGTGCTGGCCCTGAATAGCAGTGGCTGCTTTGGGGTCTGGCTCCTTCAGCACAGTGTCTGCTTTCTAAGATGTGAACAGTTGGCCCTGTGAATATTAATATAAAGAGTGGTGGGTCGGAAAGGACCCAGGCTTATGAGTACATTTCATGTCCAAGGTTTCACATACTTTGCATCATTGGAATAGGACATTCTGTAATCTGTCAGTGTGCTAGGAAACGACCACTTGTTTTATGATGTTAAATGAAAGCAGTCTAGAGCTGTCATGTTAAAAAGTTTCCAAGGGAAACAGTACTTGAGCTTAAAAAACAAAGTGATTTTATGTTCATTATAGATTAAGTATGTTATTTTTCTCGAGTGATTTATGTGTTTTTAGCCTCACAACGCATCTGCAAGCTGAGATGAGGTTATACTTCTAAATGTTTTCTGAACTGTTTATTGAATTCACTTATTGATGTTTTTTTTTTTTTAATTAACACAACTCAGGGAAGTGCTGTGTAAAATCATAAAAGTAGAATTACAGAGTATATTAAACGACAACGGCTTAATAATCAGCAAAATGAATGCAAGACCAGCAAAAGTTGATTACGTTCATTTTTTCTTTTCAGGAGCAACTGTGTAAATGTTCTGGTAACAACAACACAACTCATCCCAGCACTTGCTAAAGTGTTGCTGTACAGTTTAGGTGGCGCGTTTCCAATTGAAAATATTTACAGTGCAACTAAAATAGGTATGCAAATATATTTAAACTGAAAATATTGTCTGCCATTGTCTCAAAGCACATTTCACAAGTGTAAGCAAAACATGTGTCCTTTTGTTTTCTCGTGTCCATGGTTTATATCACCTTCATTATTCTCTTCTTCAAAGGTGTGCAGCAGGAGATGGTGACTTTGAAGGCTTGCCTTGTTAGTATCGTTGTTAAGAGAAGTGACGAAGTTATAGGCATAAATGGTTTTATCCATGCATTTTATCCTAAGTATGATCACACTGCACACATAGATCTGTCGGAACTTGATCCGTTTTTTCCACGTACTTTGCAAAGTATGCTCCTTGATTTCGCTCTTTTTTTCTGAAGAATTTCTTAGGATTTCCACCTCAAACCATTTTGACTATCAAAAGTGCCCATTTACCCAAATGTTCCCTGCTGGTGGGTGGTCAGGGTTGGATAAGCTTGAGTGTTATGTCCATCAAGAGTATAACCCCCTTGTGTCAGCTCTTCTACAGGATATAAGTTGAGATGTTTGTATTTATTACTTGAACTTTCGCTTCGCCTTGTCACCCTTATCACAGTCCTGCCCAGTGCACATGCGGGCCAGGGCTCAGCTTTGGTTACTCTGACTTGCGACCCTGGTAGATCATGTCTTTCCTCTCTTGCGGGGGTTAGAATGTGCCTCTTCTAGAGATATGGTTAAATCTATTATCTTAACAGGTATTTGCTTATTTAGAGTTTGGTGGTTATTACTTCTGCTCCCTCCCAAAGCTCACCCCTTCAACCTGGCAAGCAACGAGCTGCCTTCCAAACTCGAAATGAAGCCCTATGTCCTCCGTACCAAAAAATAGCATGAATATTGTAATCCCTTTTGGGTCCGTTTATCATTCCCGTCGTCACTTGGAGACATTTTCCAGCGCATGTTTATACCTATTGCTGTTCAAAATTAGGATTCGATAATTTTCCAAAATCTAGCTAATTGTATAGTGCTACTTACTGTTTTTCCACGCCTCCAAAAAAAAATACAAAATATGTACCCTACGACAGGCCTCAAAATAGTTTCTACATTAATTATCTCCGGAATGCGCCACTTTGTCACCCACATAAATCTGCAGAGTGCTTAATACCACATTTCCAGTTATTTCATTTTCTGGTGGAGGCTGAACACTGCAAATTTCTGCACGTTGGTATTGTCTTACAAAAGTGCAGCGAATCAATTCAGTTAATTTCATACTTGAATGACTTGGAAAAATTGAGACATTTTCAGTGCTTAGAAAGCTTATTCTCAATTCAACTTGAAATTGATGTTGAACATCATGGGCTGTTTCTTTTCTCATTAGATGAAATTTTCAAGTGATATTGATGACTAGTTGGAATGCGATTTCTCTCAGATGGCAAAAATGGCTTAAAAAGTGACAGCTCTGTTAGAGTCCATTATCGTTTGGTTATTTGTGCATCTCTAGATTCTCATAGCATTCACACGTTTTGTACTCTTCCCCCACCCCCAATCGCATCTTTAGTTACAGTTCCTAAAGTTGAATTTAGGAAGACCGTGGTTTAAACTTTTGGTATGCTTATTGGATTTCCTGATGAAAGTCATGAAGGAGTCAACTCTTTTGCAGAGGGTTGCTCTTTGTAGGCAATTGATGTTGGTAAGGCTGGGCAATTTACAGAGCTGCTTGATCAGCAGCTTCAGTTTGGCCACAATCCAATGACCTCTCAGCAAAATAGGAACTTTACCCTAAGTCAGCGGCTTTTAATCTGTGGTTGCTGGGCTCTTGATGGTCCGTGATGCCTTCCTAAGTTTAGAAAACTAAACAATATTAGCATATTTATAAAGTATGCATACACATGTTAATACGCACAGAATCTAGTATGAATGATTTGTGGCCTGGAATTCTCTGACAAAAGGACAGTATGCATTAGCAAAAAAGACAGTGATATGCACGAGTCTACCAAATCACATCATCTTTTAATAATAAAACAACATTTTGAAAAGTTCCAACTTTCCCATTACAATTTCGAGCTTTACCTATTTTTGTTAAAATATTTCATAGCTTTCCAGTTTGTTTGAATAATACTCATTTCTGTGCTGTTGTGAATTCTTTTGGAATGCAAGTAATAGAAATTGCTTAGGCAAGGCCCCCGAATTCCAGTAATGATTCAGTGTGGGCCATGTAAGTAAAAGAACCACTGTCCTAAGTCATATGATCAAGCAAAGGCGGCATTACAGTTTCCTCATCCCTGTGTCAGGTGTCTCACCATTTTGTTGTATGGTAAGTGTATAGAACTTTCTGGGCAAAGAAAGGTCTGAAAATTCCTTTTGACAAAATAAACATATTTGCCAACATTATCAGCAAAGTTAGTGCAAATGGCACTTCTTCAACACTTTGTAGATGCGGGTCACAATACACTTATTAATTCACTTTACATTTAACATGCATCCAGTGTGTCATCTCCTGCCACACGAGAACTAGGATGCCATCTACACAAAGAAGATGTGCATCTCTATTTCAAAGTCCCGGGGAACTCAACAACTTTCTCTTATGGCACATTTGTAAAATACATTGAATACGAAGTGTTTGGAGTTTCGTTAGCGACACAACACAAATTTTACTGTAGCCACAAAATATAGCATAATCAATTATATGTCAGCATACTCGGCCCAAGCTCTGGAAGGCATCACTGTCCAAAGATTAAAAGTACAGTTAGTTCAATTCCAAGTTGAACAAGGAAAGAAGCTAGGCCACGCCACCCTAATCATACTGTCAGAAACTGGAAAGGTAAATGAATGGGAAACAAAGAAGAAGCGTGATAATGAGAGTTCTAGTGCAGAAGTGTTTCATATCTCGCACTGCACAAAAATGTTTCTCCTGATTACCGAAAACTTATAGATAGATGTTATAGATTGAATTGGGACAGGTAGCCCCATATTAAGTCAGAAACTTCCAATTCTCAAAATCAACCTGGCGAAACCTCTGCAGAAAGGATGGTTAATGTCAAACTGGCCCTGTCCTGTTACTAAAAATGTTCAATTCCAGATAATGATTTTTTGCTGTAATGAAAATATCCACTGGTGCCGGGCGGCAACCCTGGAACAGTAGTGGACTTCACAAAAGCTATTTTATTTCAAATATAATTTAGAGTGTAATAGCGTATTGCGTGCTTGGTTTGTGTATGAGTTTTGCAAATGTGTCTCATACCTTCATGTGGAATGCATATCATGGATGTATTGTGAGTGATACATCCCTGAGAGTATTCCTTCAGTTGCAGAGGGAGTGGTGCTGAGTTTATAATAACTGAAGCTCCAGACTGGGTCTGTTAATTGGAATCTGTTTCTTTATCCGAGTAGCCTGAACATGAAGATGACCCGTGCCTTGACACCTCCACTCGGACGTTTGTGATTACAACATGCATTTGTTATGGTGATTGAAGGATAAAATGTCCATTGTGTTTTTTCAGGAAAAGAAAGCTGTTTTGAACGTATAGTGTCCAGGTTTGGCACCAACATAACATATGTTGTGATTGGAGATGCCCGCGATGAGGAACATGCTGCTAACCAGGTAACTGAGCGCTGAACTGTTATCTTATTTTTTTTCCAGGAAAAGAAAGTTGCTTTGAGCGAATAATGCAAAGGTTTGGCAGAAAAGTAGTATATGTTGTAATTGGGGATGGTGTAGAAGAAGAACAGGCAGCAAAGAAGGTAAAGCAACCGCACAAAATGTTGGTGTGACATTTAGCTACTAGTGCAAGCCTGATTTGTGTCTGCATTACTATAGCTTTGCACAGTGCCACTTCTAGCAAATGTGTTAACCAGACTTAAAGAAAGCAATAAGAGCATGCCTTTAGCTATGTTTTGAATTCAAAATCCCGACCATTTGGATTCCAGCATTTGTTATTGCAGTATATCTGCCAAATGTCAAAAGTGGAAATCACTGTATTCAGAAAATGAGTTCTGCAAACTTCAGTCACACAGACTTTTGTCCACAAGGCGCCAATAAACCATAGAGGTGCCAGTAAACCACAAAGATGTATATACTTGCAATGAGAGTGATGTTGTGGTAGATGAAAAACAAATTATTGTGTCAGGAGTGGACACTGCAAACAGACCACTATGAACGTTTCTAAGTGACTCACACCTCCCACATGCAAATCGTCATTTTTATTGGTGGAGTTTATGTCACTGTGGTCCAAATTCTTGGTAGATAACTTGCAGCACACTGTCAGTACCTTTTATTTGGTTCTATTTTAAATATGTACTTCATTGTAAGTACGTATGTATTTATGAACATATACCCATGTATACATTTAAAATTATTTTGCTAAATATATTTCCCAAAAGTATAGTTTATACACGTATAAATTATATTTATATACACTGGGAACCCAAAAAAGTAATGCTACATTTGGAATTAATACATCAACGTAGTTTAAATGAGTCTGATTTCAGTGTTCATTATTTTTTTATTAGTCAATACCAAAATGAATCCACCAGCCTGCAGAAGTGAAGTAGATGTAGGTGCAAGTGCATTTTCACATAAGAGGTGTAAAATGCTGCTGCCAAATGGTTCCTTAATTTTTATTTACATTGTTTCTGTTGAGTAAAAAAGAAACTGTGGAAATGAGACTACACTGTGCATAGCCACATGTTTGCTTCTCAGCTTCTTCAAATAAGAAGCCACAATTGGGTGTTTCATAAGGCTGGGAATTGCAGACTGCAAGTTGCAGTGAAACACCCAACAGAACAGAGTATTTTTAAAATAAATAATGTGATGTTTGACACATTTCTACAGTTCTACGCTTGTACAGGCTGCAATAATAAAAGGAAATATTGAGTGTATGCCGTTCTGCAGGTCCTGCAAAAGCTATAACACTGCTGCTGTTTCCATTCTAAATGGCAAAGACACATCTACTTTATTTCAAACATTTGCCATTTTTATAAAGTTTTACTTGTATCATTTATACTGGTAAATTAAATATTTTTTCCAAAACTCTGTTCACTGTCGGAGTTCATCAATAATCTTTTATCAAGTAGGTTGGCATAGTCTCATATTCTCATTTCCACATCATGTCTTTTACTATGGTATAGATTTTTTGTTACTGGTGATGGGATAGAGCTCTAGTAGTTTGTTGAGCAAGAAGTGCTTGGGTGATGTAGTTCTTGATTTGCATGATTGTGTGTTGTGGGGTTTGTTTAAGACACCATGTAAACAAATAATTATGGATGCAAATAGATCTGAATTGAACATATGAACATTCTCATAATACATTTACAAAAATCCAGTTCTGTTCAATGCCTGAGCCTAAGCTTCCCAATGAGGATTTAGTCTACACCTCAGTTCCTTAATATTTTACAGTGCCCTAATATTTATATTTTACAGGTTTCCCTGTTAATATAATGGATCAGAATATACATCTGACTCCTAAATTTAAGATTCAATCTCAGATCTGTTTTGCAAAACTGTTATCTATCTAGATTCTAATGTTTGACTCATTACTGGGCTTGCTGCTGACCTATAATGGAGTCATTGTATTGATATGACACTTGCTATTTTTCCCTTCCCACAATCTTCACGATGACCACAGCACAACATGCCATTCTGGAGGATATCAAGTCATTCAGACCTCTTGGCTCTACATCAAGCACTGGAACTAGAGTATTTGTAACTGTGTTCTGTAGTTGGAGATCCTTTTTATAATTCAAGTACACTGAATTTTTATGTGTGATTCAACGCCTCTGGCTTTTACACATATGAATTGTCTTAAAAAGGGAAGAACTCCTGTTGAATGAAGAAGATTTCAAATTGTTGAAAGGAGTAAACATTTTAGTGCTACGTAAGGAAACTCTATGGTCTTACATATGCAACATTTTATTGAATAAAAAACCATGGAGGTTGCTGGCACACACCGGACGATCCCTAGGCAGAATGAGAACAGCCTTTGGTACAGGACTCCTGCCAGCATATCAGCATTCATTTTCTGACCGACAAGGTGGTGTTCAACATTCCTCATCATGGGATTTTCTCAACACTGAGGTTTGAATCAGACTTTATCCTACCTAACCCAGAAAATATGAATTGGAATGCACTCGGACTGTGTAATGACAATCATGTCTAGACCTGTAATATGTGTAAATTATTGATGGATAATTTACTGTGATCTTATTAGCAGCTAACCTTGGAAATAGATGCAATTTTTCCTTTTTTGGGTGGGAATGGGTATACATTATTGTCTTTTATAAACGTTTGGCAATCAGAATGTGTATAATGATGTGTTGTGCCTTAAGAGTAAGAGACAGTGTTTGTGTGTTGCAATGTAATTTTGGTTAAAATATGTAGATACAAAAATCTTTCGTGATCATTTTTTTGTCATGACCAAATTTCAAGTTCACTTATTGGTGGGAAAAACTGCATCATAAATAATTAAGTATTTGTTGCAGTTAAGAAAATAAATAAAGAAAAGTTTGTGTTTTTATTTGGAAGCTGAATAATTATTCTAGAGTCAAATAGTAAACTTCAGAAAAAGCGGAGTGATTCAAATAAATTTGCTATAATTTTCATTAGTACCTCTTACTTTAAAAATAACAAAACTAAACATTTAATCCAAGAACGTTTCCACATGTTACTTGCTATCCAGTGTACATCTTATGCTTTCATTTGACTCTTTGTTAACAAGTATGCTGATGATCATATTGTGTCAAGTCTTTGATATGTATTAAGTTGGGTAGGTCATGTGAAACTATTTTGGTGCAGCAGCTAAAGTATATATGTGTGTCCCAGCATACAAGCTACATAGAGAACTTGTTCTACAAAAAATAGAAGGAAATGGCAGACTCCTATTAAGTCATTCATGAGAGCACCTGAACACCTCAAACGTTTGTGCAAATAGATGAAAACATGCTGCACCCATTATGAAGAAACCCATTGCGATTCTTTAAGAAAACAGTGAGCAGCCATAGTATTGCAATGTACTTTGCTGATTGGAGTAAACCAATGAAAATCCAAAGTCATGAATTTGGAACACCATTAAAGAAGATTGTATCAATGGTTTATTGTTTAGTCGTTCAGATCACACAGGGTCTTATTACACAGGATGATGAGATTGAAAGTTATGGAATCCTCATGACTCTTCTCTGGAATATCTTCTCTGTTTCTGACCCTGTCTCAGTGAATGGAATACGTGGTTTAATTGTTTATAGGTTTTGTGCTGTTGATCCTAGTAGAATATTACTTATTATTAGAAATGTATAAACATGTCTCCCCCCAGCACAAAATCAATGGCAGTATTTAATTATTTCAGATTTGCATCAAATTGGGAAACTTTGATGGAGGGAAACAGTTTAGAATAGAGGGTGCTTAAACTCACTGTGGACCTGGTTCATGCCTCTAAAACAATTACAACAAGCACATTCACATTTGTAAGTTGTTTATAGGTTTTTTTAAAGCTTCATCTTCTGTGTGTCTGGCTGAAGAGATGTTAAATATTGTGGCATATCCAGGCTAAAGTAAGATTTCCTTGGTGTAGCTTCTTCATAGAAATCTGTTATTGAAGCTGTTGAAAACCACATAGATCCTATGCTGTATTCAAATGTTTTTAAAATGCAGCCATACCCATTCGGCATGGCAACTTCACACCTGCCTTGGCTTCCTGACTCTGTTTTACTTGCAAATGATTTAAATGTACTCAGAGATGTTCCTTATTCAGGGATCACCTGAATTAGCGATTGCATCCTCAGTGCATTAGCTTGCTATCTCCTCTTAGTTCACACAAGCCATGCCCACAGTGCAATGTACCTAAAACTCATTAAAAGCTATGTTTACTTTCTGCAGCTCCTGCCCAAGTTTTCTCTTTAAGTCTTTAAGTAGCCCCATCTTTTCTGCTGAAAATGGGGAGCAACAGTAGCAGCAAATCTTCATCCATTCTCACTATTTCACCAAGAAGTGCTACTCACGTTATAGGCAAGAAATATTTCCATTTGTTATCAGGAGCCTGGTATCATGCTGCTCCCCTCTGCCTTTCTATATCTCCAGTGGCAGAGAGAGGTACACAGTTACATGCAGTGGGTGTAGATCATGTGCACTGTTGCACGATGGAGAAATGAATGAGAATTGAGGAGTGTGCCGAGGGATCCTTTAGCCTCTTTGGCCTTTGTGAAATCTGGATAAAGCTACATAAGGTATGAAGGTGACAGGCCGAGGGAATGAGATGTGCCTGGACATATGATGTAATACTAGGCCGCATTTGGCATTCTAGTCATTGCCTATTCAATATAGCCACTAAGATAGCAGTACCTGTGCCTGTGAGGAAAGCCTTACCCAATACATGTGATCATATATGGCACATGATGAGTTACCCATGACCTTTGTTTGCCATGCCCCAGCATGTTATGTCTGTGCTTCTGGCATATGATGTCAGTTCCCTAGTTAGTTTGTGAGAAGAAATTATTTTTTATCTACTCTAATACAATGTGTGTTTATTTTTGTGGCTCGGTTTTGTTTCGTTAACTTGTGATGTCATTTCATATTGTGTCACTAGCAGGTGATGCTACTTCTGGTTATATTGCCAGGGAATGAGGGCCACATTATGCCATTCAACCACTCTTAAACGTTTGGTGAATCAACATCACTGTACTCAGGACATATCCACTGTCTAAGTAATTTATAATTTTCTACTTTTCATGTTATCTGCTCTCATGCTTTGTTGTGGCAATACATCTCTGTGAAAGTATTTGACAAGTTGATGTATCTTCGGTAATGTGAACTTCTGCCCTTTCTGCATTGAGGTTACCCTGAGTTTTTTAAAGAATCATCTTTACAAATTCCATCCAGAGAGAAATCTAGGCCTTTATGATGAGGCTCTGAACAGTCAGGTAAGTTGCACGGTGACAGAGAGAAGCTCTTATTACTGATGCACAACATCCATTTATGAGCTTCATGTTTGTGACTGAGAATGAAAACTCTAGTTCTTCCTCACTGGTTTATGACACCACTTAAGCCTCGTTCCAAGTTTGCTTGGTGCATGAGTCTGCATAGGCCAGATATCTGTAAAGACTCAAGCTTGATAAAGGTGTTGGTGTTCATGTACTAATTCTCATATCTAGGCTGAATATACTGCATCGAGCCACTCTCACCTGAGAACAGTTCCACCAAAATTTTAATTAATCTGTGAGTACACTCCTTCTCACGCTATTCCAATGACTCTTAAGTACGATTGCTCAAGATTGCTATGGTTTACTCCCAGTCATCCTAGAGGATTTACACTTCATCTACTTCTCATACACAGCACATAAATGTTTTTGCAATCACAACCCCATCTTCAGTTTAAGTCAAATCATCCAAAACTGTTAAATAATAAAATGGCAAAGGGTTCTCACTGAAGTTCTACATATTTCTTCAGTCCCCAGGGAAGGTAGTTGACCCAGATTTAATTCACCTATATTTCAGTAGTACATAGAAAATGGAGTAAAACATCCTTTTTTTGATGAGATGTCTCCTTTTCTGGTTGAGCAGCACTCGTTCCAACTGCAGGCAAGTGTTAGGGTGCTGCACAGTTTTTAAGGCCTTTCATGCATAAAATATTGGACAACAAATGCTCGACCCACAAAGATGAGTGCATCTTCATTTGATGTGGGGGAATAGTGATGGCTGGGCTCCACAGTAAAAAGGGGCATGCCACTTCCCTCAATATTATAAGGGTTTAAAAACCCGAAAGATTTGAATGAATAGGTCTGTTGTGTGGAAGGTGCCCCTTGCTAGATCAATGGAGATTCTGCCAAGGTGTACCTTCCCCTTGTCTCGAAGGATCCAGAAATACACTGATTCATTTTAACTTGAGGAGGCAAAGTAAATACAAATGAATACAAATATTTCGCTTAACTCGAGAAGAGGTGTCCGTGCAACAAAATAATGCTTATATGTTTGATCTCTGAACAAGAGGTGCCTCATAAGATAGCAGACCTTCCATTTGATAGTAAAACAATCTCTTCTCTGAAAATTATGTTTTAGGTCAGTGTAAAGCATGAGTGGTGACAGCAACGTCATTCTGTACCATATCTACACATGCACGTTGTCCCCAAGGATTATTCAAAATAAATATAAAAAACAATACGACACAGATACACTATTTACCTGTCATTTATGCCCTTTGTACTGTGATTTTTAGATGGCTGCTAGCTTCCCCCCTTTTTTCATGTCTCCCCTCCTGACTGACTGTAAGGTGGTTTGCAAGGATGAGAAAATCATACTTGCTCTAAGTACCAACCTGTATTATCATCCACTTCAGTGACACAAGAAAGTACATCGCCCTGGATGGAATATTTAATCCACATGCCAGTGAATGGGGAATGAGCAATCACACAATCTGCAAAATCCGACTGAGTGATCAGATTTAACCTCTCTCTCCTGTCCCAAAAATTGACTGAGCCTTTAGGGAAGCTTGAGAGAGAGAGCCTACCCAAAAGGCTACGTAAAGAAATGAGTGTATCACCTAGCCACTCCTCTTAAATGCAGTTATAGCATGTATTTGATCGCAGAAACTTAAGGGAGTCAACCGTCCTTAGACATTTTAGTGTTGGAAACTGTACAAAACTACATCAAACGGTGACTGCCACATTGTTGTGTTGTACTTCCTCATTGAAATATCAGTGTTTTTTTCTAGAAATAACTTGCATACAGTGTTAATAATCGGAAGGGAGCGACCCGCAGTTATGGAGCTCAGTGTCTTATAGCTGTGTCATATTGGACATAAAGTACATGACCAAATCAATCCAGAAAGTCCTAAAGCCCCCTTGGAGTAAACATCCCAAGTAAAGTTGAACATTTGATACCCAGTCTTGGAGCCCTGAATGCAAAATGTAGGCATTTAAACATAGTCCTTCATCGCTATCTCTTAATAACCAATACATTTACCATGTAATTACTCATAGGTCCCCCAATAGGTCCCCCAAATTCCATCAAGATAATATCTGCATAGAAACTGTAAAACAGTTTCTCTTTTTTGGGTGAAGATGGAATCAGTAGTTCAACATTGCAATAGTTCACCATTTATAAATTCAACAACACCTATTTCCAAATGTTGCCTAATATGCTACCAGGGGCAGGCAGTATAATGAATCAAACTCTCAAGAACTCCAAGGATGACATGCTTGAAAGAGCCAAAGCTGAACTACTGATTCCATCTTCACCCAAAAAAGAGAAACTGTTTTACAGTTTCTATGCAGATATCATCTTGATGGAATTTTCAGCTATAAAAGAACTAGTACAGATAACCAAAACTAAAACATGCTTTATATATTAAAAAAATAGGAAGCATAAAGAAGGGCTTTAGGGAACTATTCCGATTCCAACATTAGAACAAATGTGAATGTGTGAAGGAGTAATTTAAATGACTGCTGCTCCAAACAAAGCACCCACAATACAAATACTGCAAAAATTAAATGCAACTGTTTTTTTCAGAACTTTTAATTTTCTTTTCTGGGCTAAAACAGGGAGCATATGAAGATCACATTGACTGCTACCTTTCAAAAAATGTTTGAACTTTATTTAAGAGTAGCTTGCGAGTAAAGTGGCTAGCTGGCTTGGGCCCTAGAACTCATTTTTTTTTAACAGATTAAGCACTGACCATACATTTATATAAATGCATTTTCTTACCAGCTTTGAGGAATAACACAGTGCCATCATGGTACAGCTTCAATTTTGCTATGCTATGCATATGACATAGTGAGTTCAATCATCTCAGATAATTGCATGGGGGCAGAAAGAGACTCAATTAGAAATGCAAAAAGAATGGGTGAAGGAGCAACTGTGAGAACTACTGATAGAAATCATTTTTGGCATCCACCCGTGTACTAACTGAATTGTTTGGGTATAATGGTACCAGAACTCTCTTGAGTTGGGGGAAGCCAAATGCCTGAAGGATAAATAAAAGCCCAGCATTATGACAGTGGCCATTGTTTGGTTGGTTGGAAAAAAAACTGTTGCTTCAGTAACATAGTTTGTGTTAGTGGAAAGTTAACTTCCCACAATGAAACCTTTCTGATCAGAGTGGATAATGAAGGTAGATCAGCAACCATATTGCTAGGGCTTTTTGTTAAATTCATATAGTCTGAATAAAGTAATGAAAGGTGGAAAACACTTACTAAAATAGCCTTTCTTTTATGTATGTTATTTAGCCCATTAGTATTATACAGTATTGCTCTCAAATGTCCCATTTATAAATGCATACCAGTTGTGCATAATGATGTTTTCTGTGGTGTGATAATCAAAGTTATTTGACTTAAAACATAAACAAAAGATTTTTTTTTTTTTTTTTACTCTGATTCCCTCCACAGAATTGCCCCAAATTCATCACCAATGCATTAACCTAAAGTTTTCCAACCCAACCGTTCCCCACCAACCCTTGCTGCATCAGACCCCCATACGCCTTCCTCTTCCTGTGGTGGGTGTCCTGATGTAGCACCTGCTCCAGTTTTCTCTGCCCTAAATGAAAGGCAAAATAAAATTGAACAACTTTATTACGGACTGCTATGTCTGGGTAAATAAATCAACTTCAGTGAGAGAAAATTTGAACAAATGTAAAAAAAAAAAAATTAACAATTGTATTCTTATTCTCCTTCCTTGTCCAGTTCCAGAAGAAGGTTCTGAGCCACTGTTGCTTGTGCTCCTACAATGCTTAACTGAGGTAGCGTTTGTTTAAATTGCCAGTGCCGTCTAGCAGTTTCAGTTATCATGTCTGAAAAAAGGTCTTAAAATAAATTTATTGGTGACTTCAAACACCTTAGCTTGTATAGTTTTTAAAAGAATTGTGCCCTTGGCGCAGTAATTCTAATCAAAATAATGCATCGGGTGGCACTTACAAGATGATTAAATGGAGTATGATAAGCATGATTAATAGTTGGCTAACCTTGGAAGTAGGGAATCACTAATCTATTGATTAATTATTCCACTTGCTCTGTGGGGGGTCGGATCTATCTTCATAATATTCCAGTACACCAAAGAAGCAAAGGTTGAAGTTATTCAAACTGATCTCAAAATCTTCCTGTTGGGTTTAAATAACAGCTTATTCTTAGTTTTAGGGATTTCATTATTAATAAGAATATTGATGATAATCCTTTAAATTGTACACCTTTTGCTTAAATTCCATAATTCTGCTGAAGAATTCATTACATTTTTTCTTTTATTTTTTCTGTTTTGGCATTTTACAGAGAAGGTGTTGTTTCTTGAGTTGATGGTTCCATTTTTTTAGTTCATTTAAAAAAGTATTTTTTGGTCAATCAGAAAACCTTGAGTTTCCTGTGATATGATGCAGCTAGATTTTAAGACTGTTTTCTCTGTTATTGCTATTCATATCTCTTGAGAGTCTTAGTTTAGCATCTGACCTGGGTAGATTAACTGGGATAGGAATTCCTGAGTTATATCCTGTGTTGTTTCTTTCTCCAATAAGGGTTCCTGTAGGAACTAAGAAGTGTTTTCAGAAACTTTCTTTCAGAAGTCCAGCAGTTTTAACAAAGACTAAATCCAGATTGGTGTGTCTGTTAATTGACAAGGATGTCAATATTGTACCTTTTGAGCATTTAATAACATCATCTGATCTGAGAGTTCATATTATGTGGATGTCTTGTAACTCTTTTATTAGGAATCTGCCATCCCCTGAGGTACTTGAAAAGTATGTCATCTCATCTCTTTTGGTAGTATGACAAGAGGGACTCACTGTGCTATTGGTTTGAGAATAATAGATAAGGACAAGTGGTATTGTCAGACAATTTTTTCTTAGGAGGCGATGTATATAAAACATCTAATGTGTTTGATAAATCCATATAGGGCCACTATTTAAATCTGTTTGTGGAATTTATACTTTAATTCTTTCTCATCTCGACCATGGTTCATTTTGTGATTCATTTCTTCATGGATATAGGTACCTGTTGCTCGTTTGTATTTTTAAACATAGCACTATGGACTAGTAAAAAGAAAACCCAAATGTCAATCGAACAGACAGTCATGAAATCAAGCTAAACTGTTTAAAATTTTGTTATGCAGGAATTTACAGTCTGCTGAATTATAGATTATCATTTGGAGCTGCTAGCCAAAGAGGTGGTTCTAGTACATGATGAGCTTCCAAAGCCTCCTGCTGAGACATGAAGAAAGGAAGTGGTCTGATCGGATGAATAACTCTGTCACAAGCACACCCCTCGTAACTTGTGCAGTGTTGCTCTCTGATGCTGTATGACATCGCTGAAAATCATAGAGAAGCCATTTATGACTCCAGTGTTCTAGTCTCACTTTACCACCGTAATGAGAGGTAGAGGTATGGCCACACGCTCAAAGTTGTGACCATTGGGCCAGCAGGATTTCCCAAACTTCTCAAAATGTTCCTTACTGTAGTATTGTTAGTGTTAAAGAAGTATGTGAATTACTGCACACCATTATCTGGGAGTAAAATTGCTCGATTCACAAGAATTTCCAGTGCTTCCTACAAAAGCATGTTGGAAGAATTATGAGAGTCCAGAAGTAGAAGAACCTGTAGAATTGAGAACAAGTGCACAGACGCGGGAGAACTGTTCACTTTGTTTGGAGTCGAGAAAGCTTCTTGATGACTGTTCTAATTGATACCACCACATGTTTATCCTTTCCTTGTCATCTTTGGCCTTTATATCCTTAATTATGGGAGCCTGAATCTCTAGATCTTCATATTCGTGGAAACACTAGTTTACTTTGAGCATCTAATCAAAGAAGACATCTCATTCTCCGACTGAACTGCGTGATTGATTACATATTAAGCTACACCTTATCCAAAAGCAAATCAGAGGTCAAACTGCCTTGCATTTAAATTAACCCCTTTTAAAATATTTTGGGATGTTGTTCATGCTGTTCATGGATGTTTACATAAGATGTATCCTACAAGAAGAAGAAATACTTACCTGCTAACTGAAAGATCACTCATGACATATATAATTTGATGAGGCAGCCTGCTTATGCTTAAAATGATGGTGAATTAATTTATTACCTTCTCATGCATTATGATTTTCATAATATTATCCACATTTTTATTTCAGCATTGAAAAACAGGTATAAAGTTTCATATGGTGCATGGCATCCCTCAGAATGTAAGTTCTCAAACTTTGTCTTAAGTATAAGACTTTTGTAAACTTCCCATTGTGTACAGTTACAGCTATAGCAGTTATTATTCTCTTTTGCCGACTAGCTTGATGGTTAATCAAGAATCTCTATGGCTCATCTATCTGTTTACAAATTGAAAAGACTGCTACTTTTCAGTTTCATATTAGCTCAATAATTACTGCACTGACATTCCTATTTTGGTAGCCGTTCACTGATCACGGATACAGACAAAGCTCAACTACAGTTGATAAGAGATTTACCATGTGCACTACTGAATATCAGGGCCTGGAGTTTATGGTGCTACAACAAATATGAATTTTTTTGCAAATTGCTAGATTGTCCTAACCAATAGAGTCCTGACTATCATTAGTAAAGGCCCCACAGGATTCCTAGTAAACCCTCACATTTGCTTAATATTTGGAGATCCTCCTATCAAGCAACATCAAATTTTATGGTTTCCTAAAATGGTGTTGCTTTAAAACAGATGATGGAGGTAGAACCTGTGGCATGTTTACACTAACTCAAATAAAGTTAATATCAGGCGCGTACAATCTAACTATTAAAAATAGAATCAGCCACTTAAAGACAATTATACATTTATAGAAACAAAATATGACTAATTACTTCAGTCTCATAAGTGGAAAAACAAAGGACTCAAATTAATGAGTCTTCTTTCTGATCCAAACTATTCCTGACCATAACCTAATTCCAGAATATGATCATAATTATGACACCATGAAACCCACGTAAACGTCACAAACTGAGGTGCCTCTTCTCCTCTTCTGTTGATACTGTCAGGAATCAGTTTTTGACTTGTCACTTACTCTGGTATTGTAAAAAAATATATGTTCCTTTTGTTGTGAAGTACTAAATTGATAGTCGTTGTCTTTGGTACAGGCAATTTAGTATAGATTTGGCTAGCTTTGGTGTGGATGCAATGTCTCACCTTAAATAATTTAGTACTATAGAAACTTTACTGATAGGTTTTCTGTTAGACATGGGGAATTAAGACTGTTGTGTTTAACTAAAAATGAGCAGATAGAGTAGTGATAAATATCTATGGGCTCGAGTATTTGGTGTCTGGAGTGGGCCTAACATTTCTATAGGAAGCACAAGTCTTATCAACAGTAAGATGCCAGGTTGGGAAAAACTGTACGATTAGTTGCAAGCCTCTATATCACTGTGAATCTGGAATGTTGATCATTGCCCCAATTTCAGATGAATTTCATGTGTCACCCTCTTCCTTTGCACAAGATTTTGGAATTTACTTTGGAGCATTCTGCCAAAGTGAGCTCCACACACATATTAATTTACACAAGTTTGCCAGTTGGTTTAATTTATTTACTGTTACTTATGAATGCTTTTGGCATCTATAATATTATGTATGCTACTGAAGACAATGGTTTGTTTATTTATCATCCTTATTCATTTGTGATTTTCTTTAAGGATGGATTGCGTATTTATTTGCAGTTCTTTAGCCTTTTCCACTAGTTTTTATAAACAGAACGTGTTATGTGATGCTCTGCTCCTGGTTTTATCAAAGTGCGTAAACCTTATTCATTATAAAAGTCGAGGAGATTGAGTGTGTTACTTTTATAAAGGTCAATAAAATTATGTTTAGCAAAAGTCTTTTGGCCCAAGTGCTTATTCAGCCCCACCTTTGTTGTTAGGATTGTGGTCTTCCTATTCCCCAAACGAGCTGTTATTATTAAATAGGTGTGTCTGTAGACAGTATATTCTCTAGAATTCTATGGTGTGCTGCCAGAAGCAATACTTTATTTCTTAAAAAGGGAAGACTTCAAACTATATTGCAACTTAAAGCTTCCTCTGATTGTTTCTGAGGTGTATGTTTTCCCAGAGTGATTTGAGCCTAAGTTTATATGCTGTACAAATATAAACTTTTCATTTGTACTGATAGAATTTAGTTGCATAAAATCTCTTGTCATTTTCAGTCAAACTAGGGGAATCATCTTTGGCATTATAGTAACTTTGGCATTATAGTATGTCAAAACCACAATATACAGTTTAGGGTTGAAGGAGTCAAGACATAGCCCAGCCTTATGATGTTACATCATATTTAGAGCTTTCAGACCATTGAGTTTGAGGGTTTAAAAATGAAGTGTTGTGCTAGGTGACATAATGGTATCTGCAACTATTTCAATTTGTAATGTTTTGAAATCAAGAAGAGTTATGACTCCACAGTTACGTCAGTAAACCTAGCATAAGTTATTCTCTGTTCGTAAGCCCCTTTATAAGTTATGGGACTATGGGCCAGATGTAGCACAAAGCGATTTTGCGAATCGGAAATTGCGAGTCGGTGCGACTCGCAATTTCCGATTCGCAAAATCGTATGCAGAATGGTGTCTCAGACACCTTCTGCGAATCTCAAGGGGGTCGCAAAGACCCACCTCATTAATATTAAAGGAAAACGAGTTGCAATACAAAATAAAAATGAAACCATTTGGTTTCGTTTTTTCAGAGTAGGCAGTGGTCCATTGGACCACTGCCTGCTCTGAAAAAATATTTATAGCGACATTCACAAAGGGTAAGGGGTCCCACGGGGACCCCTTCCCTTTTGCGAATGATTTAGCACCCACTTCAAGTGGATGCTAACTGCGAATTGCGGTGCGAGTCGCAAATAGGAAGGGAACACCCCTTCCTGTTTGTAAGTCGCATTCCCATTTTGCGAGTCGGTACTGACTCGCAAAATGGGAATGTGCATCGCGATGGCCGTTTTGCATGGCGCAAACTGCGATTTTCGCAGTTTGCGCCATGCAAAACGGTTACTACATCTGGCCCCAAGTTCTTTAGTTTATTAGTAAAGGAATAATGTGACATTGTCAGCCTTGAGGCATTGTTTATGTTTTTTGTACTTCAAGTCAGGAACATTTCTATTAGAAAAGACCCTTTCATCTGTCTTTACTTTATCTTACTTTATTTTCAACCAGGCTTACCCAAGTGCATGCAGTAGTTCTCTTAGTGCAAGCACCTTTCTCAGCTGTTCACTTAACAGATCACCAGACTAAAGCTGTTCATGTGCAGGTGTGAATGGCTCATCTCTTTCTGTATGTCTTTATTATCCACCTTCACCGTCCAATTTCTTCACATTGTTAAGGTGGATCTCTGTTCTCTTGGTATCTTAGAAGGTGATGCTTGTCTGGCTGAGTACATTCTACAAGTTAAGTCTCATCAGCTTAACCAACAGCTGCCCTTTTTTTAATTGAAATCACAGTCACGCTCTCAAGATGGTAACGGGGGTACCCTTAAGTGTATACTTCATTTGGGAGTGTTGGACCTTCAAGGGCAGGTAAAATCTCTTGCCTCCATTTTTTGTATTATAGTTTTTGACAAAAATAAAATGAAAAAAAATAAAATTATAGAAGTAAGGGTACTGGGATCACTGGAGTAATAATGATTGAATACATCTTTCCTCAACTTTGTCTTCAAGCCTGCTATTTTAAGAAATAAGAGAAGAGAATATGGAGGTCTCCTTTTCCCAAGTCAAAATAGGTAGGTTGAATGTGAACAGTTTTCCAATGGTTATTAAACAAAAATTGGCGATCACTTGATTGAGGCACTAAATGTCTCTATTAAGATTTTTACAAGAGACTCAGGCCCTAATTATGAGTTTGGCGGGCAGAAAAGCCCGCCAGACAAACTCCTGCGGTCAGGAGATCGCCAGTGCGGCCCTTCCTGCCAGCCCTTTTAGGAGTTTCCTGCTAGGTCAGTGGGCGGAAGCACAGTTTCTGCCCACTGGCCTAACATGGACCCTGGCTCATAAAAGAGCCGGTGACAATGCTGTTGTGCGTCGGGTGCACCAGTGATTTGCATAACAGGACTGGCCATGGGGGCCCCCACACTACCCATGCCCATTGCGGGGGATCCTGTCACTCTGTCTCCGCCAGCCTTTACATGGTGTTAATCCCCAGAGCAGCACTGCTTGTAGCGATGCCCTGGCGGATTGAGACCATTGGCACAGGCAGGCCATCGGGCAGCCGAAAAGTGGCAGTGCTGGCGGTCCGTAATGTCACGGTCGGACCACCACCATGACCCTGGCAGCGAGGAGACCGCCAGGGTCATAATGAGGGCCCCATTCTCAGAAAGGTAGGGAACACACTATTATTTGCAGCTGAATTCAAGAATGTTATTTTCCCTGATCTTAGCATCCCATAGATGGGGCTGAGATCTTACTCAGTAGGCACCTACTGTGTAAAATATTGTCCATGGAGACAGGGCAAGAGGTTTTCACTGGGCAATGGTGAGGTATCAGATAATCCTTGTTATTCTTATGATGCCCAATGTGTGGCATTCCATCCTCTATGTATGATCTAGCCCGGCATTTAAAAACCAGCCATATAAGAAATATTATATTGGCAGGAGATTTTAGCTTTATTCCAGGTGCCTCATCAAAGTCTTGAAATATCAAATGAATTCAAAATTAATCACATAAGGTAAAGCCTTCAGACAAATAAAGCGAGAGCTAGGAGTCTGTGATCTTGGAGGTCAGATAATCTTGAAATTAAACATTTTATATTTCTCTGGTGATTTAGGACAGCACCCATTTTGGATTTCAGGGTACTTCTTGTGCAGAGTAGACTATCTTCCTTGCTTTCAGGTGGTAGTTATTCCAACAACAAATATATCACTAACCTATCAATACAAGCGTCCACTTTGGAGAATAAATAAAGCTTTGCTTAATATGAATGATTTTCTTAATAAATCTCAACTACTAATCTCTTTGTACTTTCAAGAAAATCTTTGTTCCACAGGCATAGCATTTGCCTTGTATTCATACATAGCAAAATAAGGGGTCGGATCATTAGGTATTCAATTCAGAGAAAAAAAAAAACACTAGATCAGTGTGTGGACAATAGCTATAGAAATATTTATATGAGGAAGAAAATGATTTTTTAATAAAAGCTCAAGTGAAAACTACAATAATCTAAAGGCAGTGCGGGATGCGTTAAAGATTTGTTCTGAACAAATCCAAGCAAAAAGATCAGAAATTGTATTGGAAATAATTATACAGGAGAGCTGTTAGCATAGGCTATTAGAGGAAGACTAGTTCAAAATACTACAACTAGTAGTCTTCACCCAGTTGATTCAGAAGTTACTGGTGATTTAAATGAAATAAATTCGACTATCAGAGATCATTGTGTGCAAATTTACTCAGAATCTACAGATGGGATTGCAAAACATACTGCAGAGAAGATCACAAGCCCCAATTAAACTTCCCATTTTAGGAACTGACGCTCAAGGATATCTGTGCTTTCTGATCACAGACAGCAAAGTGGCAGATGTAAATGCAGGGCTGTAAATGCCAAATCCCCTGAGGAAGATGGATTGCCACCAAAGGGGTATGAGACCTCTTGATATTTGTAACTCCCATACTCTCACTCATGTGTAACAGGAAGTCCCTGCATCTTTTAAAATCCAAGGAGTGGTCAGCTTTCCAAAAACAAATAATTCAGGCCTACATTGTCTAATTAAATTGTTCAACTCCAGTAAAATACTCACAAAAAATATAATTATATTCTTATCCTTAGCTATCATTTATTCATATAGATCAGACTAGATTTATACTGGGGCATTAGTTCCCTGCTAAGAAAAAATTGTGGCCTAAATTATTGATCTAGTGATACTTGGAGAAACAAGCTTTCATTAAGTTTCATGCTTTAACCTCATCTGCTGAAGGTTTCTTAGTCTGTTTCAGATTATAATTTTTCTCCCTTGCTCACAAGGTTAATATAAACTGATGCTGAGATAAAAGTATTACAATAAACAATGAAGACGTGTAAAAGTTCGGCAACTCGGGGACCTGTCAAACTGCCTGCTGTCACCAATTTTATTCCCATTATTTGCAGGACCACCAATGAAATTAATTGTTGCTTAATATTCACACCTTAACCATGAGGCTTACTCATATTAAATTATGTATAGACCACATTACATATTATTTAAGAGCATAAACACAGGCGATTCAAGCAGAATTCAACATTACTGAACGTTTTACTGAGTATTGAGGTCATAAAGTTAATGGCCACAGAAGCCTGAGATTGTACTGTTTAATAATTCAAAGGCATTTGTTCCAGCAGGGTTAGACCGAAAACCTATATACACCTTGAAAGATATTTGAGAATCAACATTTTAGAAAATGTAGACAGCTTATCTGATTTGAATTACTCTCTCACTTTCAAAAAATGAACAATATGTTACATCCTTGGAATCATGTATCTATCAGTAATTGACCGAGTGTCTTTTATTACTATGCCTTTCTTAGTATTTTTCAGTTCTCTGACCCGTTTTTTACCTGCTAGTGTTTAGTAAGATTGAAAACAAATAGCAAATTAATTAGTTTATTTGGGCAAGTAGATTTCCCAGTTTATGTTCAGTGCGAATTAAAAATACAGTACTAGGGGGAGGTTTTGATTTACCCAACATTTGCGTATTCTGCATGGCCTCCTCTTTATTGTATTTTGCACATTTCATTGATCTGTAAAGATCTAGGCATTTTAGTAATAAACCTGTTAATAAAGTCACAAAATGGATTTCAGTACCTAGTCTCCCCTGTTTTATTCATATACCACTTCTCCAAAGTCTCTCATTTTAAATGTTTGGTAATATTAACTGAACAACAGACACTTTATCACTTTATTTTTTTTAAAGTTCTGTTTATTGAAATTTTGACTTAATCACTATAATCATAAAGTATTTAACATACAGCTGAGTGCCAATCTTGTAGACATCTATCTTTGCAGTGAGTATAGTTATCTACCCGGTATCTTATTTGAACTACAAGCACAAATGGTCACATAAATCACTTGAGCAGCCCCGTCCTTCAGCCTTTCTTAGGTTCACCCCAACAAATTATGGCCTTTTCCTGGTATGTGTGGTCTACTGATGTTGAAGTGTCCCTACCAAAGTTCCCTGATTCTGGCATGCTTCTGTGTGCTGCGCCTTGCTTCTTAGACACATTCTTCTGCAATAGAACAATAATATATACCTCTAAGCGATTTTGAGTGGGGCAAAGCCTCTTAAGACATCTAACGGCTGGCTATGTCACATTTAGTGATCATGCACCCAACCACTATGAATGTTTTCTGCCAACAATGACCATCCCATCCCTGGAACCCCAGCCCCCAAAACAGCCATCTTTTTCTATGTTAAATTGGTAAGCTCACGACTCCTTCCAGTGTGCCTATGATTTTAGTTTGATATGCTAGTATAATATTGCATCACCACATCATGCGCACAAAGGTGTCTCTGGCTGATTTAATCTGAGGAATGTGATTTTCTGCCTCTACCCATCATACAGAATCTATCTAGGGTACAATTGATCCTTTGAAAGTATTTAAATTGGATGAGTCTCAGGTGAGCTGCGATTTCCAGCTATTTAGCAGCCATTGTTGCTACCATCCAGTCTTCTTCATCTATTTTCCCCAGATTCAATTCCCATTTTTCCTTCAGTCTCACCATGGGGTCGAGAACATTTACTACCAATGTTCTATATACACAAAAGATGCTGTTTTCCCCTCTTATAATTCCTTAGTGATTTGGGGTTTTAATGGATTACATTCTAGGAATGAATCTTAATCATAGATGGAGAAAGAACTCGGATTGCTTGCAATATTTCAAGGATTAAGTGTGCAAAGAATAGCATATGGTTGTGAGTCCAGATGTCTCCTAGCTTCAACTTTCCTTATTCTATCCCAGGATCTAAAACCCTCCCTCTGGAACCCTCCTTTCAGCCAGGACCCTTGCCACAGCGACGTTTCCCTAGTTAATCTACCATTTTACCCCATCAACTATAAAACTATTCTACCGTTATCTTTGTTATTTAAGGTATGTTTGCCAGGATGCGACTCCCATACAGCCACAACCTGAGGGCCGTTTCATCAAATGTGGCTGTCTTCAGCCGTATTGCTGTACCTTCTTTATATCAGAAAATCCATTTGTTTATTGGAAGTATTTGAGCCTCCCAAATAGTATTGGTAATGTTCTCTGCCCCACTTGCTTCATCATATGTTATGTTAAATGGTTTTTATAAAGCGTGACAATCACCTGAAGGCATTTAGGCGCTGCAAAGACTAGAAGGAGAGATTGCCCATTAAATATTTAAAAAACTGGTTTTAAGAGCCCTTTTAAAGGTCAGTAAATCAGGCAGAGATTTAATGTGCAGGGGAAGAGAATTCCAGAGTTTTGCGGCCCCTAACGAGAAACTTCTGCCACCCCATGCCGAAAGCCTGAACTAAGGGACCAACCACGTCCATGGCCGAGCTTGAACGTAGCGACTTCCCTGGCTGATACCATCTGAACGTATCTTTGAGGAATGTAGGCCCTAGATCACGTAAGGCCTTAAAGGTGATACACAGAACCTTGAAGCTCTCTCTATTTTTAACAGGGAGCCAACGTAACTTCCTTTTTTATCGGGTTTAGCTGACTGTAATTTGGGGATTCCCAGCAGTAGCATGGCTGCTGCATTTTAAAGGGCCTGGAGATTGTTAGCAAATTGCAAATGCAAATTGAAGTATAATACGTTGCAGTAATCAAGTTTGGCTAAAATTAGTGCAGTCACTACAGTTGTTTGAAGCATTTGGGGGATGTACGGCAACATTTTCTTAATTATCTTGAGCGCATGGAAAGATATTGAGACGGTTGCTTTCACTTGGTCACCGAATGCTAGTTTATTATCCATCAGGATACCAAGATTCTTCACCTTACTGGCTCTGGCTGGAGTTGGTAACGTACCCAAATCTGAAGGCCAACAGGATGGCACCCAAAAGGAAATATCCCTCCCAAAGAGGAGGACCTCTGTCTTTCTGGAATTCAATTTGAGACAGTTACAGTCCATCCAGCCGCGGATGGCTATCACACAGTCATGAAAGTACCGGCAGGTGTTATTGAGAGGGTTAGAGATGGACACAATGATTTGAGTGTCATCAGCGTAGGATGTTAAAGAAAAGCCAAATTATTTAATCAACAACGCTTGGGGCGTCACATATTTATTGAAGTGTTGGATTTAACAATGACCCATGGAGCTTGGGTACATTTCTTATGTGGTACGCTTGGAGGATTCCATCCCACGTTAAACCAGTGACGCTGGCTGGTAGTTCAGAGAACCCCTCTGGGGAGTGGATCCTAAATGGGTCTCATGCAGTATGTATAGTATTTGTGCAATGCCACCATTTCATACAACACACACCTGCCAGTCATATTTAGAGTTAATTTAATCACTGTGCCATTTGGTCCTAAAGTTTCCATTTTAGGGGCACAATATTTGCCTCCCAGCAGATGTCTCTAAGTAAGAATTTCATCATACTAAGGTAACTAAAGGCCCCTTTTATGCATCTAAGCGAAGGAGCAGTAAGGAGCAGCGTTGGGTCACATCCAACCAAAGGGATGATGGCTGACTTACTCCAGTTCTCTTTGAGGCCTGGGGCCTCTTCATATACTCCCAAAATGTGTATCAGTCTGAGGAGTGAGAGGTGAAGCTGCTGAAAATATAGGAGAACACCATCAGAGTACAAAGAATGTGGTCCTCATATCTGAACTCCCATTCCAACCCTATACCTTTGTGTCTTTTCTTATCTATCCCTCTGGAGGTTCTATTATTTAGGCAAAAAGAAGGGCAGAAAGGGTGCAGCTTGGCCGATGTCTGCAATATGGGAACGTGCCTGGACATTGCACCATTGCTCTTGCTCATTTGACTAATCACATACACCTCCAGAAGTATGGGCCAACATTAATTCTTTTCAAGACCCAGTGGAGAATTTGCCACTCAACAAAGTTGAAAGCTGTTTCGAACTCTGATTCTATTAGGCCCATCAGATTTTTCACCCTCCAAAACCGCCTCACCCCCCAACCTCCTTGGGCTTACCAGAACAATGTTAAGCTTTTGGATACAATGTTTTATACCCCTTGCTGGCATAAATCTGTTTTGGTCAGTTTTAACTACAGCTCTATCTTCTTCACCAATCTGTCTGCCAGAGCTTTTGCCAATACCTTTGCCTCAATATTATCAGGTAGATTCACCTATTTGAGACACAGCTCTCCAGCGGTTTTCGGGCTCAGGGATTACTATCATAGTGGCTGCACAAGTCTCCAGAGTCCGGTTCAGTTTCTGAATTGACTCCTCAAACATTGCCAGCTAGGTAGGAACTAGTCCACTCGCATATTTTTTGATAATAGGAAAGCCGTTAGGGTCCAGGGTCTAACCCGAATGCATGCCCTCTGCGGCCAGTGGCTGTTCCTACTCCGTGAGTGGAGCATCAAGGTTCTTTCTGTTGGCCAACAGTAATGTCATCTTTATCATATTGATTATTGGGATTTGCTGCTCTAACTCTAAGTGATGCATCATGACTTAAGAATGCCTCAGTGGTCTTTTGTGCTTTATCAAGATCTTCCCCATTGGACTTCTTATCTTTGTTATAAACCTAGATTCTACTACTTTATTCGTGAGCCAGTAAATAAGTTTTCCTTTTTTTATTCCAAAGATCTTATATTCTATGTTGAGTTGCTGTGAGAGTTGCTTTGGCATCACCCAGCAGATGTTGTTTAAGGTTCTTGTCTAGTAGCTTCCAGCATATATCACACCTCATCTTCTCTGTGCAGTGCCTGGTGCTCCTCTGGTGATTGTATCTGCTCCTTTAAGGCCACCTGTTCTCTGTCCCGTTCCCTATCAGCCAGATAGGATATTATTATGCTTCTGATCACATCCTTCATTGCCTCCCATACTTTAGTGTGAGCCACCCCCTGTGGGGCAGGTAATGAAATGTAATCTAGTTCATCCCTGATATACTCTTGTAACTTTTAACATCTGGTAGCCAACCAGGGTGTAGGTGCCATTGACTGGAGTGTCTGCCTCTGAGATTCCCCATTGTGACCACAAATGGAGCATGATCTGATATTGGTGGAGGCAGCATGTTGGCTGTTACCACACTTGCTAGGTTCACCACCAATATAAAAAATCATCTAGACGTGAAAAATACTTTGTGAGTAGGAGTAATATGTATAATTACATGTTTTTGGCTTCCTGATCTTCGACACATCACTGAGCCCGAATGCATCAACCTATAATGTTAGTTCCACCACTCTGCTGTGAATATGTGTGACTTTGGTGGTGTTCTGTATGCTCTTTAAATTATTAAAGACCCTTTCACTTATGACTCTACCTTCAGTGGTAGTCTCAACAGTTTGTGTCAAGAAGGCGGGGAATGTATATACTAATAATCAACTAAATTCAGCCTTCTACTGATCCTTTGATTTGAATATATCTCCTCATTGGGTCCACTGCAGTATCTGCAACCACTAAAGCAAATGGTTTGTAGAGGAGGATAGCCACCCCCCCATCCCCCAGGGTAAATCCTGCTATATGTATACCCTGTTAAATCCGTAGTGGCCCATAAAGTTGCATTTAGTCCCTAGCATGCAACTCATGTGGCCCTTTAAACTTTATCATTTAGCCCATTTACATTCATGAGAACAACCTATGAAATAGAAATTTACCAGCCTGCATCACTGTGCAATAAAGGAGATCGTAGGTGAACCCATGTAGGAAGACAACTGCATGTGTCATGCTGAATAAAACTTAAACTCAACCCCAAAGCCCAACTCCCCCCTCCCCACCTTCCCACACTTTTAAACATGAAGTGTCTTTCGCCCTCATGTTACACAATCGTAACTCGTATATATGCAGCTTCCCGGCCTGCAGGGGTGTTTCTCTGCTCACCTGTTGCCAGGACACCATCAGACTGTAGATGAAGAAGTGTAAAAAAGAATGCAAGATAGGCTTTTCCCGTCTATGCACCAAGGATATGGAACATCCCTGTATCCATCATTACCGCCCCAACGTTGCTCCAGTTTAGGAAAGTGTTGAAGTCTCACCTGTTTAAAGAATATTACAACACAGTGCATTGACTATCCACCACAGAGCTTCCTCTCCTATTACTCTTTGAATATATGCCAGACTTTTGGCAAGGTTCCCTTCACTCCTCTCAAGCGCAACTTGTCAGCCACTACCAATGTGTCAGAATAGGGTTCAAGTGCCAAGGGTACTTACTCCTAAAATTCTTCAAATCTAGGGCCATAAGTACAAGGCATTTTCCCATTGACACAGAATGGGGAAAACCCTTTGATACATCTGGCCCCTGGTCCATAACACTATATTTCTCAGTTTCCTTATCAACAGGAAGGTATTGAAAGGTGGTCATATGGCCATAAACGCTTTTGCACATTCCCTGTATTGCAAAAGAATGATGGTCCACATAAAGAACACCAAACCCGTACTTCAACAAGTAGGCTGACACCCTTGAGCACCAGCTCAGTCACCTGGTGACCAAATGCTGTGTGGCACTATCTCTTGCTATGTGGCAAGGACATTCATAACTAGAGAAACCTACATAAGCAAATTGATTTGTACTGCATGCAAATGTACAATAACAAACTTGGTTATCTCCTTCATATTGAGGCACCACAGACCTCACAAATTGACTAGTTTGTGTCCAGAGGCACCTCATGCATGGGCAGGGCAAGCCTGTCTCTTTGTGAAGCATAGCTTCTGAACTGGTTGTTGCTCACCCACTGTGACTACCCACCCCCTTGCACTCATTCAAATGTAAACAGCCTTGAATATGGTGGCCTGTCTGGGGCAGATCTGGTTTGTACCTGCGGTCATGTCTTTAAATTTAAATATGCCTTAATAGCCCCGTGTAGTGTTCTAGAACTGGGGCTAGAATCTTGAGGGAAGGATTCGAGGCGAGGAAACGGTTGTGGAGACGGGGAGTTGGAGAAGGACCACCCGTCAAGAGTGTTTCTTGAGAGGCGTGTCGCGGATGGTTGGGCTGCAAATTAACTTGGAAACTAATTTAAGAAGAGACTCAACGAAACCCTGTATGTGGAGTTACTTTTCTACATTGGCGACGAGTGGGCGAACGACAATTTCTACAGCTCAACATCCAAGGGCGGTTGGATCGTGAATTGTGAATTTATGACTTTTCGCATGGCTGCACTTTAACGCTTTCAAACTGTACGTTCCACAAGGTACTGTACCGTATTTCTTTATTTCGCTTGGTTGTGACAGTTGATTCTCGTGGAGCTCTCCTGTTATTGCTGGAGAGTTCACGAGGGAGTCACAAGAGCGCTGACGTCCTTTCCTTTGTCATGCATGGACGTTCCTGTGTATGTCGGCCTCCAAGGGCTGTTGCTATGTTTACATGGCAACGTTGGTGGTAATTGACAGCGCATGGCTGTCTCATGCTGTGCTGCCTCTATTGTGTTTCAAGGAATTTCAATCTTGGTGACAACGAAACAGACCTCCTGGGTCAATGTCAGCAGTCAGTTTGTTAGTTCCAGCGGAGGTTTTGTAGACAAGTTTATTGCTTATTACGTTTTATTACGCCGGTCTCAATCTTTTGGAGGACTTTTGTGTACATTGCTGACGTACACAGCGTAAAGCCCGTGCATTTTCTATGGGCTGAGCGTACAACATCGGATCTTTTGTCTGCTCATTTGTACTGTTTATTTAGTTGATTGGTAAATCGCTGATGCCCACAGCTTTTGGACTTATATGTGTGCATCGCTCAGCATCTAAAACGGACGTGCAACGCTGATGTGCACAGCATGGTAACTCTCGTTCAGTAAACATATATTTGGTGAATCGCTGATGTGCACAGCTTTTGGACTTATATGTGTGCATCGCTCAGCATCTAAAAAGGACGTGCAACGCTGATGTGCACAGCTTGGTAACTCTCGTTCAGTAAACATATATTTGGTGAATCGCTGATGTGCACAGCTTTTGGACTTATATGTGTGCATTGCTCAGCATGTAGAATGGACGTGCAATGCTGATGTGCACAACATATTAACTCTTGTCTGCTGATTAGTACTGATAGTGAATTAATAGTAAATATTCGTTTGGTGTTTGCTGATGTGCACAGTTTTTGAAGCTTGTGTTCATCGCTCACATCTTTTTATAGTTTGTCTTGGTTGATAGGTATTTATTGTTCTAAGGGATTGATTTGTTGTTAGTGGGTGTTATTCTTGTGGGCATTGTATGGTGTGTATGTGTGGCTGAAGTAGCAAAATGCAAAATGTCACAGCACCTCCATTTTTTCTTTCTTCCCCGGGTGAGCCTCCTATTAAGTGGGCAAAATGGAAAAAGGTGTTTGAACATTATGCTAAAGTATGCAGTACCTCTTTGAGTGCTGAACGATGAACCGCCTTATTGCTCCACTGTTTGGGGTCGGAAGGTCAAGAAATATTTGATCATCTTCCCGATGTTCCAGATAGTGAAGCAATAGATCTTAATGAGTGTGAAATATGCATACGGAAATTAGACATTCACTATCTTACTAAGGTGAGCACTATTTTAGAACGGTATTACTTTGGGAAAAGGTTACAAAGGGAGGGTGAATCTATTGAGGACTATGTGACAGATCTCAGACGGCTTTCCTCTTCATGCAAATTTGCTTCTCTGACTGATAAGAGGATTAGGGATTAGTTTATGTTAGGCTGTAACATTGAGAAAGTCCACAAGGAGTTGTGGCTTATGGATGAACCCTCTCTTGAAGATGTGTTGATGGTTGCAAAAAGAATTGAGCATACACTCAAATGTGTGGATGTGATTAAGAAGGAATCCTCTAATGTGGTTTGTGCTGTTTTAGATAGTAACAAGAAAGTGCTTGGTATTAAGAAGAAGGTAACTGATTCTTCCTCAACAGGTAGAGAAAAGAGGTGTTTTCGGTGTGACAAACTGGGGCATTTTGCTAATGACAAAATGTGTCCAGCTCTTAGAGCGGTATGTACTTTCTGCAGGAAACAAGGGCATTTTTTCTCCGTGTGTAGTTTAAGAAAGTCTAAACAAAGTGTTTATGATGTTCATACTGGTAATGATGAGGATTTGGCTGCTGATGATTTAGATTGTGGACAGATTGTACTTTAAGTACGTAAGGGTAGAGGCCCTCTGGACTCTATCCTTGTAGGAGGGAAAAAGACTCAGGTTTTGTTTGATTCGGGTGCGAATATTACAATTGTATCTAATGATTTCTTCTGTTGTTATCTTAAAGGCAGTGTTACTCTTCTCAAACCAGACATCAGGCCATGTGCCTAAAAGGGGAGGTGATTCATCTGCATGGATATTTTGTTGGTTTAATTGAATACAAAGGTCGTTTCACTTCTGGGAAGATTTGTGTCGAAAAGGGGTGACAGTATTATAAGCTGGTGGCATCAAAAGGATCTTGGAGTAATGTTGGATCCTAATAGGGAAAATCCCATTATATTGAAAGATGTTTCTTCTATCAATTGTGTTTCACATCAGGCTTCTGCTACTGATTCAGACTTACAGCAAGTTTTATCTCAAGAATTTCCCAGAATTTTCAGGAATTAATTAGGCTGCTTAAAGGGTTATCGTCATAACATCAAAGTTGTTCCAGGTTCAATTCCATTTTGCAGCAAGGTTAGAGATGTTCTTGTTAATGTCAGTAATGAAATGCTAAGTGAGTTGAATAAACTCAAGGATCAAGGTATCATTGCGGAGGTGGAAAGTACTGCTTGGTTGGCCCCAGTGGTTGCAGCCAGGAAGTCCAATGATTCACTTAGGTTATGTGTTGACCCCAGATAATTGAACAGATGCGTTGTGGTGGATAGGTACCCATTACCTAACATTGCTCAATTGCTTACGATGGTTGGTGATGCGAAAGTTTTCAGCACTATTGATCTGGCCTTAGCATATCATCAGATTTAGCTTGATAAAAATTCTATGGATCTTACTGCCTTTATAACATCTTTTGGTACATTCAGGTATACCATACTTCCTTTTGGTTTAATGTCGCCTGCTTCTGTGTTTCAGTGAGTTACGGAGAGGGTGCTTAAGGGGTTGGATGGGGTCTGTGTATATCAGGATGATATTCTTGTGGATGGGAAGGATCATGCTGAACATGGTGCTAGGGTCAGGCAGGTGTTAAAGAGAGTGAGTGATCACAATCTAACTGTGAAATTGGAAAAGTGCAGGTTTGGTACTAAGACTATTAATTTTTTAGGCAACACTATAACTGGTGAGGGTGTTGCCCCTCAATCTGATCCTGTGAGTAACATTCAAGCGATGGTTTCTCCTACTACGAAAGAAGAGCTCATGAGGTTCTTAGGTATGGTTGAATATTATCATAAATTTGTTAAAAATTTGCTGAAATTACTTACAGTGTGAGAGGTCGTTTGAGGAAAGGTGTGGATTTTGTGGGGAGTGATGTGTGTGAAAAGTAGTTTAAGATGATCAAGGATAAGTTATCTTTGGCACCCTGTCTCAAGAATTTTGATCCAAAACAAAGTTCTATCATTACAACTAATACCAGCCTCAAAGGTCTGGGAGCTGTTTTGAAGCAAGGTGGGTGTGGGTCGCAGAACACCATTATGTTTTTATCAAGGAGTCTCAAAGGCTCTGAAAGCAAATATTCTGTATTTAAAAGAGAGGCACTTGCTGTTCATTGGGCCATCAAGAAGTTGAAAGCTCTGTTAAACCGTTGTGTGAGGTCTTCAACAAGCAAAGGATAGATTCTATCTCCTCCAGGATATCCAAGTGAGTGGTTGATCTCCAAGAGTTTAATTTTGAGGTAAAGTACATTCCTGGGTTGAGAATGTGATTGCGGATGCTTTATCTAGGTTGGTTTCTGAGAATGGAACTGGATTAATGGATGATGTTTGTAAGGAGGATATCGATTTTGTTTGTGAAAGTAATCATGCTGTGATTTCAGAAGACAGATGGCGCCAAGAATTGGAAGATGATTCTACTCTACAGAGAGTGATTGGTCTTATCAAGGGTGGTTGGAAGTACAAACATCAAGGTGGGGACCTATGTAAGGATTTTTGGTTTGTTAATGACCAGCTAGCAACCAGGGATGGTTTGCTGTTACGGGATACTAGGTTGGTGCCCCCAGATAAACTAAGAAAGGAGTTGTTGGACATAGCTCATGATGGTCACTCAGGCATCTCTAAGACCAAGGAGAGATTGCGATCTAGTTATTGGTGGCCTGGTATGGATATCCAAATTGAACGACTACTAAGGGAATGTACTCAATGTGCCATGAGTGAGAAAAGTGTGAAACCGAGAGTTCAACCCATGTTGTTGAGAACTCGTCCTGAGAAGCCATGGAGAGATATTGCGCTAGGCATTCTGCAGCCGATACATGGTTATGGTAAGGAATCATATATCATTGTGGTTATTGATATGTTTTCTCCTTGGCCTGAAATTCATTTTTCCAGAGGTATTGAGACACAAAATGTCATAGGTTTTCTGAAGGATCTGTTTCTGAGGGAAGGCATACCTGAAACATTACTTACAGACAATGGGGTTCAGCTTGTTTCCAGAGAAATGGAGAACTTTCTTCAGCTGTGTGGGGTCAAACACAAAAAATGTGCCTTGTATCATCCAGAGTCAAATGGTATGATTGAAAGATTTAATAGAGTGTTGAAAGAGACAATAGCTTTGGCTAAGAATGACAACAAGAACTGGAAAGATGAAGTCATCAAGAGAGTTCGGGTGTACAGGTTCACGCCTCTTACGACCACTGGTGTGTCTCCTTTTGTTTTGTTTCGTGGGAAGTGTCCTAACACTGTTCTTGAACCGGGTTGGGTAAATACATTTTTGGATGCAGATGAACGTCCTGATAGAAATGATCAAAGGAGAGAGAGAGAACTTTTCAGGATGAGGAGTAGCAAACTACATTTTGATCGTGGTCATGCAGTCAAAGTAACTAAAGTGAATGTTGGGGTCTTGGTTTTGATGAAATGTCCTGGATTATCAACCTCTGGGAACAAACTGTATAAACCCATGAGAGTCATCAAGATTTTTACTAATGCTGTCAAAACCAGTGATCCTCGTGTGTGGAATCTTAATAGAGTTGTTGTGTATAAGGGTAGAGCGGTGCAGGATGATTCGTCCAAAGTTGGAAGTAACCCGGAAGAGGCGAAAGAAAGAAGCTATCCGAGGAAGTCTAACAGGAAATTGCAGAGCGCGGCTTATTTGAGGGACTGTTTAACTTTTTGTTTTTATTTGGGGGACTATGTTTAACTCTTTGTTTTTTTGTTTGTGTTGTAGAGAGGGGGGTATGTAGTATTCTAGAACTGGGGCTAGAATCTTGAGGGAAGGATACGGGGCAAGGAAGCGGTTGTGGTTGTGGAGACGGGGAGTCGGAGAAGGACCGCCCGTCAAGAGTGTTTCTTGAGAGGCGCGTCACGGATGGTTGGGCTGCAAATTAACTTGGAAACTAATAAAAGAAGAGACTCAACAAAACCCTGTATGTGGAGTTGCTTTTCTACACCCTGCTCCTCAAGAAACCAATACCTTGCTCAGCAATGCAACGTTTGTCAATTCTTTAAACCATGGAGAGGTACCAAGATCATACTAACAGAAGAATTGCTCACTACCAGAGATCTGGGATGGAATTGTATCTTGATCATCCTCAACCTGTGCTGCTGCCTTTGATACTTTGGACTATGGCATTCTTCTTTCTCATCTGCCTAGCAGTTAAATCTTTCCTCTCAAATCGTGCATAGCATTGAAACTTTGGTCCTTTATAATCTGTGTGCAACAAGGCTTTCTTTACTGGCAAGGTAATCTTTGCAATAGTTGTGTGACACCTCTAGTAATCATCCTTAACAGTTACACTGTTAGCCATCCTACTTATGTCAACAATATTTATAATACCAAAATACCGTAAACAGCTGCCCCAACATGGAATGCATCTGACACATTCAGCAATGTGTAGCTAGGAACTATCTTTGCCTTAATGTTTATTAAACAAAGAGCTTACTCCTTGGCTCCAGGGATTATTTGGTATTTTTGTAGCCTCCCTCAGGCACTGGATATTCATGCTTCACTTTCATGTTTTATTAGAGGTTAGACGGTTATCTATAGCTCACATATATCTTTTACCACACAATTCAACAGTGTGACCAAAAATGTGTTTTTCCAGCTGTCACCTCTATAGGTGTAGCACTAATCAGTTCCTTAGCAATATGTAATATTGCAGTCACAATAGCAGTCTACAAAAAAATGCATGCTTTGGAGGTATTAGGTCATTTTGACCAAACATTATATCTTTGGCAGTCAATATTAAATTATAATAATGTATAAGGTAAGACATTGATTCAATAACTCTAGACAAGGTTTTTCTGTTTTATGCAGTTGGCAATTATACGTAAAGCATTGCTGCCTTCCTATCCACATCTAGAACATTTTATATCAATTCTACATTTCCATTTAAAAACCTTCACAGGCCATTTCATTGCCAGGTCATCGTCCTATGTGCCCATAAAATGTTATAGCACCCAGACATTCTATTACTGTTTTGCATCTGATGATGTAGTTCTATCAACTCAATTTCATTTATCTGTATATTCAGCGTATCATTTTTTTGTCAAAATAATCTCTCAGCTCAATATACTCCAAAAAATGACCTGCCGGAGCAGATGGTCTACTTATAAATCAGAAAGCGTGTAGAAAATGTGTTTATAAACTGCCAAACAACTTTCAAACAGTACTTGGTCCGGAAGATGCTCATTTATTGTCCACTCTTTGGGCGTAAACATTGATTAGTTTTATAGTAAACAGATTAACCCATTTTTTCTCAAATATCCCTGACTGCTTTTTAGACATTTAAGCAGACTCACTGGAAGTAACTATGATCAACATATTTTAGCCAGAAGAGATGGGTATTAGTGCCAAGACTCTTTTGGGACATCATATGAAATCGCTTTTGGGGAACTTCTGTAACTAAGCATCACATTTGCTATGCCACTGTGGCCCAATAATAAAATTTTAAGTCCGGCATTCTGATCCATCTTTTCAGGAAAGGTCTTTTCATAAATTGCATGGCTCTTTTTGCTCTACGGTGGCACAAAATAAACCTTCCCACCACTTAATAAGTGCATGAAAAGATTTATTTGGAGCAGTAAGTAATTGCACTAATAAAATCCTGAAATCTGGGCAGAATATCCTTTCTAATAAAATTACATCATCCGATCACGGTTAAATATTCTTTAATACTGGTGTAAGGTTAACAGTTTTAATCATAGATACGGTTCTAAATATATGGTAAACATCAAAGGAGAAAAGAGGCATCTGTGATGTGTTACGCTAGTTAAGGTTAACATGTTAGAGGCTTTCCCTAATATTGCACCCATTACACCAGAACATTAGTGCAACACCAGTATTCTTCTCATGTACCAAATCCAATTTTAACCATGACCGCCACAGAAACTGCTAGAAGACGCAAAGAAAGGCTGAATGTACGGAAACTCACCTCAATCAAAGATGGCAGTTGAATTGTTGATATCTGTAATGGTGCAACACTGTTAAAAAATCATACTGTTCCTTGTTGACTAGCTGTTTAATGACTAATGCTAATCTCATTGCTACAACCTTAATATAGGTCGAAACATCTGAGTTAATTAAAAAAATGACCTAGAAGGAATCCTTGCAGTTCTTTTTTTTCATAAACATACAATAGTAATTAAATTCCATGTTAATGATATTGCTAGTCCGTCGTTCATTTCTATAGCAATCAAAGCCTGCAAAGTAGCTAAGGTTGAGTACTTTTTAAAGACACTTGCAGGAATTGCATCTCCCAGAATGTTTTTCTAAAGCATATGGCCTGTACTTCAGATGTATTTTCTTCTATCATAATCTCCTTTGCTACCATTTCCTTGTCGATGAATTAAAGTTGTGGTAAAATCAATGCTGTTTGTGTAAGCATGTATATCAGTATATAATTTCTGATCATGTTTTGGAAATAAAGTTCCAGATTCATTACTGATTCCCCTGATTGTGTTTTTATTTACTCTTTCTGTGTTTTTGTAGGGCCGAAGACAGCCAGTTGATGGTTCAGTCTATTCCTTCTCTTGCCCACCCCAGTAAACTAGATATGCGGCTGCACTTTCTCCTCAAGTATCTGTCGAGCATATGAAAGCACGCAACCTTTTGCTTGTATATCTTTTTATTAGCGCAGCCATGGTTAATAATCAATAATGCCTAGGTGCACTGTTACGATATTTAGGACACCAGACAACCAGTAAGATTGGGGGGGGTTGTCAGGTCATCAAAACACATCAGTTTGTTAGGAGCAAGTGCCCTTACTCACCAGTAGGTGACATGCTTCATCATCATGCATTGCTCCTTGTCAGGCCGGCACTCCAATGGTTGACGAGCCCTGCAAGAGTGCTCTTTGCCAGAGATCTCTTGTTCGTGATTGTGGAAAAAAGTGAGGTGTGGAGAGGACTGGAACAGGTGTGATTAAAATTGACTGTAGGTGCCAGACTGGTAAACTTCATTATGAAAAAATGAGACCTATAAAATGGTAAAAACAAAACAAGGAATATACCAGGTACGATGACCTATTTTCATCAGAGTAAAAAAGTTCCCTCTACTCAAAGTGTGTGAGAGAAGGGAAAGGGAGTGTGTGTGCGGACAGTTACCTACACTACAGAAGTCATGACCATGTGGTTTGATGACCTGACAACGCCCCATCTAATTGTTTGTGTGATGTCCTACATATTGGAACAGTATTCCTAGGTATTATTGCTTTACGATATAACAGAAGGGTGTACACTGGACCGCACAATGCCTCCCCCTTCCCTCTTTTTCACAGCCATGATTAGTAGCCATTGCAAGTTGCAAGTTGTATTTCTGAAGTGCTCAAAAGGACTAAATCCTGATTGTCATACTGTTTTGTTGCCCTATTCACATACTGGAAATTCCTGCCTCATATGTATGATTTTATCCCATAGCACTGATGGCAGTAGGAAACCTATGTCCTAGAACTCATGGATTAATCCTAAACTATTAAATGTGTGTTTAAATTCTGTTTCTGAATTAGCAATTAGTTGTGGTCTGATATGATCTTTCTTTGGACACCTGTCAATACTATTTCATGCTATCCATTTGCACACATAAATGCCCATGTGCAGGTTCAAAATAGGTAAGGCAATTGCTATTCCCTTTGTGTTCTCCATATAACAATAGTTCTGTATACTTTCATGCATTTAATAATAGTTTGGCAGACTTTACGTATTCTTGGTATGCTTCATGAATTAGTTGAGCCTAACCTATAATCCATAATTTAATTTAATTAATCCATTAGAAACATCTCCGTCCACCAGTTAACTAGCTCTAAGACTATAAAAATCAAATATAGTATAAAATTGAATAATAACCCATTGACCAAACCCATGTGTTACTGTTTTCAGCACCCCCAGTTCTCCCTTTTTTTTGGCCAAGTATAGACACTCCCCTGGTTGGAATCGTTTGAGCGTTCCATATGTTTCCATCCTTATATATTATCCTATACATTTCAGCTTTCTTTCTTTATATGCTATACGAGTTTCAAATAAGCAAACTATCAGATTTGTTGCCAACATCTCACCTCCTACTCAATGCTTCCACAGAATATTCAGGCCACCGACATGACAACAAACGATTGCTAGTTTTTTGTTTTGTTTTAATCACGAATCACACATTTTGATTTGTTCAAAGATCATGCGCTTACCATTAGAACAAAAGATATAACTACTTCTTAAGGGGATTTTGATCTGCACAATATTGATTCACCATCCTTTCTTTCCCCTTTTTTGCTGGGCAACAATATAACCCCTCACACCTACAAGTTATGCCACCAAAATATTGCTTGCCCCCTACAAGAGCAAGCCTCTCCCTCCACCAAGGGTTAATTAGACTCCACACTGCAGTTGAGGATGGATAGCACCACTAGCATCAGTAATGTTTTTTTTCTGCAAACATACCCTGGACAACATAAGGTATAATCTCCTCCCATTTTGTAACGATTGGTCCCTCACTTCACGTTATCAGTCCCATACTTCTAGCCATTCATGAAACATGTGCATTCTGTTTTCTAATACTCTATGCTTTTTTTTATTCCACATTGCTCAAACAATTTTGGATGTAAGGAAATTGCTTTACTTTTAGTTTAAGATGCTGACCGCAAATCAATCCATTATCTTGCATCAGTATCTTCATTACAAAAATGTGTATAACCATTTAAAGTTACCTTTAATATGCAAGGTTTTTGCAAATAAAACTAAGGCCCTAGTTCTTGTAATGGTGATATTATTTTTTGCATCCTCTAAGGTTGTTAATTTGAGGAGTGACAGAAATGGTATTAAATAAAGAAGGTTGGGAGTGCTTTAGTATATATTTCTTACAGAAGAATACAATTCCTGACATATATCAAACTAGATCCAGGCTGAGAGCTGGGTATGGGGACTGGAAATTGATGCACATGCTGTATTTGAAAGTCTAAGTCCAGATCTGAAAGGTCAGTGAATGCCTTGCAGAGTAGCTCAACACTAGCATGCATCTTTCCCATCAGTGCCCTCTTTCATGCCCTTTATAGGTAGCTTGTTGCAGTGCTGCTGATTTTCCAGTCCCTGTACTGTTCCTTTAAAATCTTGTACCATATAACCATGTTCCTCAACTTATCGCATTTTTACAGAAGCCTCTTCATTCTCTGCTGTTTTTCTTTCAAGTTCTGGTATGCATTCAGCCACCACAATGATAGACTGCTAATGTCTGGCTGGAGTTTTGAGTTTTTATTATAATTAGTTTGAGTCTCTTCCCAATGTGTTTGTATAAGATGATATTTTTCACTGAGAGTGGAATGTATCTACTTAACTCATTTCCATCCCTGATTTCAATACCACTCAATTGTTAACAATTGGTGGTCAAAGGGAGTGTCACTGCTGGATGACTGTTATTGGCAGACTAATACCTTTAAGCTTGCCCTTGACCGTATTTGTATGTAACTCATCATTCTTTAAGCTCAATTCGTCGTGCCAACACCACCATTTTGTTGTGTGACTTAATATTTTCCTTTGTAATTCAATGTGATTTTATTTTTTGGTTGTTTGACATTATTATCTTTATAAAACATGTAATTCCGCAGTCCCTATATAAAAACCAGTCTCTAATGACTTTATTATAGGCAACTTGTGATGCACCCATTCGCCTACTATAAAGAAATTATGTAGCTGATCAACTGTAATAAGTTGAGTTCAATTCTGACGTCACAATGATTGCTACCAGAGCATAATTAAAGCAGCTATTTAAAGAATGAGAACAACATATGTCTTTTCCTTCTCCTTGTAAGTTTTTCTAGATATACAGTGACCAGCAGAAGGAGATATTTATAGAACATATGTATTTTTTGCACTCCCTTGGTAACTATAAAAGCTAGAATCTGCCTGCATGTGTGTGCACATTCTGAGCTACTGCCCCCTTTTTAACAAAAAAACGGACTTGTATTAAACTGATTCTAATATCTTTTTGCTACATGTTCAGTTTTGCTTTAGAGATTCCATGTTTATTCTTCAGGTTTGCAAACATACTATCTCTAACATATGAAGGAGCAGCGCATTAAGGATTTAAATTGTTTTGTAGGAAAGGCGGTCTGGCCAAGTATTATATTGAATAGAATACCACTTGCCATACATGATAGGGATATTGCAAGTCACCTAGGAGTTCCATAACCTTCTAAAGAAACTCTACACTTGGCGCTGTTTCTCTTTGTGCTCATGGAAGTCATTGGTGACTTACAATATCATTTTAATGTACGTCAGGGTGTATATAATCAGTGATAGGTAGTTTAATCCTCTTGTTGAGAACTTTGAGAGCCAGTGATTTGAGTGCTTTATGCCCCATTGATCTATACCAGTGCCTTTGCTGTTATTGGGTCTTACTCTTAGTCAGTCAACTGTTGCGAGAGTTAGTTTCTCAATTTATTTCTGATGTATGTGGTTTTGGTTCTTTATTCAGTTAGTAAATCATCCATCCATGTCATGGATACCTGTAGTAACACTCTTCACATTTCTTAGTTCAATTACCTTTGTTTCCAAACAACATTCCTGGAGAATCTCACATCTGACCTGACATTACAGAGCCTCCCCCTTTACATCCTACCACATCATAGAATGTCATTTGCTAACATTCAGCAAAAGATAAGGAAACCATTCTCTACAAATAAACCAATTAATAAATAGAAATGCATATCACTAAAATGCCACCCTTATTTATCAACTTTGTCTCTTCAAGCAATCCCATGGAGTTAGAGTTGATTTCAGGGTTGACAAAATATTTGTATTTACATTTAATGGTTTTCTGATCCCGCATTCCCAGAGCAGGCAGTCTAGGCATGGGATTAGATTCTCAGGTATTTGTGGTATTAAGATCCTGCTCACATATGTCCCTTTACAGGTTTCTAATCTTACTTGGTGAATGTTCATCTGCCTTATCTTTCTCAAACACAGTTTCTTACTTGGCACAGTTCATTTTCAGCCCCAATAGCAGCGTACTTTGACTCTATGATTAGCAACTTTTTGGCAGATTAAACGGAGTATAGGTATTGTTAACTTCAGTATTTACAGGACCAATTGCAATGACCAAGCACAATTTTGTCCTTTTTTAACCCATACATATTAGTAGAACTGATCTGCCACTGCCTGTTGATTTCACACTTCATTTCCATTACTAGCTTCTGTGACTGTTTAGACCTCACTGGATATTTGTAGCAGCAGAAGGTACTTTCAACATCATATCGTAGCCTCAGCAGTTTCCATAAAGTTGTACTTGTGCTGGAAGTACACGTCTCAACCTGAGGTTGAAACTCAACCCTGCCAGGAAAAGAGGTGCCATTCAGCACAGACACCAGACTCTTCGGTAGTGAGCTACCTCTCTGTTGGACTTTGCAACCATACACTTGTGCTACTTCCTCCTCTGCCTCCACTTCCATTCCTCCTCTGGCAGCCACACAAAGTTTGTGTCTCCAGCCCAGCTGAAGAGGCCCAACCTGCGTCTGAAGTCTACAGATCCCTGAGTTACCAGTGGCTGCTGTAAATCCTCCACACTAAATTGTGTTGGTTCCACTGATTTAGCACCTCTGCGTAGTATGAAAGGCAACCATCCTGTGGCCGATCTTGTGTCTAATTTTGAGAGTGACCACAATTGTAAATGGTGTAGCAGAAGAGCATATGCCTAGAGCAGGGCCTCAGAGATGCCTTATGGAAATGCATTTATTTTGAGATGAGTGTAATAAAATCCTGTGCCTAAATTTGAGTTGCGGGGATGATGTCCAAAGTGCAGACTAATAAAGCAAGAACACCCTCCTGGGGCTGCCACTAACTGACCGCCAGCTTTGTAATGTTGACCAAATAGTCTACCCTAATTCTCATCTACCAACTGCCTCATTGTGGCCACTTGTTTCTGCAACCTTATCATGGTAGAATCTACCCTGTTCTTAGACATTCAAGTTAGGAGTCCTGAGGAAACAGTCTGTCGTAAATGGTACAGACACATTATACAATTTACCTATTCTCTGGTGCATATCATTCATCCTCACAAATGGACTATATATTTATGCCAGCTAGTGGGATCCCTGCCATGTTCCGATTCTCCCCAGAGGACTCTTCAACCATGCCTCTGTAGAGACACTTTCCCGCAGACATGAAGGGTGGTGCTGGGGAGTGTGCAGTTTGAATGCGTGGTGACTCCAGGATATCCGCCTGTGTGATTTCCTCGGAGACGGCATAACTGAATATTTCAAGATTAGCAACGATTTGGTTTCTTCCAGGGTGATTCTTTGGTAAGCCTTTAAAATGGTTAAGGGGAATGCCATGTCACATGGTAAGAATGAGGAAAGGGAAAAGGGAATTAACTGGCCTTTCTGGAGGGCCACCTTAGTCTCTTTAAGACACAGTGGGCCGAGGACCCAAGGGATGATACTCTACAATACATCCTTTCTGCTAAGAATTCCCTCTGACATCACCGTATGGGTGCAGCCAACCATGCATGGCTCCTTATACAACATAAAATAATTGCAACCTTTGCAAACCATTATTAGGAACTTTATTCTGTACATTTTAATGGAGTGGAACCTACTCACAACTAAAATTGAAGTACACCCAGCAATCTCAGATATGCCCTCTGAAAAGACTCCCGGCCCACAATGGCATTTCTCTAGAATTTTATAAAAAGTTTTCTTTGCTCCTGGTTCTAAACTTTTTTGTAGTGTATGAGGAGGCATAGGATAAGGATGAGCTGCTGGATGACCTGCAAGGTGCCACTATTAATATTAATTCCAAGCCAGTGGCTTTGCTACACTCTCTGCTGGCCAATCTTGCTTATTAATCTTGAAACTAAAATATTTGTGAAAGTTTTACACAACAGGTTCGCCTGGAAGATCCACACTTTAGTTAACACTATCCATTTCCTAAGGCTCAATATAGCAATAACGCAAACCTATAAGCTACAACTATAGACAGCTTTTCTCTTGGTTGATTTCCATAAGGCTTTCGACACAGTGCACTGGCCCTTCATTTTTGAAGTGCTTAGAAAAATGGGCCTTAGTTGCAGTTTCCTTGCCGTTGTGAGAACATTTTGGGCTCTGGGCCATGTACACAGTGCTTATCAGCTTAATTTTAAATCTGCTGAGACATATGTCTGGGGTTTCTCCCTCCTTCTTACCACTACTCAGCTGGCCTTTTCGGAGTTTCCTTAAATAGACTATCTCCTTCTGTTTATACAATGCCAAAGTACTCCATTCCCAGAATTTTTCATTTGCTGCAGGTGTATGGGAACTCCTCCCAGTGCATTGGGAGAAATCTACTTATATGTCACTTATCTGTGACACCCCCACCCACATAACTTCCATATAACCAAACTGAAAGTGACCCCATATCCATCTTAAATACCTAGGCCCTCATTACATGGCTGGCGGTCAACAGACTGCCAGCCTCGTTATGGCGGTCGTACCGGCGCGGAGCCAGCGGTAAAGACCGCCGCATTACAAGTTGTGGGGTTTGGCAGAAGCCAAACCTCCACAATGCCGCCTGGCCCGCCGGTACAGTCGCACTAACGTGGGCAGCGGTCAGCACCTCCAACCCGGCATCAGGCCCCAGCCTGCCGGCCGTATTACAAGGCTGCAGACCACCAGGGTTTCCGTGGTGGTCACATCACCTTGAAAACCCTGGCAGAAACGCACTTGGTGACCGGAATCTCCATTCCCGTCACTGGCACACGCACCCCCACACGTCCACACCCACGCACTCGCTACATACACCCCCATTCACTTGGAGAGACACTCTCAAATGCACACTGAAACACGCATTCACATGCTCAGGCACACCCATGCATATGTGCACACGAACACCCCCATTCACACGCACATAAGCATTCACATTCAATCGCATACACGCATGCAATCACAATCCTCCCTCCCCCTCCAAATACTCGCACTCACACGCAGACACGCACACCGACACCCTCCCAACCATACACATCTATTCACACACACATACGCACACCCCACAACCCCACTCACTCGCTCACAAACATGCACTTATACACCCCCATTCGCACACATACACACACACATGCACCCAACACTCCCCAACCCCCATCCCTTTTTGGACAATCACCTTACCTTTTCCTGCAAGCTGGTGGTCCGCGAGGGGATGGGTCCTGGTAGTTTTGCACCACCAGACGACCTCCTCGATGGATGAGGTAAGTGGATCGTTCGACAGGGGAGGAGGGTGTGTGTGTGTGTGTGAGAGAGTGTGTGTGTGTGAGAATGTCGTGAATGCAGGTGGAGTGGGGGTGTTTGTGGGTGCATGTCTGCATCTGTGAGTGTTTGTGGATGGGGGTGAGTGCATGTGTGCGGGTGTGAGCAATTGGGTGCGTGAGTGCGATTGAGCAGATGGAAGGGATGAGTGCGTTTATGCGTGTGCATGTGGATGTGGATGTAAGTGGATGGGGAGGGGGCGCATGTTTGTGTGAGTGAACAGGGAGAGTGGGTGCGTGTGTGTCAGTGGTTGGAGAGAGCGGTTGAGTGCGTGTATGAGGTGCAAGGGAGATGGGGGGCTGAATGTATGTATGCCCAGGACGGGGGCATGAATGTATGTATGTGCTGGATGGGAGGAGGGGGAGTGAACCTGTGCGTGCGGTGTTTGTGTATGTATGTTAATGTGAATGGGGGTGTACGAAGCAGGTAAGTAGGGGTGTGTGCTTGTGTGTGGGATTATTTGGGTGCATGTGTGCGGGTATGTGGATGTGTGTGCGAGTGTACCATTGCGGATGGAGTGCTTATTCCGGTCACCAGGATGCAAGACCGTCAGCTTTTTCTGGCAGTGCGACCGCCAGAAAATTCTGGCGGTCTCCTGCGTTGTTATACCGCTTGCAGTATTACGGCATGTGCTGTGCTGGGGGTGCTCACCTCCAGCCCGGCAGACTGCAGAAAAGAGGTGGGACAGGCAGAATATTGACTGTTTGGCTTCGGCCAAACTGCCGAACTCGTAATTTGGCAGTCTTCACTGCCGAAGGTGAGACCTCTGCCCTGGCGGTCTTCAGATCGCCAGGGTCGTAATGAGGGCCTTGGTCTATAGTGACCAGGGGGATGAAGTGGTATGCCTGGAGCGGATGATTCTTGATCCAAATGTAAAAAAAAAAAAAAAAAAAAAATCCCCTCTTGGCATAGGGAAGGGGACACTTTAGTCCCACTAGGGGCAGAAATCTCTCTTGTCCATTCGAGGGCAGGAGTAGTGGCTCAATACCAGAGTAGGTAGATTGCGCAGAAAGACTGATGCACATCTACTGGGCTGGGAGTATGGTGTAGTATCTGGGTGAGCTGTCCTATCCCTCTTTTTTCCCTTGGTGTCTAGTGGCCTTTTTGACTTGCTGGGGCAGATTTTGTGTAAACACCCTCAAACCACTGAGGGGGGCAGAAAGACTGATGCACCTATTTTGGTGTGGGATCACAGTTTGGTGCTTTGGCACACTGCCTCCACACTTTTTTTGTAGGCATAAGAAAAAAAAAGTTGTGGTGGCGGCTTTATTTAAATGCAATGTTGTGTAGCACTGCACTCGTAACAATAATTTTACAACATGACTTATGAAGCCAATACAACCTTCCTTTCAGAAATCCAATTGTCCATTCTATGACTTATCATGTTTGCTTGCATGCATTATTGAACCTTCTCTCTCCAGCCAATATTGAATCCAATGTCACAAGGGATATGCACTCTCACCTAAACAAATATAAACAATTTAATAATATACAATAGTGGATTTATTACATCAATAATAGAATGTTGAATTATAAAAATATTATTATTAAGCAACCACTTCTCTCAAAACTCTCCTGTAACAGGTTTCATAATGCACACTGTGGCCTTCCTGGAGACCCTGCAACAATGTATGTTATAAGGCACCTGGATGTTTAAATTGGCGACATTTTCTATTGAAATCGAAATATACAGATTCTGCTGGTGGACAAATGAGGTTATGTGTATCATCCACATATCCAATTATAGTTGGGGAATTTGCAGTAGACATGCAATATGCCCACAGCAACTGCTACTGTAATCTTATGACTCCCAGATACAAGGAGATGAAGGCTACATAAAACTTGAAAATGTGGAGGAATAGCTGAGTGGATCTTCCTGTAACAGACTCCAACTAAGAAATGACCCTTAAAATTGCCTCCTTAAAAAACATGTACCTCCTGTATCCCTCCTCGTCTGTTTGTCCAAATAAAATAATCCTCCACCTAAAACTACTCTCTCTTTTCCTCTTCTACTAGGTTTCTGGAATGTGCATCCACCTAAGTGTTACATACCATGCTGCCATTAGGAAAGACTGCCATGCATTTTGGATGAAATTTTAGACCTTATGACAGGTTACCACATGGTTCAAATTGGTGTTAAATTGCTTGTGCAATTTGATGTTTTTGCAACCACTGTTAAACGCTTAGTATATTTGATTTGTGCTTTGGTAATTGAGATTTGCTATTTAAGAAATGCAATAAGTAATCAAAAAATAAGAAATGAGTGAAAATTAGGTTAGCTATGCAATTTTTGCGAACTTATATTTTCCAACTCATGATACAGCAAATGAGGCCTATTTATAGTTTGCAAACCGTTTTGTAAATTGTTTCCAATTTCTTGAACCTTCATACATCAGGCCCCTTGATGCACATCTGCTTTGAGAACAACATGGTGAAGCACAATATAATTGGGTGAAATACTCAGGCCATGTTTACTTGGTGTTGGTGACTACATGTTTCCTTGCCTTATTTTCTGACAATAAATCATAACTCATCTGTTTAAATCTGTTTAAACATTTTTTTTCCCCATTCCTACACTGCCTAAAAATACCACCACCATGAATATTATGCCTTAAATCTTTGATTCATGTTTTATGTATACTACCATTGCAGAAAATCCTTATACCCAATAGGAAAACAAACTGTGAGCAGTCTTGACGCTTGTTTTTTTGGTTATTCCTTACTAGGAAAGATTTCTGTTCTTTTTAGTGACCCTCATCCACTTTAGCAGTGGCATGCTTCATCATCAGATCCATCCCAGCCCCTAAAAGCCAGGGTGGGGTCAACCGACATGCAGGAGCACTTATACAGATCCTACCCGGGGTCTAACAATTAAAAAAAATACTTTACTTATCACAAAGGTGTTCCTTTATTATCTGTGTCAGTAGGTATGATTAAAAAAACAACAAAAAAAGGTGGGATACCCTAGGTTTTAAGGTTCTATGACCCTCAACTACTGTGTTGACATGTTTCAGCCCTTTGAAGGCCTTAAAGGTCCTGGGCTTTCTTCATGACAATAATTGTCAAATATAGCCCCGGTTAGTGATAAAACACATCAATAGTCTAAGACAGATTGTGCATAACGTATTAAAAATGCATGTAGGTTGTGAGTCTTAACTGGTCTGTAAGTGAATATAGAGTGACCCATGACCTGCTTTTAAGGTCAGAGCTCGCTCCACACGCCGGGCAGCTCCACCAGACTGTGCCCGTGCCCTTTACCCCGCCCTCGCTGCTGCCGATAGTTCGAGGGCCTCGCCTGTGTCTCATCCCTGCTGTCTAGTGGGTTTCTGTAAGTATTGTGTGTTTGTTTTGTATCTGTCTTTGTTTTGTGCCCTTTTCTATGTTTTTTCCTCGTTTCTTAGCCTCTTTTCCTTTTTTGTGCTTTTTGTGCTCGCTTCCCGCCTGTTTTTGTCTCATCTAAGCTGTTCTTTCCCCGCCACTGCGGCCCTGCCCCCCTCGCACCCCTATTCGCCCACTTCTCCCGCCTCCCAGCTGCCTGTCTACGCCCGTCCGGGCCTGGATCGCGCCCAGTGCCAGACCTCCTGGCCCGAGCGCACCCCACGCCGCCAGACGCTGTTACAGTGCCAATGAACTCCACGCCCTCAACTCAGGCTGCTCCACCGCCTGCGTCCAAGCCACCCCGAGGCACACCCACGGACCCTTCGCCTGTCGGATCTGCAGATTCGCCTGCCCCCAAGCTGCCAAACACCATGCCAGAACCTCACACAACCACCTTAGCTGCATCCTCCTCAGCACCCACTCTGTCCACAAGCACGCCGTCGAACTCTGGGACCTACTCACCTCATCTTCCCTAGACGTGGCCTTCCTCACCGAAACCTGGATGAACCCCCCTTTGGAACCCGACATCGCCATAGCCATCCCTGAAGGCTATAAGATCACTCGCAGAGACCGCACCAACAGACCGGGAGAAGGAATCGCCATAGTCTACAAGAACACCATCAGAATCTCAACCAACACCAATGACACCCTCGATGCCGCCGAACACTTACACTTCCAGATTCATATCAACGCCAACACCACCGTCAGAGGAACCCTTGTCTACAGGACCCCAGGCCCCCGTCCACAGTTCAGTGACTCCATCACCGACTTAATCAGCACCCAGGCCCTTGCCTCTACAGACTACATCCTCCTCGGCGACTTGAATTTTCACCTCAAGAACGCCAGCGACAGCAACTCCACCGCTATGATCGACAACCTTGGTCTCAAATAACTGGTCACGACGCCCACCCACTCCGCCGGCCACACGCTGGACCCAGTCTTCTCCGCCAGCAACCACGTCACATTCAGCCATACCACCGAACTCCACTGGATCGACCACCGCTGCGTCCACTTCACCTTCCAGAAACCTGCCACCCACCACCGCCCACAACAAATCCCCCGCCGCAGCTGGAACAAGATCTCAGAAGACCAGTGATCTCCACCCTCGCCCGTGTCCCGCCGACCTCAACACAGCCACCCTCAACCTCAGACATTGGTTAGACAGCTGCGCCAACACCCTTGTTCTGCTCAGGAAATCCTCCAACAACCGCACCAACACTAAGGCCATCTGGTTCACCGCCGACCTTCAGGCCTCCAAGTGGGGCCACGAACAAACAGCAACCACGCCGCCCTCAAGACAGCAACCCGCAAGCACCACCAGCTCATCCGGACCACCAAAAGATCCTTCTACGAGGATTGCATCGACAACAACGCGCACAACAGCAAAGAGCTCTTCAGCATCGTCAAAGAACTCACCAACCCCTGGTCATGCTCCACCGACCCCCCTTCTTCACAACACCTCTGCGGTTCCCTCGACACCTTTTTCCATCCACAACAGCTTCAACTCCTCGCCCCCCCACGACCACCGTGCCGACAACTAAACCCAACGCACCCAGCCACACCAACCTCCTGCTCACCTGGACCTACATCAACGATGAGGACACCATCAAAACCATGAGCACCATCCACTCCGGATCACCCTCCGACCCTTGCCCCGCCATGTCTTCAACAAAACAAGCCCCATCATCGCCCCCCCAACTCCGGATGATCATCAACAGCTCCTTCGAGACCGCCAACTTCCCGGAAAGTTGGAAGCACGCCGAAGTCAACGCCCTGCTAAAGAAACCCAAAGTAGACCCCGGAGACCTCAAGAATTACCAGCCCATCGCCCCCCTTCCCTTCCCGGCGAAGGTCATCGAGAAGATCGTCAACCGCCAACTGATCCGCTTCCTGGAGGATAACAACACGCTGGACATCTCCCGGTCCGGATTCCGTAGGAACCACAACACCGAGACTGCCCTCATCACCGCAATCGACGACATCAGGACCATGCTTGACAAAGGCGAAACTGCTGACCACATCCTCCTGGACCTCTCGGCTGCCTTCAACAACGTCTGTCACCACACCCTCTGCACTCGCCTCTACGACGCCGGGATCCACCTCAAGGCCCTGGACTGGATCACATCCTTCCTCTCTGGCAGAACGCAGAGAGTCCGCCTCCCTCCCTTCCTGTCTGAAGCCACCAAGACCATCTGTGGTGTTCCCCAAGGATCCTCTCTCAGCCTAACCCTTTTTAACTTCTACATGGCACCGCTCGCCAACGTCCTCCGATCCCACAACCTCAACATCGTCTCCTACGCCGACGACACCCATCTGATTCTCTCACTCACCAAGTACCCTGCCACCGTCAAAACCAACCTTCACCACGGACTGCATGCCATCGCCGACTGGATGGAGAAGAGCTGCCTCAAACTTAACTCAGACAAGACAGAGATCCTCATCCTCTGCTCCAACCGCTCCGCATGGGACGACTCCTGGTGGCTAGCCACTCTAGGAACCGCACCAACACCCACCACCCATGCACGCAATCTAGGTTTCATCCTAGACTCATCGCTCACCATGACCCAGCAAGTCAACGCTGTTTCATCTTCCTGCTTCAACACCGTCCGCATGCTTCACAAGATCTTCAGATGGATCCACACCGAAACCAGAAGGACGGTCACCCACGCTCTCGTCAGCAGCAGACTGGACTACGGCAACGCGCTCTACACGGGAACCACGGCTAAGCTCCAGAAGAAACTGCAACGTATTCAGAACGCCTCCGCACGCCTCAACCTCAACATCCCACACCGCAACCACATCTCAGCCCTCCTCAGAGACCTACACTGGCTTCCCGTCAACAAGAGGATCACCTTCAAACTCCTCACCCACACCCACAAAGCTCTCCACAACCCGGGCCCTGCCTACCTCAACAAGCGACTCACCTTCCACACTCCCATCCGCCAACTCCGCTCCGCCAACCTCGCCCTCGCCACCGTCCCTCACATCCACCGAACTACAGCTGGCTGTAGATTCTTTTCCCACCTTGCCGCCAAGACCTGGAACTCCCTCCCCTCCCACCTATGACAGACCCAGGACCTCCTGACCTTCAGGAAACGCCTCAAGACCTGGTTACTCGAGCAGTAGCATTCCTTCCTCCCCCCCCCCCCCATCAGCATCTCCTCACCCTAGCGGGTGAGTAGCGCACTTTACAAATGATTGATTGATTGATTTGAACCACAGCTGTGGTTCCTATAAGGAAAAAAACACAGAAAAGAACACCAAAGTATAAACACTGTGGCAACTACAAAGATAACCTCCTTGGTAATCAGGAGTTGCCTTTTGTAATAAATCTAAACAAGATAAAATCACTGTTTTATGCAGGACAACACACATGGGCATATTGCAGGAGCCTAGTATCCAATAATGACTGCATGCATCAGGTGCAAGGACGTGTGCATAATGACACACCACCTAAGTAAGACAAACAAACTTACATATTGATAATACAAACTAAACATGTGACAATGCACATATATACATATGATGAACAAGTTTGCACTCACCCATATCGGGAAACCATTTAGCTTTACTGGGGAGCAGGGGAGCGTGCCCCTGTAGACACACACTGAGGGTTTTTTAAATGTGAAATTATTAGACAAATGTCAACAGCCACCGTCAGGACATGCACCGCAATAATAATGTAGACTTCGGCAGTCATCATGCCCAAATATATATCTATAAATAAATAAATAAAATCTCTCGGCCCGGCGGCCACCCCCCCCATTCCTGCAACTTGCATCATCAAGGGGAAACGCAGCAATTTGCAACTATAGTCACCTCTCACCCAAGTTTAGTGCCGCCATTCGCAGTAATCATTGCCGAGTCGCAGTTGCTGTTTTGACTGTGGCTAAAGACGTGCCACAGCATGGTCACATGGTGACATCAGCATAGCTTAGCCAATCCAGGGGCTCAGCTCCACAACCCAAATTGGCTGCCTAAAAACTGGGTAACCCAACAATACTGTGGAAGCAATTGAAGAAATTGTTACCTAAATGCTCGCAATTGCATCCGATAAGTATTGTCCTGCGAGGAAACAGGCATTTTTACTTCACCACTTAGGTGTTGAAGTGTGTAGGTTATATGAGGATTTACTGGAGATTTGTTTAGGCATGGGAGATGAACAAACTAGCAATGTTTATGAAATATAAAATATAATTTTTTTTAGATGAACTGAATGTAGTGCTAGAGTAACACAAATTATTTTCCCAAGTGCGGGGGTTAGATGAAAATATTGCATCTAATGTGGCTGCATTGAAAGGTTTATCTTTGACCTTTATGAAAACTTGTGTGATTTCCTCGTAAGGGATCAAATTGTGAGATGCACAAATAAAAAAGAGAATGAATGGAAAACTACTAATCAAAGACTCTATGCTTGAGGAAGCCATACAAATTGCCATAGGTTTAGAACATACAGAAATGTGGACAAAAGAAATCGACAAAAAAGTGTAAGTGAGATAGTAAAAGAGCATCAAGTGAGCAAGGTATCCGAAGTGTATTTACCAGTGGAAGAGATTAGTAAAGCCAAACTTAACGAGAAAGTTCAGCCTCAAGTCAAATTCAAGGAGAGAGTAAAAGTTCAATTTTAATCTCAAAGTACAATAACAATGAAATGCGATTGTTGTGGGGCACCTGGTCATAGAGGATCCAAGGCTATGTGTGCAGCAAAGAATGCCATATGTCATTATTGTGGCAGAAGGGGACACTCCGCTAAAGTATGTAGGGCAAAAAGTCAAATAGCAAAAGTGAAGGAAATAGATGACGCATGTGAAACTATATGGGAACGAGTGCCTCCTGTAGAGGAACTGACTGAAGATGAAGAAACTTTGGGTATAATCTTGCAAGGGAAGGAAATAGAAAAAGAAAGTACGGACACATTAGAGAAACCTCATTAAAACATGAATCTTGATAACCAAGAGGTAAGAATGCTACTGATTCCGGGAGCTTATAGACATTACTGTCCAAAGAAACATATTTCAAAAACTGATAAAAGGCATATATTAAATGAAGCGAGTCTAACATCAAGGCTGTGGGGGTATGGAGGAAAAAGAATAGACATCATAGGGATGAAGTAGATGGTAATCAAATTTGAAGGGGGACACGTTTTAGACCACCTGTATCTAACAAATCAAGGTTTAGACCCATTTGGTTGGCGCCATCAAAAGGATCTGAAAATTATTCTAAATCCCATTTCTGAGAAACCTGTAAAGACTATTGAGGTGCAGAGTGTCGAAACAGATAATGAAGCATATAAGTCGAATGGCGAGAAATTGATGAAAAGGTATCCTGAAGTGTTTACTGGGTAACTAGGTAAATTGACAAGCATCTCTCACAAAATAATATTAAAGAAGAATGCAACTCCTATTGATCACAGAGTAAGGAATATCCCACGTTTGATGAGAGAGCCTTTACAGAAGGAATTAAACAAATTGCTGGAACATGGAATAATAGAGCCTATTCAACCCTCAGAGTGGTTGGCACCAGTGGTAGCGGCACCGAAGGAGGAAGGAAAAATTCAGCTACATATTGACTTATGCGATCTGAATAACAATATATTGGTGGACAGGCAGCCTCTCCCAAATATTTCTGAAGTATTAACAGCAATGGGGGGAAGACTGATCTCCAGTGTAATTGACATGTCTGCAGCAAATTAGATTGAACTGCACAACAATTCCGAACATCTTACATTGTTTGTTACACCGCCAGGGGCCTACTGTTAGGGAAGGATGCCTTTTGGTCTTGCTTCATCCTCAGTGGTGTTCCAAAGAATGATGCAACAAATATATAAGGACTTGAAATACGTCCTATGCTTCTGGAATGATATTCTAATTGTAGGAAAGAGTGAAAATAAATATGATTAATTGATGGACATAGTGGCGGAACAATTCAAAAGTATGGTTTGACGATACAAAATATAAAATGCCAATAGAAAAAGAGCAACATGGCGTCGGCGTCAGCGTAACTGCGTTCTTGCAGTTACGCCCACCAGGGGAGCCGAAGGATCGGCGGTCGAGGCGTCCGTGGTGAAGCAGCCTGACACGCTGCGAGCTTGCTTCCTCTCCCGCGGTTGTACTCGCAGCGGGGAGTGTAATCGCGGTGGCCGCGGCGAAAGAAAACGGGCGGATAGAGGCCGAATCTCGGCCCGTCTTTATTATTCACTCTCCCCCGCGGTCCAGCGGGGGGGGGGGAGGAGGCCGAAGTGATTATGGCAGCGAAAGGCAACTGAAACCGGGCCGAGGGTGGTGTGCCGGTCGTTTTGCCTTCTTTTTTCTGTGTTTGGTTTTCTTTACCCCGCATGGAAGAAAGTGTGGAGCCACATTGAGCCACTGGCGTTTGGGGTAAGATTGCACGGATAAGGCTGCACAAAGCTTGACAAAGCTTGACAGTCTCTTTGCAAGAAGGCATATGGGGCATATGGGGCGGAGAGGCTTCCCTTCCTCCCCCCCCCCCCCTTTTTCTCTTTGGAAGATTATGCTTGAAGCTGCAAAGGACTTAGGAGTAAAGGACTACCAGGATTAAAAACTCTGCTTTTATCTGGAGGAGCAGAAGGGCGAATTTAGGAGGAGACTAAGAAGATCAAGAAGAAAGCAGACAGGACAAGGACAAAGGACAAGAGCTCGGCTGGAGGGGAAAGGAGGGAAGAAAAGAAGAAAAAGGGGGGAAAAAAAAACAATAAACAGGAGAAAACAAACAGGTGGAGAGCCAGGTGTACTCTACTACTCAACTACTGCGGTAAGAGGGGGAGAGGTAAAATATTGGACAGAGGGGAGCGGTTTGAGGGGGGGGAAAAAAGGGAGAAGGGGGAGAGCGAATATTTGAGAACTCTGATGCTGGTATTAAGTGTGCAAGATGATTTCGGTCGACATTTATATACCCCCTTATGGCTTTGGAAAAACTTGACAAAACAAATAATAGTAGATACAGCTTTAGTGTCGTCTGGGGTAAAAGGACTATTTAGGCTGTTGGCACATGCATTAAAAACTAAGATGCCTCCCAAACCCTTCCGGAATTTAGGAGAAAAGATGGAAGGGGTGAAAGTGACTCGGGCTGGTCGCGGCAAAGGAGAGCAAACGGGATCAAACAAACGCCTGACGACAGCGGTGGCTAAATCGGCTGTGGAAAATGTGTTGAGAGGTGTCAAGACAAGTGAGAGTAGTATTACCACTCCCCCCACCGAAATAAAGGTCAAGGGCAAAAGTCAATCTACTATCACAACGTTTCTTGAAGGAGGGGCACAGGATATGCGGCCGGTACATTTTACCCTCCCCTCTGAGAGTAAGGTGGTTGGGACAGAACCCCCTCCGAGCAGTAGTAGTAGTAGTATAAGTGGGTGTATTACGAACAACGATCCCTCTGTGAAACTTAAGCAAGGCATACCAGAGTCAGAAGACAGTCAGAGGGAGGTAAGGGGAAAAAAATTCTGGCTCCTATACAGAGATTAAGCAGCCTCAGGCACAACATCTCGACTGGTCTGAGCAATTGGAATATCGAGATGGGGAAGGAGGTGCGTCTATATTAAAATCTACAACAGAAGAAGAGAATTTGCATAAGAGTTTCGCAAATACTAAAACTTTGGGCAAAACAGCAGGAAAAGTCTCTCAATTGGCGGAATGGGGAAAGGATAATAGTGATAAATTTTATTCTTTGACAGAAGAGTCTGATCTCAGTAGTGGTGATCACAGTCTTGGCGGGTCTGAGGACAGTGAAACGTCGGAGACGGAAGATAAAACCTCAAGCAACGAACCTACAGTGCGACAGCTGCGTCGACAGCGTAAATTGGTCAAAGCACGGCCTTGCGCTCAGGGGTCCTCAGGAAACCCGTCATCCACGGGCGGTAAGAATTTAAAATGGGACTATGCAGGTATTGGACTCACAGATTCCTCATCTATAACTTTAACTAACCAGGGCTCAGCTAATGGCAATAAGGAATCAGATATTGGCCCTCTTACTTATAGCCCACCCGCGCTGGGGGCTGAGGCAGGAATGTTGCAGTCAATTTACAACTCAATCAAAGAGTTGCAAACAGAAACAAGGATCGAAAGTCGACGTGCAAGGGTTGCCACGAAGAGATTACAGGGAACAGTTCGTAAAGTGGCCAAATCATGTACAGAAATTGGGACTAAGCTATCCTTAATGGAAGAAAGGATCATAACGGTCGAGGAGGATGTTGTTAATCTTAAAGAACAGAATACTATGAGGGATGAACAATTGACAGATGTAATGGGGAAATTGGAAGATTTTGAAAACAGGCAAAGAAGGAATAATCTCCGAATTCTGGGCATACCGGAAGGGCTAGAAGGAACTAATATACGGACATATATGATAAATTTTTTGCGTGGTGCTTTTCCGGAGCTGGGGAATTGGAGCTGGGAGAATGAACTGCAGCGTGTACATAGGTTCCCACTAAACCGGCGGGAGGGGGGCCAACGTGCAGATTCCAAATATCCCAGAGCAATTTTAGTGTATTTTGGGAATTATTTATTGCGACAGGAGATCTTGGATAAAACCCGCCCAAATACCCCTCGCACTGTGGATGGGGTGACTTTTTTCACTCGACCTGATTTTTGTCATGCTACTGTTGAACGGAGATGGCGGCTCCGACAACTTATTAAACCAGTTCTAGAAAAAGGCGGGGAAGCGTATTTGCTGGCCCCGGCTCGCCTCAAAATAATATTGAATGGGAAAACAGAGATATTCACGTCAGAAATTAAAGCAAAAGAATATGTGAGGGGAGCCAGATAACGAAATAGAGTTTCTTGGTCAGCAAAAGTGCTCCGGTAACTGGTGGGTGGGTTCGCACTTTCACGACGCCAACATTCAGACCATGAGTGGTCTGATTGCTCTACAGGATGGGGGGCCAGTCTCAGGGAGGAAGTTAATACGGGAGGGGGGTGGGAGGGACTGGTCCAGGGAGGGGAGGGGAGGGAGGAAGGATGGCGGTTGGGGAGGGGGAAAGGAGGGAGGGGTCGGAGAGGAAGAGAAGAAGGATAGGCAAGGGAGGGAAAGGATGGAAAACGAGGGAGTAAAAAGGAAAGGGATGGAAGTAGGAGTGCAACAAGGGAAGCAACTGATAGCAGGGGCAGGAGAGACAAAAGGAGGGGAGCAAATTGAGTGGAAAATTCAAGATAAAGCACAGTCAGATATGAAAATCTGGGAGGACAAAAAGAGAGAAAGAAAGCCTAAAATAGAAAATGGCTAGACTTCGAATCGCTTCAGTTAATATTTGTGGGTTAAATGACTCTCGTAAAAGAAGTAGAGTAGTGGAGGAATTTAAAACTTTTAAAGCAGACATTTACTGTTTACAGGAGACACATGTGGAATATAGGAATGTCGGAATTCTGGGTACACTTGGTATGAAAGTAATTGCCCGAACAGAACAAGAGGTTAGAACTAAAGGGGTTGCGATATTAGATCGGACTAATAAATTGAATTTTGGTAGGCAAAAGGCAGATAGGGGAGGAAGATGGGTAATTGTAGAGTGTAGTTATGGACATGGTAGCTTTACACTCTGTTCCGTATACAGCACGGTCACGGATGACCCAATAGTTTTAGATACCCTGGCTATAGAATTAATAGGATGGGCTCCCCCGTATGTTCTTTGTGGCGATTGTAATTTGAATGGATCCTGGGAGGGACTACAGGATGTTTTAGTGCCTACAAAGAAATACCAAGGGCGGAAACCGCGAGTATATAATGCAATGGTCGCTATTCAGAAAGAACTAGGATTAGTGGACGCATGGGTGAGATTATGTAAGCCAGATCCTGGATATACCTATTACTCCGCCCCGCATATGAAAGTAGCACGACTCGACTATTTTCTGGTTTCCCCAGTACTATTAAACCAGGGTCAGATGGAGTTATATCCGCGGGTGGTTTCAGATCATAATCCCCTAGTACTAGAATTGGAGTTAGACGGGTTGGAACAAAAGGAGAGGAGATGGACATTTGAAAGAGGGCTTCTTAGGGACCCGGAATATTGTACGCATATGAGTAAGTGGATAGCCGAATTTCTGGGGTTTAACCAAGGGACAGCTCCGGTAGAGATAGTCTGGGACACTTTAAAAGCTGGAATACGTGGTGAAACATTGAGTTTTAGTATAAAAAAGCAAAAAAGTACCCAAAACAGAGTAAAAGATCTTCAAATGAAACTGAGGGTATTGGAAAGACAGTTGGTTGTGGCGATAGAAACAGGGAGTGATGTTAAAAAGGTTCAGGAGGAAGTGGTAATAGCTAAAGCCGCAATTAACGAAACTATGACTCAAAGAATAGCAGAGAAATATCTTGCGCAGCGTTCATTAGGATACGAGTATGGAGAAAAATCCGGGCGTTTATTAGCAATACGGGCAAGCCAGAAAATAGCATCCGGGACTATTAGAGAGATTAAAGATTGGCAAGGACAAATGGTTGTAGAAGTGGATCAAATTAGGAGGGTTTTCCACAGATATTATACGGAATTGTATGATGACGCATCTATATACTCGGATGAAGAAATATTGAGATTTTTAACCCCCATTAAAGTTAATAAATTATCGGAGAGTGATACTTCATATCTAGGGGAACAAATAGATATCTCGGAAATTGACAAAGCACTGGGGGATTTAGCCACGGGTAAAGCTACAGGCCCCGATTCAATTCCTTTAGAGTTTTATAAAACATTTAAAGCCATATTGCTTCCGGTAATGATAGAACTGTTTATTCAGGTACAGAATGGAGGGGCAATTCCACCATCATGGGATACGGCTAATATAGTAATGTTTTTGAAGAAAGGGAAACTCGCATCAAACCCGGCGTCATACAGGCCAATTACACTAATCAATAGCGACACTAAAATATATTCAAAGATATTAGCCGCTCGACTATCTCTTGTGATCAGGAAGATAGTTTTTCCTAGTCAGCATGGGTTTGTGCCAGGAAGAGATACTACCGATCATATCCGAAAAGTTATTGCACTTTTGGACGCTACAGAAGTGGCCCAGGAGCCGATGGCAGTTGCATTATTAGATGCGGAAAAGGCGTTTGACCGGGTGAGCTGGAAGTATTTATGGCATGTAATGGAGTATTATGGGTTAGGGAAGAAATTTATTGCAGCAATAAGGGCTCTATATAGATCACCGGTAGTCAAAATACAACTAATGGGGGGACAATCGGAGAGTGTCCAGGTTAAGAGAGGTACTAGACAGGGATGTCCATGCTCTCCGCTCCTGTTTGCTGTTTATATAGATCCCTTGCTTAGACAGATTGAAGATAACAGCAAGATTCCACCAATTCATAGGCAGGGATGGGATATAAAAGTTCTAGCATATGCAGATGATATTGCTATACTAACTCCCACCCCTGATCCGGCATTGAGAGAGGTTGAAAAGGTGTCAATGAAGTTCGGAAGATTTTCTGGATATCGTCTAAACAGAGATAAAACACAGATATTGATTAATCAATACACCAGCACTCAGGATACACGAAGGGTCGACCATGCAGTATATTTGGGAATAGATATCACGCCACAAGTAGGAGAAATTGTTAAGTTAAATCTGGATCCCATACTTGCTAAAGCAAGACAAGATATGTGCAGATGGAATAATTTACATTTAACCATCATGGGGAGGTGTAATATGGTAAAAATGATTTTCCTCTCTAAGCTGTTGTATTTGTTCCGGGCTGTACCATTGAGCTTTACTAACTCGAGATTTAAAGAGATAGATAGAGTGGTTATGAGATTTATCTGGGCATATGGTAAATGCAGAAGAGCAAGTAAATTCATGTCACTTTCCCGAGAAAGGGGGGGGTGGTCTTTGCCGAATATAAAATTATACCAAATGGCGGCAGCCTTTCAGTATATGCGCCCTTTATGGGGTTCTAAAAAAGGAGGGATTCCAGAAGAGGATAGTCCTAATATATATGAGCTGCAGATGGGTGCAACAGCTAATGGATGTTTGGTAACTTTTCATGAGCCCGGGTACTATAAGAAAACTCGATATAAGGTATTGGAGGCGGCCTATAAGTGCTGGCGGTCATGGTATAAAAAGAAAGGTTTTGGTAGATATAATTGTTATACCATGATCAAAAAGAACCCATTGCTCCCCGACATATTCAAGGATAAATGTATGGCAAGCTGGGTTTCGGCAGGTATAGAGAGGTTGGGGAATCTCTTTGATAACTCGGGGGTTAAGGCATTTGTCGATCTACAGAAGTGTTATGGTTTAGAGCGTAGGGATTTTTTTAAATACCTTCAGATACGAGATTTCCTTTTAAGAAAAACAGGAGGGGTGCAGGGATTTAGGAGCGTTCAATTGCTGGATGATATTGTGACTAATCCTAATATATCAATCAGGTCAATCTATCGATTATTAATGTTAGAACAGCCCGATGATTTAGAGAAGAATTGTGAAAAGTGGAGTAGGAAACTGGAAGACGGGAGTAAAATCTTTCTAAGGTCATTAGAATTGGGACACACTATTCTACTCTCTTCCTCCCTCCAAGCACAACATTATAAAACTGTGTTTGATTTGTATCATACCCCAGCTCATCTTGTTAAATGGGGCAGTTTATTGGGAACCAGCTGTCCAAGATGTAGAATGTATGGAATAGATATTGTACACATGATGGCTACATGCGGGGAATTGAAGGATCTGAAGGAGGGCATTCAATCTGTATTGAAAGAAGTCCTGGGATTTGATCTAATCCTAACCCCCGAGGTAATGGTTTTAGGGGTGTTGGGTGATACGGACAATCTTTATGAAGCATTTACATTTGTGGCTATGGCAGTATTTCAATTATGTATAGCATCCGCCTGGCTCAATGTCCGACCCCCGACTTGGCAACAATGGTTGGCCAGATTATTGTCAGTGTATTATTTGGAAACAGCATTGTATGAACGGAAAGGGAAATATGCGAGGAGGAAAGGGAAGGTAATATGGGGGGCATTTCAGGATTGGATTTTTGCTCATAATGTTTAAATGTTTAAACCAAAATGGTATGTCACCATTTAAGAGATGGACATTTGTCTTCCAAAGGTTTATCCCCCGCTGGGTGTTATTTGCTTTATTTTCTTATTTGTATTTGTTGTATGATACCTTTCCAATAAAAAAAAAAAAAAAAAAAAAAAAGAAAAAGACCCAAGTTACGTACTTAGTGTCAGAGTCACCAGATCCTCGGGGTCCGTGCACGTTCCCAACACTTCCACCACAAGACAGCTCCAATACTCTGATTAGATTTATCACAGAGTCTAAGAGAGTACAAGTGGGGAAAAGGGGATTAGGACGGGAACAGCTGGGAAGGAGACCTGTAGGAAGCAAAAGGTTAAAACACAACATCAAGATTACATCTCATGAAATCAGTACCATGCTAAAACATGAACAGCCCTGGAATAATCCTAAAACTGACTAGGCTTTGGATGACCGAATACCTGAGGAGGAAACAGGAAAAGTTAAATAGGACTTTCAGATTCAAGTACTTTCTTTAGCATGAGAATCAGGAAACACTCTGAGCAATTTCTAAACAACCATATGAATCTCCTTTTATGAATACATATCAGGAACACACAGCATTACATCTAGAACTTTGGTATTGTTGTGTTCATTTCAGAAAAAACATTTCGAAGTAAACTGCGCACATTGCAGATTTTTATATGAGTATTAAACACCATAAAGGTTTGTGCACCATGAAATCACACAACGTAGATTCAAGGAATAAATCACGCGACGTGTCAACTTGAAATGCTACCAAGAAAATGTCTTAGAATGGAAGCGCACAGCAACTTACATTATTTATACATGAGGAAAGAATTGCGCGTCTTGCCGATTCAAATGCCACCATACAAATGCCAAGAAATAGTAGCACACAATGAACAACATGAAAAGCACTCAGGGAAAGAATCGCGTGTTTTGTCGAGTCAAATGCCACCATACAAATGCCAAGAAATGGTAGCGCACAATGAATAACATAAAAAAAACACTCAAGGAAAGAATCGCGCGTGTTGCCGATTCGAATGCCACCATGTAAATGCCAGAAAATGGTAGCGCACAATGAATAACATGAAAAAACACTCAAGGAAAGAATCGCGCGTGTTGCCGATTCGAATGCCACCATGTAAATGCCAGAAAATGGTAGCGCACAATGAACAGCATGAATTACACACGAGAAGTGAATCGCGCGTTTCGCCGATTCGAATGCCACCATGTAAATGTCAAGAAAAGATAGCGCGCAATGAACAACAAAGTTAAATGCTCATGAAACGAGTTGCACGTCTTGCCAACTCGTAAAACATCATGTAAATGTCAAGAAATATCAGCGCGCAATGAACAATAATGTAATAATGAAGTCAAATCTTTATGGAATAAATTGCGCGTCCTCCCTATTTGCAAAACACTATACAAATGTCAAAAAATGGCAGTACACAAATAATCTGTTATTCATTTAAGAATTATAAGCAAGAATATGAAGATTCTCAATTACGGTGTTGGGAAATGTCCAAACACCATCTTACCGCCTGGAAACAGTGATCACCAATGAGAGATGAGTGCAGAAGACTGGAAAATCCAAATAGGCCGCCGGGACAGGAGTTCAGGAAGAAGCTGCTGCTCTGCACCGGGACCTCTGAATAGTGAGCACTGGAAGTTGGGCTGACTCTCTTTTATAGAGTCTTGGCCCAGCCTAGAACCACGCCCAGGCATGTTGCAGGGAAAGTCTCCAGAAGGCCCTGGAAAGGGACCACACCCTAACACACTCTGAATGTCTGCAGCAATACATTGTAAATGTACAGTATTTATAAGCACCTTAAAAATGAATCTTTTGGATGGAATTCTGCAATGCAAAAGGTTAAACAACAACATATCATCACAATGCATAAATTACTTTATCTTGCAAGTGTTGGGTTTTTGCATTCTAGATGCCCGTAGAGCGCGCACTGTCCTGGTGTTGACAGTACTCCCCTCTCCCAGGCGCGCTCTAGGGCCTGGTTTATCTGGATTGAGGCGATGAAAGCGTCTCACAAGTACTGGAGCATGAACATCAGATGCGGAAACCCATGAATTGCTTTCAGGGCCATAACCTTTCCATGAGATTAAGTACCATAGATTACGCCCTCTCAGTTTAGAGTCCAACACTTTCTTGACTTCATATTCTTCTTCCCCCTGTACTAGAACAGGAGCTGGATGAGGGCGGACCTTTTGGACTGCCTTCTTTAAGAGGGAAGTATGGAACACTGGATGAATCCGTAATGATTTTGGCAATTGTAGTTTATAGGTCACAGGATTGATTTGCTGAAGAACAGTGTAAGGACCTATAAATTTGGGGTTGAACATGTGCTTCGTCTTGAAGTCTATATGTTTTGTGGAAAGCCACACTTTGTCACCCGGTTAATACTGCGGTCCCTCACAATGTTTCTTGTTATAATGCTTTTTGTATTTTTGTTTGGCTTTTTCTAAATGTTGTTGAATTGATTTCTGAGTTTGATGCAAATGTTGAATGATTTCTGACACAGCTGGAGTGAGAGAGCTTTCTTGAGGAATTGTGATGGGCAAGGTGTCAGGATGATAGCCAAACAAACCAAAGAAGGGTGTAACACCAGTAGAAGTGTGGAAGGAGTTGTTGTAGGCTAACTCAGCTAACCAGAGCATTGATGTCCATGAATTAAGTGCTTTTTCAGCGTAAGCACGTAGGTATTGCTTCAAAGTCTGATTTAGTCTCTCCGTTTGACCATCTGTTTGAGGATGGTGGCTAGTAGATACGGTAGATGTCACTTGGAGTGTTTTACACCATGTCTTCCAGAAGTTGGAGGCAAATTGCGATCCCCGATCGGAGAGGATCACTTTTGGCAGTCCATGATAACGAACCACTCTATTCAGTAAGATAGTTGCCAGTTCACTAGAGGTGGGTAATTTCTTACAGGCAATGAAATGTCCATATTTTGTGAGACTATCTACTACCACCAAAATTACTGAATGCTGTTGAACCACTGGCAGACCTGTAATAAAGTCTAAAGAGATGTGTTCCCACGGACGACTTGGGGTTGGGAGTGGGTGTAACAACTCTTTCGGTTTTGAATGACTTGTTTTAGTGCGAGCACAGCCTTCGCAGTTGTTTACCATTGTTTTTACATCCTTTGTTAAGGTAGGCCACCAAAAATAGCGTTGGATTAATTCAAGAGTTTTAGGAGTACCAGGGTGACCTGCTGTAGGTATAACATGCAACCAATGAAACACTATCTTGCGAAGTTTGGTAGTGGGCACGAACAAACGAGCATCGTAAAAGGGTAATCCTTGCTTGATTGATCTTTTCGGATCTGCTTGGGCCCACGCCTGCCATTTTTCAACAGTGAATGAATTGCGGATGTCTTCAAAGAAATCTTCTGTTTTTATGATACATAGAACCTTGTCAGGAGCAATGATAGCTCTGGAGGTTTGAACTGCAGGCAATGTGGTAGACTCTTGGCGGGACAAGGCGTCAGCTTTGCGATTATCTTTACCAGGCCGGAAGGTTACCACAAAATCAAACTCGGCAAAAAACAGCATCCAGCGTAATTGCCGAGGAGTCAAAAGTCTGGCAGAACTCATGAATTGAAGATTGCGATGATCAGTATATACTGTGACAGTATATTTAGCTCCCAATAAATGATGTCTCCATTCTTTAAAGGCGTCACGAATCGCCAGAAGCTCTTTTTCAGCAATGACATAGTTCTGTTCGGCTTCGTTCAACTTCCGAGACATGTAAGCTACAGGATGAAGCTGAACAGTGTCTTTGTTTCGTTGTGACAAGACTGCTCCTATCGCCACATCTGAAGCATCAGCTTCCACTATGAAAGGTCGATCCGCATCTGGATGAGTCAAGACTGGGGCAGTGGAGAAAGCTTCTTTCAAAGTTGAAAAGGCTTGGTCTGCTTCTGGGGACCATACAAATTTTTCTTTCTTTCTTAATAACTTAGTAATTGGAGTTACTGTCTGGGAGAAATGATTGATGAACCTCCGGTAAAAATTTGCAAAGCCCAGGAAACATTGTAAATCACGAACAGTCTTTGGGATGGGCCATTCAGATACGGCTTTTCCTTTCCTTTCTGCCATCACCATACCTTGAGGGGTAAGGATAACCCCTAAAAACTCAACTGTGGTAACATGAAACTCACACTTGGTTAGCTTGCAATATAAATGGTGTTTACGAAGGGCTGTCAAAATTTTCTTGATATGTTGAACACGTTCATTCTCATTGTCTGAGTACATCAAAATGTCATCAATGTAAACTATGGCAAAGATATCGAGGTACTCTCTAAGAACGTCATTTAAGAAAAATTGAAATGCTGCTGGAGCATTGCACAGACCAAAAGGCATGACGGTGTATTCAAAAAGGCCATATCTTGTTTTGAATGCCGTTTTCCATTCGTCACCCTCTCTCATTCTGACCAAATGGTAAGCACCTCGAAGATCAAGCTTTGTGTAGATTTTTGCTTTCTTTACTTGTTCCAGTAAGACCAGAATTAGAGGCAAAGGATATTTGTTCTTGATGGTGATTTTATTCAAGCCCCTATAGTCGATACAAGTTCGAAGCTCTCCGTTCGCTTTTGGAACAAAAAACAAAGGAGAAGCTGTGGGAGACTTAGAGGGGCGGATGAAACCATTCTCTAAGAATTTATCCAAGTATTTTCGTAAATGTTGATTTTCAAATTCTGAATGGGCATACACACGACAGTTGGGAAGTATCCCCCCTGGGACTAGATCAATTTGACAGTCATAAGATCTATGAGGAGGTAAGTTCTCTGCTTCCTTCTCATCAAATACATCTTCATAAGACGAATACTGTTTGGGCAACTGAACTTCTTTCTCTGCGGCGGTAGCTATGTAAGAATGGTGAACTTCCGATTCTTGAGTCCTTTGGAGACATTGGGGGTCATTCTGACCTCGGCGGTAAAAGGCTCTTACCGCCGGTCAGAAGACTGCCATTCTACCGCCGCGGCCGCGGTAACCCGCCACGGTCATTCTGACCCACAACTGCCAAGCCGCCAAAAACCCGACATCCACGGAAGGCCGCCTCATCAGCGGGCAGCGATAAACTGGAGATGACCAAACCTCCACCGCCACGCCAACACAAACACGCCCATGCCATTACGACCCACGAATCCACGCGGCGGTCATTCAACCGCGGTATTCCATTGGCGGTACACACCGCCGCGCTCAAAATACACACCCAGCTCCAAAACCCAGCCACATTGGACAATTTGAAATACACTCACCTGATACACATACAAACACCACCCCCACACATCCAAGCAACTATAAAACACACACCCACATCACCCACAAACCCCCACTAGTTGGAAATCGGAGAGAAGGCGATAGAGAGCGAGCGAGCACAGCAATCGAAAACCCCAACACACACAGGAACCCAACATCATCAACCACACCACATCTACGCACACATCACCACACACCACCACTCACATCACCACAAACACCACCCCACACCTCATCCACACCACCCCATGGCACCCCAAAGACACCCCAGGTTTTCGGACCAAGAACTCCGGGTCATGGTGGAGGAAATCATAAGGGTAGAGCCCCAGCTCTTCGGCACACAGGCGCAACACACCACAATAGCCAGGAAGGCGGAGCTATGGCAGAGGATCGTCGACAGGGTCAACGCTGTGGGACAGCATCCCAGAAACCAGGAAGACATCAGAAAGCGCTGGAACGACCTACGGGGGAAGGTACGGTCGATGGTCTCCAGACACAACATCGCTGTGCAGAGGACTGGCGGCGAACCACCACCCACCCCTCCCGAATTCACAGCATGGGAGCAAGAGGTCCTTAACATCCTGCATCCTGCGGGCCTCGCTGGAGTAGGCGGAGGAATGGACTCTGGTAAGTCTAGTCTCAACTACTCCCCCCCCCCCAACCACCAGCATGCCAACCCACACCCCCACCCTCACCTCCAACCCCCCAGCACACATCCTCCCTGGCAATGTCTCACCAGCACAACCCACCCAACCCAAAACCAAACCCTGAATGCCAACACAAACCATGGACACCCATCACCTATGCATGAACACTGCACATACCCATCCCCCCCACAAACCACCCTCACAACTCCTGCCACAAGGGAATGCCAGCACTGGGGGACAAGGGCACCCACAAATCGCACACCATGGAACACACAGAAGCAATAACCATACTCTTTCACCCCTGCAGGGCCCGAACGCCAACACACCGGCCAGGAGGGTCCAGATATGTCCATCCCACCCCCAGAACAGGCCCCCAGTGAGGACAGCAGCTCTGTCGACCTGGAACCTGATGACCAGCCCGGATCATCGGGGACCTCTGGACAGTCGGTTCTCCACACACAGACACAGGCCACAGCAGACCTAACCCCCTCTGGGAATATCAGCACAGCTCCCACCCAGCGGGCCCATGCCTCTGTCTCCAGGATAGGTCAATCAGCGGTGTGTCCGCCACTACAGGGCACCCAGGCTGACCCAACACCCCAACAACAACAGGGACCTGGGGGCAGTGGTAGTGGGCACACCGTCCAGGGGACAGAGGCCCGGGGAAACAGGGCAACTGGGAGGGCTGTATTGCGACAGGGGTGGGGAGGACAGGCCCAGGGAACCGACTCTCCAAGAGGCCCTCACCACCATCATGGGAGCATACCACCGCTCCCAGGAGACGATGGCGACAGTAATGGCCAGGTTCCAGTAGATCCAGGCACAGCAGGAGGAACGGTACATGGGGTACAGAGAGGAGCTCAGGAACATCGTCCAGGCCCTGAACCTAATAGTCACCACATTGCGGGACCATGTGGCACCCCAAAGGGCCCCTGTCACCAGCCCGGACCAGGAACAGCCTACCACCTCCGCCGGCGCTAGTGGACAGGAGGCCCCCACACAACGACGGGCCACCAGAACCCCACCTCCTGCTGAAGATCAACCACCCCGCAAGAGGAGCCTGAGATCACAAAGGAAGACAGAGTAGGATGCCAAGACCCCCGCCAGCCTAAGATCCCCCCGGATGTCATTCCACTGTCCCACATCGTCACCCTGTCCAACCTTGAACTGCCCCTGCTCCATCCTTCCACAGGCATATGGATAATGCACCTGTGCGACCGAGAACTGGACTCTGCCATGGACATCACTCCACCCCCACCCATCACCGTTTTACTATCATGGACCTATATGTAGCACTTTAAATAAATCACTAATTGCACTTAAAACACTCAGAAGTCTGCTTGTATTCTTAACAAATCTATTACACATAACGGTTCAAAATTGTTCAGTTACATTGTGATGACAACATACCAATGTCAATGTGCTTTACTCCATGGCCGAACAAACCAGAAGTCACGCAGTGGGTCATACAGCTCTGAAAAGCCAAGGGAAAGTCACAATTCAGTTGAAAGGAACTGGGGGGAAACACAGAAAGTAGAGATGCAGGAGGCCAGAAGTAAATGTAAAATGCCGTGGGGGATTCTTACCTGGGTGCTACTGAAAATACTGTTGTATGACCGTGTCCCTGTTGTCCGTGTCGTCCCCGTCGTCTTCCTCCTCTTCACTCTCCACAGGCTCCACAGCTGCTACAACACCACCGTCTCGACCATCCTCCTGCAGAAAAGGCACCTGGCGTCGCAATGCAAGATTGTGAAGCATACAGCAGGCCACGATGATCTGGCACACCTTCTTGGGTGAGTACATTAGGGATCCCCCTGTCATATGCAGGCACCTAAACCTGGCCTTCAGGAGGCCGAAGGTCCTTTCTATGATCCTCCTAGATCGCCCATGGGCCTCATTGTACCGTTCCTCTGCCCTGGTCCAGGGATTCCTCACTGGGGTCAGTAGCCAAGGCAGGTTGGGGTAATCAGAGTCACCTATTAGCCACACACGGTGTCTCTGTAGCTGTTCCATAACATAAGGGATGCTGCTATTTCACATAACATACGCGTCATGCACTGACCCAGGGAACATGGCATTTACATGGGAGATGTACTGGTCTGCCAAACAGACCACCTGGACATTCATTGAATGGTAACTTTTCCTGTTTCTGTACACCTGCTCATCGTCTTTTGGGGGTACTAAGGCCACATGGGTCCCATCAATGGCATCAATGATGTTGGGGATATGTCCAAGGGCATAGAAGTCAGCCTTCACAGTGGCCAAAACACCCTCCTCAGGGAAAATAATGTAGCTCCGCATGTATTTCGTCAGGGCAGACAACACTCTGGACAAAATCTTAGAAAACATAGGCTGAGACATCCCTGATGACATGGCCACTGTTGTCTGAAAAGACCCACTTGCCAAAAAATGGAGGACTGACAGAACCTGCACCAGAGGGGGAATTCCTGTGGGTTGGCGGATGGGGGACATCAGTGCTGGCTCCAGCTGGGCACACAGTTCATGTATAGTGGCTCGGTCAAGTCGGTAGCGAAGTATTATATGACGTTCCTCCATTGTCAACAGGTCCACCAGCGGTCGGTACACGGGAGGATTCATCCTTCTCCTCGCAAGTGCCAGCGGACGGTGCCTAGGAAGGACAACATGGAGCACAGAGTCAAGCAACCCACAGGTACGTAACTACAGCTTGCACAGTACACGATTCTCAATGCATTGAATGGCTTGTATGAGTGGCAATGCAAGGCCTAGGCCTGTGTGACGCAGTAGTAATTAAGCCCTGTGGTCCCTTGTAATGGCGGCTGCCTGACCTGAAAAGTGTGACAGTGGGATGTGAGGTCAATGCGCTGGCGTGACACACCGTGGCGGTAGGCGGTCGAAGACCGCGGCGCAAAGCCGCATTGGTTAACATCGAACCCTATGGGTTTCACAAGCCAATGACTAGCTGCGTCGGCGGTCGCGGAACGCGCCGCCGCGGGCGTGACCGCCATTTTCTATCTGGTTAATCACTCGAGACCTGATCATCCACAGGAGAGGACCTATACTGCAAGTGCTGCTGTGACCTCGGTCTGGGAGATACAATGGCTGCTGCGACTGGGGAAAGGGCCCCTGCCTTCACTACAGAAGAGTTGGAGAAACTTGTGGATGGGGTCCTGCCCCAGTATGCGCTACTCTACGGTCCTCCAGACCAACAGGTAAGTACACTGTGTGCACGTTGAATGGGCTATGCCTGGGTTGTGTATGGTGGATGTAAGATGGTGGGGTGGGGGGACAATGACGAGTGCAAGGCACGACAGATGAGAGCATGTGCCACATGGCAAGGTTGGGGAGGGGGGGCCAATCGCATCTATCATGCTGAAAATTGATGATATTCCAATTTCCACCCTGTACATGTCAAATAGGTCAGCGCCCATCAGAAGATCGACATTTGGCGTGCCATCACCAAGGAAGTCCGGACCCTGGGGGTCCACAACAGACGGGGCACCCACTGCCGCAAGAGGTGGGAGGACATCCGCCGCGGGACCAGGAAGACCGCCGAGTCTCTGCTGGGGATGGCCTCCCAACCTAGTAGGGGTGCCAGTCGTACCCTGACCCCCCTGATGTCCCGGATCCTGGCGGTGGCCTACCCCGATTTGGATGGGCGCGTGACGACATCACAGCAGACACAAGGGGGTGAGTACCAGCACATTCAGCTATCTTTACGCGCAGTGGAGGTGCCTGGGTGGGGGAGGAGGGCTGTGGGTGACATTAGGCCAGGGCGCTTTCTGTATTGTATTCCTCTCCTTTAGCCATGTCCCTGTGCCCCCGCCCCCCACCTCTGTACGGTGACAGGTACAGCTATCCATGGTCCTGCATCACCCATGTGCGCGTTTGTTGTCCCTAGACCTGTTGGCCCAGTCACAAGTACTCAGTAGTGTACCCCGATTGCGCGGCTTAGTGCATGAGGCTCCTGTGTCTGTCCTCTCCGCCAACGGTGTTGACAATGCATGTACTCAACCTTTTTTTATGTCTCCCCCCCACCCTTTTTCTTTATCTTCTTGTGCATGTGTGCATCAGCATCATCAGGCAGAGGAGAATTGGCACCGGAGCACGAGGGAGCTGCGACTCACAAGGCCCCGGTGGGCCATGGCACAGACACCGAGGCCACCAGTGATACGGAGGGCGAGGGGAGCTTCACAACGGGGACCCGTGGTGAAACCAGCGACACCGACACGTCCTCGGATGGGAGCTCCCTAGCGGTGGCGGCAACATCCGTGCCCCCCGCCTCTACAGGTACAGCCGCCACCCAGCGCACCAGCTCCGCCCTCCCAGCAGCCCCTCAGCCTACGCTCCGTGCCCACTCGCCCAAGAAGGCGGGCATCTCCTTCGCCCCAGGCACCTCAGCCCCTGCCCCTGTTACCCCTGCTGCCCTCAGTGAGGAGGTCATTGACCTCCTGCGGACCATCATTGTTGGGCAGACTACCCTTTTGAATGCCATCCAGGGGGTAGAGAGGGAGGTGCATCGTAGCAATGCATACCTGGAGGGCATTCATTCGGGTCAGTCTGCCCATCAACGATCGTTCAATTCTCTGGCCTTAGCACTGACGGCAGCCATTGTCCCTGTTTCCAGCCTCCCTCTTCTAACTGCCTCCACCCTGTCTCTGTCTCCTGTTCCTCTGCCTATCCCATCCACACCATCAGACCAGCCTGCACACACCTCAACACCCAAGGGCAGCTCATCCAGACATAAGCACCACAGATCACACAAACATTCACCCAAGCAACACCCAGATGCAGACATGCCAACAGCCACTACCACCTCTGTGTCCCCCACCTCCTCGTCTCCCTCCTCCCTCCCTGTGACGTCTACACTCACACCTGCATGCACACCACCAACAGCCAGTACTTCCATCACCAGCACACCCTCCAGTACAGTCCGCACACGTGCAGTCACCACCCCCACTGCCATTTACACGTCCCCTGTGTCCTCTCCCACTGTGTCTGTCACCCCCTCTTCCAAGACACACAAACGCAGGCAGCCACCCACCCAACAGCCAACCACCTCACGACAGCCTGCAGCCCATGCACCTTCACCCAAGGACAGCACATCTGACTCTCCTACAACCACCTCCTCTTCCTCCACTCCCATAACCACTGCACCTACCGTTTACCTTGGTCCTAAAAAGTTTTACCTCTCCAATCTTGACCTCTTTCCCTCACCTGACCCACCCCCTCCATCTGCTAAGAGTCCCAAGAGCACCTCAGCCACCACCAGCCCGGGTTCACGTGTCAGCGTAGTCCATGGAGTTTGGAGTCCCCCCTTTGCCAGCAGTGAGACATCGGTCAGCAGGAAGGGGACAGCCAGCCCCTCCCCTGGAAAGAGGACCCGGAAAGTGAGGGGCCGCCGCGAGAGGAGTGCCACGGCTGCCCCCAAGGACCAAAGTTCGGCCACTTCACCTGCCACAACATCCAGGGGAGGCAAGGGCCAGAGAGCCAGATCGGAGGAGGGCAAGGGCAGCAGGGCGGAGAAGTCAGGCAGCAGGAGCGCGGACTAGGAGGGCCCCACAAGCCCCATCCCGGATGTGAGGGAGGACACCCAAGGGCCCAGGACACTGTCACCGAAGGGTCCAGCAACTGCACGGTCGGAGGGCGACTGAGCAGGGAGTCCTGCCCAGGTCTGACTCCCTGGAATTACAGGACAAGCACCGCTGAAGAGGGCCCCGCCGTCCAGAAGGGCACCGCTGAAGAGGGCACCGCCGTGCAGGAAGGCACCGCTGAAGAGGGCCCCGCCGTGCAGGAAGGCACCGCTGAAGAGGGCTCCGCCGTCCAGAAAGGCACCGCTGAAGAGGGCCCCGCCGTCCAGAAAGGCACCGCTGAAGAGGGCCGCGCCGTGCAGGAAGGCACCGCTGAAGAGGGCCCGCCATGCAGGAAGGCCCCGCTGAAGAGGGCCCCGCTGTGCAGGAAGGCACCGCTGAAGAGGGCCCCGCCAAGACAGGCCCCGCTCCGCTGGGCCCTTCCTGTCAAGCACCGCTCCGCCGGGCACCGCCGTCTCAAGCACCGCTCCGCTGGGCCCCGCCGTCTCAAGCACCGCTCCGCTGGGCCCCGCCGTCTCAAGCACCGCTCCGCTGGGCCCTTCCTGTCAAGCACCGCTCCGCTGGGCCCCGCCGTCTCAAGCACCGCTCCGCTGGGCCCTTCCTGTCAAGCACCGCTCCGCTGGGCCCCGCCGTCTCAAGCACCGCTCCGCTGGGCCCTTCCTGTCAAGCACCGCTCCGCTGGGCCCCGCCGTCTCAAGCACCGCTCCGCTGGGCCCTTCCTGTCAAGCACCGCTCCGCTGGGCCCTTCCTGTCATGCACCGCTCCGCTGGGCCCCACCGTCTCAAGCACCGCTCCGCTGGGCCCCGCCGTCTCAAGCACCGCTCCGCTGGGCCCTTCCTGTCAAGCACCGCTCCGCTGGGCCCTTCCTGTCAAGCACCGTTCCGCTGGGCCCCTCCGTCTCAAGCACCGCTCCGCTGGGCCCTTCCAGTCATGCACCGCTCCGCTGGGCCCCGCCGTCTCGAACACCGCTCCGCTGGGCCCTTCCTGTCAAGCACCGCTCCGCTGGGCCCGCCGTCTCAAGCACCGCTCCGCTGGGCCCTTCCTGTCATGCACCGCTCCGCTGGGCCCCGCCGTCTCAAGCACCGCTCCGCTGGGCCCCGCCGTCTCAAGCACCGCTCCGCTGGGCCCTTCCTGTCAAGCACCGCTCCGCTGGGCCCTTCCTGTCAAGCACCGCTCCGCTGGGCCCCGCCGTCTCAAGCACCGCTCAGCTGGGCCCTTCCTGTCATGCACCGCTCCGCTGGGCCCTTCCTGTCAAGCACCGCTCCGCTGGGCCCCGCCGTCTCAAGCACCGCTCCGCTGGGCCAATCCTGTCATGCACCGCTCCGCTGGGCCCCGCCGTCTCAAGCACCGCTCCGCTGGGCCCTTCCTGTCATGCACCGCTCCGCTGGGCCCCGCCGTCTCAAGCACCGCTCCGCTGGGCCCTTCCTGTCATGCACCGCTCCGCTGGGCCCTTCCTGTCATGCACCGCTCCGCTGGGCCCTTCCTGTCAAGCACCGCTCCGCTGGGCCCCGCCGTCTCAAGCACCGCTCCGCTGGGCCCTTCCTGTCAAGCACCGCTCCGCTGGGCCCTTCCTGTCAAGCACCGCTCTGCTGGGCCCCGCCGTCTCAAGCACCGCTCCGCTGGGCCCTTCCTGTCAAGCACCGCTCCGCTGGGCCCCGCCGTCTCAAGCACCGCTGGCCCAATGACAGTGCTGGTTCTGTGTAGTGCTAATGTTCACGCTGCACTCGGGCCACACTGCCTCCTCCATTGCCTGTGGAGACTGTTATCCACTTGATGGACTGTGACTTTGCACTCCCCTGGATATGACAGTGGGCAAGCCACCCACTGTAGAGACTTGAGAGACTGTGGCTTTGCACTCCCCAGGATATGACAGTGGGCAAGCCACCCACTGTAGAGACTTGAGAGACTGTGGCTTTGCACTCCCCAGGATATGACAGTGGGCAAGCCACCCACTGTAGAGACTTGAGAGACTGTGGCTTTGCACTCCCCAGGATTGAACAGTGGGCATGGTGGCCCCTTCTTGGATCTGGCGTCTTGGACTCATGTGGCTGTGGTGCCCCCCCTTCCCTTCCCCCTGAGGTGCCTGTAGTTTTGTCATCTGATGCCCCTGCAGTGTTCTCTCCAACGGACTCAGGTCTCCTGTGTGGGCTTTGCCCATGTGTTGATACACTTTGGCCCACGGACATTTGCAATTTCTGTGACTGTGCGGGACTTTCTGCCTCTATTTCTCGGTTACGCAATGTTTACATTTGGAATTTTTTGCATCATTTTCCTATTTTACCATGTCTTCAATGAACCTATTTTTTACATAAATGTTGTTTCTCACTTTAATCATATCTTTTCGTTATTCCGGGGGGTTTGGGTGGGGTCACTTTGACTTGGTGCTCTGCATTGGTGTGTAGGTAGTTGGGGGGTGGGTGTAATGCGTATGTGTGTGCCCGTAACCCTTCCTCCTCCCCCCCTCCCCTGTGTCGTAGGTGCGGTACTCACCGTTGTCGTCTGCGCCGGAGTTCGTACTCGTGGTAGATGAGCAGGTAGACGAGAGCAGGTAGGATGTTCAATTCGGGCTCCATGCTGTCCTCCGTCCTCGTGGAGTGTATAGAGGTGAGCGTTTTCCCGTTCGTAGTCTGTTTCCGCCGTGTTTTTATCGGCGGGGCTCCCGCCCCGGAAAAGGTGGCGGATTGGTGAGTTGTGATAGGGTGGGCGGTACATTGTCTGCCGCCTGCCTGTTGGCGGTGACCGCCGCGCTGTTTGTGTGTCCCGCTGTGGCGGTCGGAGTGTTAAGGTGGCGGGCTGTGTTGGCGGTTCCCGCCAGGGTCAGAATTCCATTTTTTGGACCGCCAGCCTGTTGGCGGGTTGGCCGCTGCTTTATCACCGACCGCCAGGGTCAGAATGACCCCCAATGTTCTTTACATAGCACTGATGAGAACATGATCTTTCGTTCAGCCCAATTAATCTCTGGATTGTGATGAGTTAACCATGGCAAGCCAAGGATGATCCCATACTGGGGAGCATGGATCACGTCAAGGATGAGTTCCTCTTTATGTTTCTTTCTTTGATTTTTACCTTCACAAATTATTGTCAAGGGGACAGTCTGAAGAGTTATCGGACCTCCAGTCAAGAGTTTTCCATCAACTGCCTGAATGGTTTCTGGAGTCTTCTTTTCAGTACATGAGATCCCCCATGCACGAACCAATTGGGGGTCAACAAAGTTTCCGGTAGCCCCAGAGTCGACTAGAGCCTTCTTGAAATAGGTCTTTTTCTTGACCTGAACTCTTATTCCCAATTTTAGATGTTTGGATTGTGAAGGATCCACGGTGACACCCAAGAGCAACCCTTCTCTGCAACTTGGGTGCTTTAGATTTTCCAACTCGACTGATGCATTGGTTGCAACTTTCTGAACTGGGCCTCGCTTGCTCTTTGTTTTGATTGGACAATCTTTGGCGAAATGACCTTTCCGCCCACAATAGAGACATTGCCCATTTTTTCTGCGTAGGTCCTTTTCGTCTTTGGTCAAAGGTCTCCTGATGGTTCCAATTTCCATCGGTTCTGGCGTTCTTTCTCTCGGAGTTCTTGAGTCTTTGTTATTATGAGCATGCCAAGAATGTTTTTCAGACTTTTTACGCGTTCCTTTTCGTTCATTTAAACGATGATCAAGCCTCAAGACAAGGTTTATTAAATCTTGACAGTTTGCAGGTTGTGGGTCGATTTGCGCTAAGATGTCTTTTAGCTCCTCTTTGAGTCCCCTGTAAAACAAGGCCGCTTGTTTTTCTTCAGGCCAGGATGTCTCAGCGACCAGACGATTAAAGTTGGCTAAATATGACACTAAGCCCTGATTCCCTTGGCGTAAGTCTAATAATTCACGATCTGCTGACTGTGTTACAGTTCTACGATCGAAAACTCTCTCAAATTCACGAACAAAATGTTTCCAGTTGTACAACAGGGGACTATTTTTACGCACAAGAGGAATAGCCCAGGAAGCTGCATCTCCAGACAGATATGACAACAAGAAAGCTACTTTAGACTGGGCATCGGGGAAGGTATGTGGTCTGCAGGTGAAGTGAAGTTCCACTTGAACCAGAAACGATTGCGCTTTCAAGGGATCACCTGAGAAGCGTTCTGGGGGAGCTAAAGGAATGGCTGAAGGAACATTGAGGGAAATGTTAGTCGGACTACCTCCAGAAGTCTGAGAAGAAGTACCTGGCCAAGACACACCTGTGGGACTTTGTTCTTTCTTCTCAACCTTATTCTGTAACTGACACACTCTCTCAGCTAGACTATTTGTCAAATCCTTTGATGATACCACTTCTGACTGGAGCTGGGTGATAGCCTTGACTAGCTTGTCCAGTGTGGCCATGCTGAGAACATACACAAACCAGGACGGGAACAGCTTGGAAGGAGACCTGTAGGAAGCAAAAGGTTAAAACACAACATCAAGATTACATCTCATGAAATCAGTACCATGCTAAAACATGAACAACCCTGGAATAATCCTAAAACTGACTAGGCTTTAGATGACCAAATACCTGAGGAGGAAACAGGAAAAGTTAAATAGGACTTTCAGATTCAAGTACTTTCTTTAGCATGAGAATCAGGAAACACTCTGAGCAATTTCTAAACAACCATATGAATCTCCTTTTATGAATACATATCAGGAACACACAGCATTACATCTAGAACTTTGGTATTGTTGTGTTCATTTCAGAAAAAACATTTGGAAGTAAATTGCGCACATTTCAGATTTTTATATGAGTATTAAACACCATAAAGGTTTGTGCACCATGAAATCACACAACGTAGATTCAAGGAATAAATCATGCGACGTGTCAACTTGAAATGCTACCAAGAAAATGTCTTAGAATGGAAGCGCACAGTAACTTACATTATTTATACATGAGGAAAGAATTGCGCGTCTTGCCTGTTCAAATGCCACCATACAAATGCCAAGAAATAGTAGCACACAATGAACAACATGAAAAGCACTCAGGGAAAGAATCGCGCGTCTTGACGATTCAAATGCCACCATACAAATGCCAAGAAATGGTAGCACACAATGAATAACATAAAAAAAAACACTCAAGGAAAGAATCGCGCGTGTTGCAGATTTGAATGCCACCATGTAAATGCCAGAAAATGGTAGCGCACAATGAATAAAATGAAAAAACACTCAAGGAAAGAATCGCGTGTGTTGCCGATTCGAATGCCACCATGTAAATGCCAGAAAATGGTAGCGCACAATGAACAGCATGAATTACACACGAGAAGTGAATCGCGCGTTTCGCCGATTCGAATGCCACCATGTAAATGTCAAGAAAAGATAGCGCGCAATGAACAACAAAGTTAAATGCTCATGAAACGAGTTGCACGTCTTGCCAACTCGTAAAACATCATGTAAATGTCAAGAAATATCAGCGCGCAATGAACAATAATGTAATAATGAAGTCAAATCTTTATCGAATAAATTGCGCGTCCTCCCTATTTGCAAAACACTATACAAATGTCAAAAAATGGCAGTACACAAATAATCTGTTATTCATTTAAGAATTAAAAGCAAGAATATGAAGATTCTCAATTACGGTGTTGGGAAATGTCCAAACACCGTCTTACCGCCTGGAAACAGTGATCACCAATGAGAGATGAGTGCAGAAGACTGGAAAATCCAAATAGGCCGCCGGGACAGGAGTTCAGGAAGAAGCTGCTGCTCTGCACCGGGACCTCTGAATAGTGAGCACTGGAAGTTGGGCTGACTCTCTTTTATAGAGTCTTGGCCCAGCCTAGAACCACGCCCAGGCATTTTGCAGGGAAAGTCTCCAGAAGGCCCTGGAAAGGGACCACACCCTAACACACTCTGAATGTCTGCAGCAATACATTGTAAATGTACAGTATTTATAAGCACCTTAAAAATGAATCTTTTGGATGGAATTCTGCAATGCAAAAGGTTAAACAATAACATATCATCACAATGCATAAATTACTTTATCTTGCAAGTGTTGGGTTTTTGCATTCTAGATGACCGTAGAGCGCGCACTGTCCTGGTGTTGACACTTAGGGCAACAAATTTCCAAAGACGGTATCAGACCAAAGAAAAGCATTGTAATGGCAGTGAGGGAGGCACCTAGTCCAGTGAACAAAGATCAATATATATTATTTTTAGGGCTGGCAGAGTATTGCTCCACATTTGTGGCCAACTTTACTGAAATTGTTGAACCTCTGAGAATGCTAATGCAAAAATTGCTACTTTTAGATGGAACAATAATTGTGATGTAGCCTTCAACAAAGTGAAATAGGAAATATTTTGAGCTCCAACACTAGGGCTTTTTGATATCTCTGCTGAAACCTATTTAGCAGCCGATGCAAGCAATGAGGGGATTGGAGCGGTGTTAACACAGGTGAGATATGGTCAAGAGAAGATCGTGGGGTTGGCTTCAAGGGGACTTCAAAAAGTGGAGACTTCATACTCTAATAGAGAATCCTTAGTGTTCTGCTGGGGTATCAAACATTTCAGGCATTTTGTCTGAGGACTACCCCTTAACGTTGTGTTCATTTTTTAGGTAATCACCAAAACATTAGTATATGCTAATGATGTACAATTCATTACTACATGAGTGAATTATTGGCAAAAATGGGAGTCATGCATGAGAGAGCAGCTTTGTTCAGTCCCCGGGCCAATGGATTAGTTGAAAGGGTCAACCACCTAATTATGGAGAACATTCACTGTTCTTGGCTAGTGGATTGTTGTGGAAAGATGGATTGAGAAAATTGACTTGGGAAGGGAACTGGGAAGGAAGGAATTTTCAGCTTGGTTAAAGAATAAAGCATGTGTGGTTGGATAGAAATGCTGTGAAAGACAATGTTGCAGATAAACCACAAAAAAATAGGAAAAATCATGATGTCAAAAAAGGTGCTAAGAGAATAGACATAAGGAAAAGTGATTGGATGGTAGTAAAGAAAGGAGGGTTAGTCAGGAAAGGAGAGTACATTTTCTCATCCCATCAAAGTGAAAGAAGTAAAGCAGAGTGTATGATTCTGGAGGATGGAACTTTATGGAGTTTAGGGAGTGTATGCAAATGTCCAAGCAATGCAATGGGTCCTCTGTAATCCCTATAAAAAGGACTGTGGGGATTCCTCGCAAGATTCAATGCATATTTCCAAGGTATATGTATGTAATTATGTTTATTGTTGTGTTATTTCTTTATTGCTAAAAAAATGAATATTGATATGGTGTTTCTTCTCCTGTATACGATTTTCATTCATATATAATATATTTGCTTAAGTGGGGAGATGTGCAAAGTTGAGTTAGAATGCCACCTATGTAATAGAGAACTTAGAAGATAGGAAAAGAATGTGTTCATATGAAGTAGAAGGGGTAACAGCAGAAGAAGAAAATACAAGCTGGAAGTGACTGAATAAACTTGGATGTTAAACCATTCTCTGTCCAACTCATCCTTACAGACATGTCTAGAATACCCTAGAAAAGTTCTGTGATCTGGTGGAAGGAAAGATAAGTTGTAAATGTCTGTGTGCAGAAAAGACCATAAGGAAGGAAAATGGATAAAAAAAACTCTAGTTGTTGGAATGAAATATAATTTTGCAGGTGGTCTAGACAACCCCACGAGAAGCTCACAGTGGTCATAATTGCAAATGCATAGGAAAAAGAGAAGTCAAGCAGGTGTTTTGAAATATAAAATCCAAATTGTCTGATAAGATAGAGAGTCACGCCATCGTACGTGGGCGTCACTAATGAAGAGTAGTTCAAGAGATAGCTCAGAAATGAGGCATAATGCTACGGTCATGTTACTCAGTAGTGAGACTGAAGTGGCCATATTATGACGCATATAGATTCAGGAGAAATCATTATGAATGTGAAGTTGGCAATGAATAACAATACATTTGTGACCTAACAATGCACTAAAATATATGGTAAGCATGTGGCAGTGGCCATGAAATTCCAGAAGCATGATGCCAAAACTGGCTGATAGGTGTAGGACTAAATCTTATGGAGGGGAGAGGACAACCTAAATAAGTTTATCACTCTTTCAAAAGAAAGATAAGTAAAGCAAAACAAAGGAAAAAATGTTGTGGAGACAATTTAGTTGTACAAAGAGGGTCCATGTGTGCTTAACTTACCCTTGGCCTATATCATTTAGATGTGAAGTGCTGTGCAGTGCAGGTGTGGTGGCTCTGCTCTGGCTGTATGTGTGCCTGGGAAGGGTACAGTGCAGGGTTAGAACAGTGCTGTGCATGGTCGGTGCATCTAGTGGGTGTATGTGTACCTGTCATGAGTACAGTACATGAGAGATGTAGGGCTAGGCAGTGCATGCATGGTGAGTTCATGTACTGGGTGTATCTGTACCTGTGAGTGGTACAGTACTTAAAGGGTATGGTGTTTTGCAGTATGCATGGGGTGAATGTGTGTGCTGTCTGCATTTGTACTTGCAAGTGGCAAACAGTAAAGACAACAGTACTGAGCTGTGCACGGAGAATTAATGTATGTGCTGATTGGTTGTGTGTCTGTGGTGGCACAATACTACGAGGCAGTAGTGCTGGACAGAGTGTGTGCTGTGGGCATACAATGAGCGCAAATGCACCTGTTAATGGTTTCATTTTAGGAATGGTTTCATTTTAGGACGCCCAGGCCTGCCTGGTGAAGACATGATTAGGTATAGGAATCCCCAAAGACAGATCTTTGTATTGATGCATTCCTGTGAGCTGGGTGGGACACACTGGGGAAGGGAGGGAGAGACTCTTCCTCCAAACTTAAAATGGTGCTCTTTAATTCATTGGGAGATCACAAAGAAAGGGGCCTGAACACATCTCAGGAAAGAGATGGGGCTGATAAGGGATGAAGAGGAGGGCTGGGAACCTGGGACTCTTGGTGCACATATCACTGTGGCTGCGATGCAGGATGGGAAACCCAGTCACTCCGGTGGCATGTATTGTGGGGCTAGGCCCTAATTCACATTTGGTGTCTGATAATGGACTATAAGAAGAATAGGTGAGACCCCAAAATGTGTCACCTGCCAAGCAGCCAGGTGGGCTTTGTGAGGAGGGGAAACTTTGTAGGTCTTCGGCTGTGACCAGGACTGGAGGCCATGGCCTGCTAGTCTCCATGCTGGGTGAGGAGACATCACCCAGGGAAACTAAGACCCCTTGCTCTGGAGCACCATTGCCTGCCTGCTTGCTAAGGCCACTGTACACTGTGTTAGGGGGGAGCGAGGTCTAGTTGGAGCCCTGTGGACTCTTAGTGTGAGATGTGAGAAGACAGCTGCAGCACTGATCAGGTTGTTGCCTATGTGCAGATTTTTGTTGGTGACCCTTGTATGCCAGGAGGGGAATCTGTGATGATAGCCATGAACGGTGTACCGTGCAGACAAGTGAAGCCGTGTGATACTTGTGGCAGCCAACCTGTGTGCCAGGAGAGGCCGCCATGAAAATTATTGTTGGATTTGAAGAACCAAAGCCTGTGCAGAGCCTCGCGGTGACCCTGTATGTTGGAAGGGACCACCGTGACATGGGCAATCATGTGGTGATGGCCGGTACCTTGGCAGGTAGAGTTACCACAGCTCGGTATGCCAGGAGGGACTGCAATACCTAAGAGGTTGTAGGATCTTGCTGTCACCCAAGAAATCTGAGTTGTGACCCATGGGTCACCACTAAGCAACAAGGATTGAACCGGATCTGCCCAGTGAAACTGGGGAAGACACCATGTGTGTACTGCCGCATCACTGTGTCCTCAGCCGAGATCCCAGGAATCCAGTCCCTCCCACTCCCCATGTGGGGAGCAGTAAGGTGCAGGAGTGGCACTGGTGGACCTCAAATCACTGCTGGAGCCAGCCTCGTATGCTTAGGAGAGAGCAGCATGCAGCCAACTCTCCGCACAGCACCAGAGCAGTGTGAGTGCCAGCGGTCAGGGCATTAGCTAGGACAATCCGAGATTATCGCTGCTGTAGTGGGTGGGATAAGTTATGAGCCTTTCGGGCCCCATGGGAACTCGCTTCAGAGGGTTCAAAGGCACCAGGACACTTTTGACTGTTTTATGAAGAGTCAGAATGGACTCTTGAGTTAAGGCCTGTCAATGAGCATTCCCTGAATTCGTCCACCAGTGAAAGGTGAATAACCCTACCACATTACGAAGATCAGGTGGAAGAGGGATTTGCTAGTGCAACACTAGAGCCTCGACATCAAAGGGAAATGTGTTATTGTTTATATATTTCATAATATTGTTTTGAATGTGTAAGGTTAAAAATAATATAATTATTTTTATTTTAATCAGTATTTGAGTGGACATTATAGTGAATTATTAGCATTGATGTTCACTCGTACAGTCATGTTCACTGACCTGTATTCACACAACCCTGACCCCCTGAGAAAGCCTTGGACTGCTAGACCCACGCTACTACTGAGAATCAAGTGCAGAAGGGGGACTTGGCCCAGTTCCTCAGGATCCATAGTAGGTTGGGTCCTGGGACGTCAGGAGTAAAAGGCCTCAACCCCCACAGTAGGGCCAAGTAACCCCTGTGTGCTGTGTGCACTCCCCCCCCCCACCACGCCAAAAGGAGTTCTGACACACATCCTTACCTCTTCTGGTCCTAGTTATACTGCAAACAAATAAATAAAAATTCCCAGTGTCTGCAAGGGGTTCAGCTGTAGTATGGCTATCCTTTATCAATTGCGCTAAACAGACCCTGAAAGTGCCCTAGCCAAATGCAATGCTCACCCACAAGTAGGATTAAAAGACACCATGGCCTTGAGAGCATCTCTGAAAAGTGCATCAGATGATATTAACCATGACTGGATCGGTGAGATACCAGTCCAGCACCAAGCAGCTTGCAGATTGCCCATTCGCTGCCAGAATATAGAGTTTTGGAAGAATTCTTAGAAAACCTCTATTCAGATGTCAAGATGCGTCACCAAGTGATCATTTTGAAAGTATTTAAAAGTTAGGAGGAGAAACTGAAAATAGTGACTGCCCATCCTACACACGCCAGTAGTTTAGTGGAATCATAGATGAGAATCCCAGTACAGACTCATTAATCAACCCAGAGGTTAACTCCTTCCATTTTCAATTGATGACCCTAATAGGCAAACTATCTCTTTTATTCCCCGAAAAGGATAGGTGCCTTTGAAAAGCTACCCTCATGAATAGTTCATCAATGGATTCTTGAATTAGTGTTACTTTCATCTATGTTAACTCCCCTTCATTCCAAGTTCAAAACTTTACTCTGTACTAAGCAGCTAATCAAAATACATGAGAAACCATAACGAAGATGCCTTCTGTCCTTCGTGGACAATGGTGGCAAGTCAATGCAATGGAGTAATTCCTCTAAAAAATACTGCCTGCTGCTTCATGATCGCTTGGATTAAGAGTTTAGTGAAAGCTTACTTAATTAATAAGTACCTTGTTTTTAGGCTTAGGCTTTGGTTTTGGGGGCATCAACGTTCGACCATTCAAAGGTTTACACTTTGAGACATAACACACAGATAACACAATAAATGCGTTAAATCTGTTCTGTTACCTTGACAAAATAATACATTTTGTTCACTGTTTGGTTTCTCCAATCAATCCGACGTTTATTTTGCTCAATACCCATTAATCCATTATAAAAATAGGTTACATTCACATGCAGTTATGAATGCCTTAAATTCCTGAGCTCTTTTCTCTTACGTTGCAGTACGTTTGTAGCAGTACTGGACCCTCTTATGTTTTGAAAGAGGCAGAGAACAACAGAGTCACTCGGGGGGCGATGTGTCTTGTATTGGGATAGGCAGCTGCAGTCGCTCTCTGATATGTGGCAGACCTCACACAGGTAGCAGGTGCCAACAACAGGGTTCAAACAGCTCAGCCTTAATGGCAGGTTTTCATTACACAGTGTAGATTAATTTCTTGTCCTTCAAAAGAGGACAGCGGTATTTGCTCTAGCTTCAAAGGAAGGCGACCATAGAGTCCTGTTACAACCTTTTCCCATGTGCTTTTAGACAGACCGTCACAGAAATCAAAAGGTGTCCTGCTGCAAGGTTTAAAATCAAGCTTATATTCTATTCTAAATCATTGCAGTCAGTGCCAGACTAACCAGCCATAAAGCGTCTGTGCAGGCTTTGAAAAGTTAGATAAAAATAACTAAATACAAGTGCATCTTCTTACTTTATACACAGGCATTCTGGTTCTTTGGTGACCAAAGTCCCATAATGTTTTACAGTACCTCCAGAGTGTTAGTCCTCCAGAGTGATGTCTAATGTCCTACGTGCAGCAGTATGCCACAGCAAGGGCAAATGCAAAATTATATAATTGCTCCAACCCTAATGAAACTCCACTGGCACCCCTTGAAACGAGGATCACTTTCAGTAAAACCCTATCTGCTGAAGTATTGAGCACTATGCGAGGAGGAACATGAACAATTCCAGAAAACATCTTGTTGGGTACTTGTGACAAAAGTCTTCTGTACAGGAACTGAGCCACCCAAAAATAGGGAATAATGAACATAGCGGCAAAGGATTACCAGTCCAGTGTGCTTCCACTATATCTATACAGAGGTAAATTTCAAAGATGTAAAATGACTACACAGTGAAGCACCTGCATGTCTGACTAAATCAATACACTACAGGATCAGATTCACGCTTCTCTTCACTCCCCTTAGTTGCCATCCCAAAAATATGTTCCAAATATGAAGAGAGGTAAATGTCCTCTTTGGGCAGTCCCAGTGATACATTTGCTCCAGTATATAACTGCCTAAAAAGAACAATTTTTCACTAAGAAAACATCTTAGTTTGGTTAAAATAGTGAATGGACCACTTTAACAAAGGTCTGTCAAGATTTGGTGGTTGTACCTCACTCGCTACCATGACTGTCAATCCACAGTAACTTGCTCCTGTGAATTGGACCGTTTGCGACCTCAAAAATGCTTTTAACATCATACAAAGCATTGTACAAAGCATTTTTGATGTCACAAATGGTCTGATGCGCAACACCAGGCCATTTGCGACCACAAAAATGTTTATTTTGAATGTACAAACCTCAAATTGCAATTCGGTAACAATTTGGGTTTACAAACAAAAACAGACTGACTATTTGGAAGGGGCATGTTCAGGCCATCCCTTCGAAATAGGGAATCTGAATGGCATGTACTAATGTTTTGCGATGGAAATGCAGTCGCAAAACATTTGTATGTTACCACTGACTCAAAATTGGCGGTAACCCATTCGCAAATAGGTAGGGGTCTCCTTAGTATGCCTTCCCCTATGAGAATGCTTTAAAAAATTAAAAAATAAAAACAAGAGCAGGCAGTGGTCGCACGGACCACAGCTTACTCTTAAAAAATAAGAATGAAACTTCTATATATTTTTTAAGCAAATCAATTTTTTCTTTAAGAAAACGGGCTACATTTAAAAAATCATTGCTTTATCTAGATGCAATCACAGACATGGTGGTCTGCTGTCCCCAGCATGCCATCATCACAGTGATGGCTGCGAATCCTAGTGGGACACTAATTGAGACCTACCGCATTAATATTCTTGCGGTAGGTCTATTTAAAACCCACTATGAACAGCGAATTAGGAAATAAGTACCAGATATACCTTTAGTATTTTAGTTATATTGATGACCAAATAATGATTCACAAAAAATTGCTCTTTTGTAATCGCTATTACTAATGTTATTAGTACATCCGGCCCATGGTGCCGAATTTATGAAGCCCAAGTCTCAAACCAGCATGTACAAATTGCACAGTGGTTGGTGTGCTACCTGGGCCTTTTTTTGCGAAGCTAATGAAGTACTGATCAGTCATATCACCAAATTTGGATTTACGGCAGGTCACACAATTTCTTGTGTGTTGAATATTGTTTATGCGGGAGACATTCTGCAACCTACGGTAAATGCTTACAAAGGCATGGGTGGATGTCTAGGAGAGACAGCAGACCTCCCTCCCTGCATTCTCATTTATTCCAAGTTAACATTTTATTAAAGCAGCCTGTGCCCCTAAAGGAATACATTATGTTTTTATAATATAAAAAGACCATGCCCCTTAAAAGAACAGGCTGCATTAACCAAAATGTTGTGTTTGAATACATTACATAATGGGGAGCATGCAGTGGTCCTCTACACCAGTGCCTGCTGCCCCCACCGATCTCTAGCATGATTCCCAAAGGGAAAGCAGTCTCATGGGGAGAGCTTCCATTTTGTGAAGTAGCTACTTCCCCAACTCGGGGGAGGGGAGGTCAGCACCACACAGTGGTTTGTGACTGCAATTGTGGTCACAAACATAACTTTGCGACTCACAAAAAAGGAGAGAATGCATCTTTCATGACCTCACATTTGCAATCAGTAAAGTGTCATAAAACCCTTTTTCTACATTTCAAAAAGGTATTTAGAGGTAGTAAACCATGTTTCTTTCGATTGCAACTGCAACATATCTTTCTATGCCAATACTTATCAAATGTACATTATAAATTAATGAAAGAGCTACCATTCTTTGTACATCTTTACACTGAGTTTAATCTTGAGACTATACATTTAATATGTTTAGGCGGAGTGTGGTTAGTCATTTGTGATTAAAATTGCTTCAGTGTCTCGTTTTTCAAATTCAATCAATTATAGTGTCAGCTATAGAACCTTAACTTCTGATGTGTTGAATGTCTGAAATAATTGTAAAAGTTTGGGAGAGATGGTAGTTAAGATGATTGTAGGGAATTTTGTGGTCTCACCATTTGGTCTGGAGGTCATATTACTTGAGCCGTGATGAATAACTTTTTCCACTTCATCTTATGATTTGGGCAACTCGATTCATGTTTTTTGTTATTTGCTTAGGGTTAGGAAGTTAATGTCGTTAGGAAACTGAAAGTCATCTAAAGAATTTGCAGAAATGTCATGAAGAAACTCAGTATACTGTAAATCAGACAACTGTGCAGCACTAGAATGGTGCATTTTGATTGGCTCCTAGCCAGCTGATATCTACGCAGAAGAATCATAGGTAGTACCTACGATAAGCCTCATTAGAGCATCAAGGTGGATATCACAATGTATTTTTTCCAGTGACAGAAATTCGGAGCTCTAATAAACAACTAGATTGTTCACCCTGCTAACATAATTTGTCTACAGTGCAATGCGTGCTGCTGGTGAAGACATCTTTAGAATCATTCACATTCCTGTGCAGAAGGCTGGATATGTAAGCGAAAATGTTTCTCATCTCTGTGGCTAATTTCCTGAAATAAACGAGTCCCCAGAAGGAATTATTTCCATGTGTTTGTGTCATGCATTTTAAGTGTTCACTGTCTATGACAACTGTGTAGTCCATGACAATTTTCACTACTTTTTAAAATAGTTGCCTAATTGTTCTGTCTGATTTACAAGATTACTTTCCTGTATCATTACTTCCTTATATTTAACTCACATTAAAACAGTTTTGAAGCCAGTACACATTCAGACATGCAGATGCAACTAACAAAAGAAAGTGGCAGAAGTAAAACAAACAATTCATTCGGAGTTTCTCACTACCATAGAACCAGATAACTGGACATTTTAAATATAAAATGTCTCTACAGATAGTTTCTGGCACCTGTAAAATATCTACTTCCAAGCACTTAAATGAAAGATGGAAAATAAAATAAGGCTACCAAAATATAACTATTTTAAAATTAAAGAGGCATTAAGCAAGAGGTTGCTGGTCTGAGGAAACTAGATGGTGAAAGGGGATATTGGACTTAGGTCGAGATCGCTCTCATTAACTCACTAAATACCAATACTTTATATTACCTTTTCTTGCAACAGCTGGTTTCATAAATGCATTAATGCCTTAATGTGCATCTACTTCGGCTTTCTCCATTAAAAAGTCTTTAAATTAAAAAAAAAACTCATATTCTATCAAGAGGGTGTTGGGACGTTCTTCATTTGTATCATGAATATAGATTGATAGCATTTCAGTTGTTCTTGGGAACTCTGGTGAAGCCACTGAAGATCACTGGGGAATCATCTGATTGACTGCTGTTCATTTGCTCCTGTCTTCTCCATAGGAAATTCATTCAGTCATACAGCCCTTGTTCTAGCAACATGGTGTTCAGGTGTATCTCATATTTGTCATGAATATAGAATGTTAACCCTCTGCTAGTTCATTAGAACCCATTGATGAATATACAATAGAACTACACCTGTGAACGTTTCAAGGCAAAATAACAGGTGATGCCTTCACAGTGTAGTGCCCAACCAAGGTGGGTCGCCTATCTATTGACAATTCTTTCAATGGTGCAATTTAACAATGTTGCATAATTAAATGCATTAAAAATAACATTGGTCTGAAGAGAATAGCATTTAAAAAACATTTTAAAATGTTGTTTGGTAGACATTCCATTGTTTGCTTCTGTATCAGTGTGAAGAGTTACATTCAAAACACAATGGGCCAGTATCATTAACCACAACTAATATGGTTTTATGATCCATTTGCAGATGTGCTGTGGGGTGTCCCCCCTCAAGAAATATATTTGGACCTGTTCACCACCATCACAAGTGGGCAATAACATTTTGTTCCTTGTGCAAAGGTTTGTTTTAGTGTAGTCATTGGAATTGCAAGTAAAGATTGGTGCATCATTCCAGTAATCACTGGATGCAGTGACCTTCACACCTCTGCAATTTCCCCCAGGTCAATTTTAGGAGCTTACACCACACAACATTTACTACAGTAAAAATGTAAGGTAATTACTGAGACGTGAAATTTGGTATGGCCCCATTTCAGAGTTCAAACTCTGAGCAGGAGGTGTTATTAGAAAGACTCAGTATATACCTGCACCCGCAGTGTGGGCATTTACAAGGTCCAGAAATAAAGTCATGCTGCTTAATCAATCAATCAGGTATTTATAAATCGCAGCTTATCCCTCGGAGGGCCTCAAGGCATTATGGGGAAGGATGTAGATCAGTCAAAGAGCCAGATCTTGAGGTCCTCCCTCAACTGGATTAGTAAGGGGGATTTCCCGAGGTGGAGAGGCTGCGTGTTCCAAGTCTAAACTGCGAAGTCGGAGAAGGTTCTTTCTCCAGTTTTATTCCCACGGATCTTTGGGTTGAAGGTGAGGGCCAGCTGGGTGGTGCGGAGCTTTCTGTTCGGCGTGTAGAAGGAGAGGCAGTGGTTGAGGTAGGCCAGTCTGATTTTGTGTAGGGCCTTGTATGCATGTGTGAGGAGCTTGAAGGTGACTCTTTTGTTGACCGGTAGCCAGTGGAGGTCTCTCAATCAATGAATCAATATTTGTATAACACAGCTAATCACCCATGGGGTCTCAGGGTGCTGTTTGCGGGCATGCTGCTCAATCAAAAAGCCAGGTCTTGAGGTTCTTCCCGAACTGCTTCAGTGATGCGGTCTGTCTGATTTTGAGAGTTAGCATGTTCCATGTCCGGGCTGCGAGGTAGGAGAAGGATCTTCCTCTTGCTGTGCATTTCTGGATCTTGGGAATGGGTGCGAGGGTGAGCTGTGAAGAACGGAGATGTCTGTTTAGTATGTAGAAGGGGAGGCGGTGGTTGAGGTAGGCAGGTTCTATGTTGTGTATTGCCTTGTAGATGTGAATCAGAAGTTTGTGTGGGTCTCTGAGGAGGGAGGAGATGTGTCTGTGCCAGGGGAATGTCCAGAATGAGCCTGGCTGCTGCATTTTGGATTCTTTGTAGTCTTGTTGCAGTTTCTTGGTTATACCGGCATAGAGTGCATTACCGTAGTCCAGTTTGCTACTGACAAGTGCGTGGGTGACAGTCCTCCTCCTGTCGGTGAAGATCTTTTGAAGGAGTCGGAGGGTGTAGAAACATGACGACGATATGGCGTTGACTTGGTGGGTCATGGACAGAGAGGAGTCCAGGATGATGCCCAGATTGTGTGCGTGGTCAGTGGGAGCGGCAGTGTTTCCCAGTGCGGTAGGCCACCAGGACACATTCCAGGTGGAGGGGGTGGAGCCGATTATGAGGATCTCTGTCTTGTCCTAGTTGAGTTTGAGGCAGCTGGCTTCCATCCAGGTGGCGACTGCTCTCATCCCATTGTGGAAATTTCTCTTGGCCTTTACTGGGTCGTCAGACAGGGAGAGGATCAGTCTGCGTAGGAGATGATGTTTAGCCCGTGTTATTTGATGATCTTGGCGAGTGGGGCCATGTAGATGTTGAAGAGCGTCTGGCTGAGTGATGATCCTTGGGGCACTTCGCAGCATGTTTCTTTGGGTTCTGATGTGAACGACGGTAGTCTGACACTGTGTTCTTCTGGTGAGGAAGGCTCTGATCCATTCCATTGTTTCATTGCGAATACCAGCGTCGTTGAGTCTGGCACAGAGGGTGGAGTCGGAGACGGTGTTGAATGCGGCAGGGAGGTCGAGTAGGATGAGTGCGACTCTGTCTCTGTGGTCTAGTATGGTGTGTATGTCATTAGTGGCTGCTAGAAGGCCCAAATTGTAATCATAGTATTTGTAGGAAATTGAGCAACACACTATACAATGTCCCAGTAACAGTGTTCTGAAGTGATGTAAGTTTAAAAAAACAAATCTAAGGGATGATAGTTTAGGGTTCTTTGGAATTTTGGGAGAAATAGTGCAGTTTAAAGCACATAAGGCCAGCAATATTGGTGAGAACAGAAATTACCTAAATGTAATTTTGCAGGGAGCTGAGCACCTCTCCCACAAGAAGTACTTTTTAAGTGTGACTAATACTGCAATTTAATAGTAACATTGGGGGAAAGTGGATGTAGTGTAAGAACACCTTCAATGGTACATTCTAATGTCTGCCAAAAAAACCATTATTTTAAAACAGTGTTTAATTGCTGTAACATAAACGAACAGAATATATTTAGAAACATAAATATTTTAGTAGGAAAGGTAATATCCTTCAGAATAATGTTCACATATTGGCTACCGACTTCAACTCTATCATGCACACGCAGCCATTTTTAATCCTTTCGATTTTGTTAGCTAAAAGAATGGGAGGAAAGGAAAAGGAAGATATGTGATCTAGTGACTGAGTTTGTAGATTTCGTAATCCGAAGGACATGGTTTATATCCCAACATCTCCGTTTGATCAAATTGTGTGACCATGGGCAAATTACCATGCCTGTTTATGAATTAGACCAATTACCTTAATGGCAAAACATAAAAAGCAGCGCAGTTTGTTCTGTGTATTAAACAAGAATATTAATTATTAGTGATCCATTTTTAGTCACTCCGGAGCATAAACTTAAAAAGAGCACATGCAAGAAGCATAGCACAGATTCCAATCGTCTTTTTAAAAGGATTTGTTTCTTTTAACCGTCTTACTTGGTTAAATTATTTTCCAGAATAATGAGAACACCAAGGAATATGAAATATGTTACAGCTTGGTTACGAGCATACGTGTCATATTACAAATATGTAATATGTTGTTGGCATGTCACATGGTACTCTGATTTGCAGGTGCTTCATATGTCGGAGAACTGATATGCATTTCCAATCCCGATTCATGAAAAACAACAATGTAGACATAATATTATCGTGCCTCCTTAAAAGACTGAGGGCCATATTTATACTTTTTGACGTACAACTGCGCCAACGCAGTTGTGCGTCAAAAATGTTAACGCCGGCTAACGCCATTCCAAAGCGCCATGCAGGCGCCTTATTTATGGAATGACGTTAGCCGGTGGAGCTGACTGGTGTGAGTAAAAAAAAAATGACCCACACCAGGCAGCGCCGGCGTAGGGGAAAATGGAGCTTGGGCGTCAAAAAATGGGGCAAGTCGGTCTGAGACAAAAAATCTGCCTCAACCCGAGTTGCGCCATTTTTTTTGACTCCCACCCTCCATTGACATGACTCCTGTCTTAGCAAAGACAGGAGTCATGCCCCCTTGCCCAATGGCCATGCCCAGGGGACTTCTGTCCCCTGGGCATGGTCATTGAGCATAGTGGCATGTAGGGGGGCACAAATCAGGCCCCCCTATGCCACAATAAAATTTTTAAAAAAATACTTACCTGAACTTACCTTAAGTTCCCTGGGATGGGTCCCTCCATACTTGGGCGTCCTCCTGGGGTGGGCAAGGGTGGCAGGGGGTGTCCCTGGGGGCATGGGAGGGCACCTCTGGGCTCCTTCCGAGCCCACAGGTCCCTTAACGCCTGCCCTGACCAGGCGTTAAGAAATGACGCAAAAGCGGCTGGACGTCATTTTTTTTGACCCGCCCACTCCTGTGCGCCATTTTTGCACGGGAGTTTAAATAAGGCGCACATGCCTTGGAGTCATTTTTTAGACGGGAACGCCTACCTTGCATATCATTAACGCAAGGTAGGTGTCCACGCTAAAAAATGACGCAAACTCCAAGATCTTTGGCGCTAGACGGGTCTAACGCCAAAGTATAAATATGGAGTTAGCTTTGCGTCGGATTTGCGTAAAACAAAACGACGCAATTCCGGCGCAAACAGAGTATAAATATGCCCCTGAGTTTATTTTCGATGTCTCAGACAAGCAGCAAAGCTTCTCATTAGATATGGAACTCCTGGATCTGATGAGCACCTCATAGGCCATACAAGGAGTAAAATATGCATATTTTCTCTTCTGTGGGGCCCAGGGGGGAAGGGGGGGGTCCTGTCAAGGGTGTTGTGGAGTGTTTGAAGGCAGGGAGGTTGCTAGATGTGCATCAGCCCCTCCAGAACCTGCCCCAAAAAGGTTGTTCTAAGTATCCCAGGGGTTATATTGATGCCCCGGAGAAGGTTTCCTGTTTCAAACACTCCTGGAGCTTGTGTTTGTGTTAGGGGTGGGTGGAATTGGCGGAGTTTCAATCCTTGGAATTATATTAAAATTCCTCATAATTCCACCAAGGGGCAGAGTGGGCACTGCAATGAGCAGTGCATATCCCTCGGTGCCCTTACTTAAGTATCTGTCTGAAAAATGATCATAAGGGCACTGAGGGGCATTCACTCCAGTGCTTACCCCTCAGCACCGAGGGGTATGCATGGCACTGTAGTACACTGCATACCTCTCGTGCCCTTACATAATGCACTGCACTGTAGTACAGTGCATACCCCTTGGTGCCCCCACATAAGTATGTAACTGCACTGCGGACTATGCAGTGCACTACAGTGCAGTACATACCCCCTGTTGCCCTTACATACTTAGGTAAGACCACAGAGTGGTATGCCCTGCACTACAGTGCATTGCATACCTCTCAGTGCCCTTCCATAAGTATGCAGGGGCTCCAAGGGGTATCCACTCCAGTGCATACCCCTCGGTGCCCTTACATATTTATGTAAGGGCACCGAGGGGTATGTGCACTGCACTGGTACTTAAACAGAGCTGAAAGAGGGAGCAGCCCCTCTATGTTTAAAAATCACTACAGATTAAGGTTTCATCTGCAGTGGGTTTTAAAAATAGAGGGAGGGCTCCTCCTCAGCCGTGTTTAAGTACCAGTGCAGTGCTTATGTATTTCCACCCGCAAAACAGTGTGATTAATTAGTAATAATGTATTACACGAGTAACACTGAATTACTATATGCTCTAGTTCTGTGAATTCCACCCACCCCTAGTTTTTATACATAGGCTCTGGTGGTGCAGGGACCACTGTTGGATGGATGGTTCTTAAGTTGAAGTGGCATCATGTTAAAGGCAGAGGAAAAACTCTTGTACACACTGAATTGATCTGATTTTTTTTTAGGAACAATGACAACATTGACAATGCAATGGTATATGGTATGATCAAAGTCATAAAAAGGTTTCATTGTCAAGCACAAAGCTAAGAGTCGATCATTATCTGTTTTTATGATGGTCAAATTATGAATTGCTTTTTTTATAACCCCAAGGTTAACTGTGAGTCTTGACAAGTCTTAATGAATTTCTTGTAAGATGTTACAATCCCTATTGATTTCAGTTGTGTTCTGTTGGTTTATTATGAGACATTTCTGCTTTTAGCAATGTGGTGACTCATTGACATAACACACACTGTTTTGTCTGTCTGTAGGGGGAGCATTGTGATAATACGGTTTAGCGCTTGTGAGGTGTGTAATGTGATTTGCGGGTTTGACCAGAGGTATTTTCATCAACCCAGCTGCACATATTTGTAAAGTAATGCATATAGCTCAGTAGTGTGTGCAATAAAGTACTTAATCTTTTTTTTTTTTTAAAGAAAAATCACTGACTGGCCAATGATTTATTGAGTATTGCTTGTTTCATACCAGCTGACTGGGATACAAGCCCATACCACCATCCCTGATTAGGCTTCAGACTGCTCTGCTGACCTACCCTGAGAGAGTCAAGGCTTACAATGAGGCACATGGTTCCCATAAAGGGATGTTGAAGGACTTGCATCATTTGCAAATTATTATCTATTTTTTTTACAATTAGTTATAACCAGACTTTTTTCTGTGTCTTGTTACAATTCAGTACACTGAACCCATTTGTGTAAAAATTCTGCTTTCATGTAAACCCCAGATCTTGTGCCGACATTTTGTGTGCATGTGGATTGCATGTATGTATAATACAAGTGACGTGTCGTAGCAGGGCGTTGTGTGGTGAGAAGCTGAGTACTAGGATCAGGGGGATCCATTTTAGATTACCCCTGGTTGAGCATGGCACAAGATGGAGGATGGGAATAGCTTCCTCAGACAGTGGAATTGGATTGCTGCATTCCTGTAACTCAGGGGTGAAGATCCAGACACTAAAGTAAGGAAGGATATTGACAGAGTTGGGTGGAGAGCAGGAGTTTCAGTAAGTGCACTGCTGGCATGCGACCCTTAACAAATGTGTGACTACAAGGACATAACCACCTACACCCTCCCATGTGGTAATATCCGATTCCTTTGTGGAGAGTCAAGATGTAAAATACTGCATTTTAGGTGAGTAATAACTCATTATGTATGCATAAGGGTGATGCATGTTTTGGATGTCTTGTTAAGTTTAGGTAATAATACCCCAGGCAGCACTTATCTCCTAATGGGGCTGAAACATGCCGTCTAGTTATTAGGGTGGCAGGATCATTACATCCTTATTCCATACATAGAACCTTTTTAACTATACCCAAGCACCCAGGATTAAAGGGATACCTTGGCTGTTTGAAGTATTATTTTTCTCTGATCATCCTAGCTTGCGAAATATCCATACTACTCCCCAGAATATGATTGAACCCATCCTAGTTTTTAGGCACCATGATGAGCCCTAATAACAAAGTGTGCCACTAGTAGTGTAGCTGAGGGCCTAACAAAGAAAATTATTTGTTTTTTCAGAGTGATAAGCAGAGGACATACTCGTTCCTCAGAGTCATATAGTTATGTACGGGATGCTTTTTGTGGTGTGTATAGACCGAGCTACACTTAGATATTCAATGAGGACCTTGTTGGCAAAGAGCTGCTGCTTAGTGTTTTCAGAGTACTGCCATTTTGGAGATGATAGTGTTGAGAGATAGGTATGCAGTTTCTGTCACTCCAGGTAAGGAAGTTTCTAGGCAGGTCATGCTCTTTTGTCTGATAATTGCTTCAGGAAGGCTGGTGCCAGTGAAAGGCAGGGATTCACACATGACTGTGCCCATTGTTTTGGATACTGAAGCTTGGAGCCAACATCATTGCTAACTGCTGTGAGAGCCATCACCTTGCTTATGGATTGTATGAGAGGCAAAAGAACCAACTCAAACTGGTTCTGAGATATTACACAATGGATGCAAATCCCCTGTCAAAAAATGATTATAAAAGTGGGATCCAAATCACCCTACCTGGTTCCAGTTGCAGGTTCTTCTTAACTAAGGAAGGGAGTGCTCTACAGAGTACTCACGACTTCTGTATTGCCATGGATGATGTCTCCCTCACAGCCAGTCTCCCAGAGGTGAGGGGACTGCACCTGCAACTTCATGAAGAAGCCTGCCTACCTGCTCAGAGAGGGAAGGAGTGTGCATGTCCCTGTGGGAGTCTGAGCTGACCAGGTGAAAAAGCCCAATGTGTTCTTGTCATGCGGAAAACTCATAAATAGCTGACTACTTGCAGAGAATTAAGCCAGTAGTAACACGAATTGTGGGCTCTCAGTACTGTTCCTGCCATAAACTATGTAAGAAATTGTACAAAGACTCTTCATTGTGCAGTCTGTCATTTCTGCTGCCAATCCTAGAGACCTGGAGCTCTGGCTGCCACTTCGAGATGTGCATCCTTTGGGAGCCGCCACATTGGCCTGGAAGCTGCAGCTGCAGATGACTACCACCTGCCTGCATCCACCTTGGTGCTGCCACAGCTGCAGATGAGCATCCACCCGCATTGGCCCCCAGTGGCTGCATCTGCCAATGATGAGCGTCTGCATGCATCACCCCCAAGGCTGCATCTGGGAAAGGCAAACACCTGCAAAAAGAGCAAGTAATGGACAGAATGCTGATCAATGTCAAATATTCAACCCCAGTACATCGATCTGGGTCTAAAGCCATTGTTTTTTGCTACCCACACCATTACAGTTTAAACCCAGATTGGACCCAGCCATATACGAATCAGTTTTGACCATGTTCCCCATAGAAACAGTCCAGCCTGAACTGCCAGGCCAAGTCTTCCCTGGACTGGAAACAAGCTTGACTCCAGCGGCATGGGGAGCATAGGAGCCACGTCTGGGCATACCCGTCCCACTTAAGGCAACAGTTGCAAAAGAACAAGTGATGGACAGAATGCTGATCAATGTCATACATTCACCCCCAGTACAGCGATCTGGGCCTAAATCCATCAGCTTTTTTGCTTGAATATCCATTTGACACAAATCACACACTTTCGAGGTGCCGTACCATTTGTGGGTTAAGCCCTTTAGCAGCAGTATATTCAGTCTCAATAAAATACAGACGTCTCACCCCCATGCGGGAGATTTCAAGTTAAGTAGAGCTGTTTTTTTTTCAGAATTGCCGAATTAATCAAGTCATCAAGTATTCTCTTTTGGCTACAAAGCTCCAGATCTATCTGATAACTTTTGCACATTGTGACCTCCTTTAAACTCATTTTAAACTGAAGAGGTGATCGAACAAGAGTTACATCAGAATCTAACTCTAAAAATTCTAAAGCATGTTTATAATTTCTAAAAAAACTGAGATTTCTCTCTCAATGTTACAAAAACTTCTTTGTAAGTAAGGTGCCTTAATGAAGATTCATCAGTGTGAAATAGTCAGAAGGCCCTCTGGACCACCCCTGCTAAACCCTGAACAAAATAACTTTTGATATAAAACTACAGCCTTAGGGCTGCAGTAGATGCCAGGGTATTGCAGGGAACCACACATCTCAGAATTTGCCCCCTCCGTTCTATCTGAGAAACCTGTCTTCTACATTTGTAAATTGTATTGCGTACAGCAAACTAGCAGGGATCTTTGCTTAGTAAACTGACAGTAAATGAGCAAAGTGTCATCTGCCGACCGCCTTATAAAATGCACCTAACCCCTGTGCTTGTGAATGAGCGTTAGTCACATTACCAGATATATGCTCAGAGTCACTGAGGGAACTATTCATTATTTTCACCCGAAAGCAGTAAGATTTTGCTCGCTCAAGCTTCTGATAGCCCACAAACAATGAGAAGTTTATTTTTTACATGTTTTTTTCACTAGAAAGCATACTGCTTGTATTTTCAGATGATCCTGGTCAACATAACGACTAAGGGCTGCCAGATGATTATTCAATCCTTTCACGGTGAGGTGACAAGACACCTGACACCCTCCAATACTATGCACAAAACCATAACTTTTTGTTAAGGCGGCAGGCAAATCATAAATATACAGCGAGAATAGTAACGGGGTCAATATACAACCCTGCTTTAATCCATTTTTTGTTGGGAATTCAGTTGACATACCCCGGTCTCCGCCTAACAGTACTTTGCACCATGTGGAGGAATGCAACACTATAATCAAATGTAACCGATTAGCTAGAATGCCTATGTTGGTTAGTTTCCTCCACAGGATCAAGTGATCAACCCTGTGAAGGCTGTTGAAAAGTCTATAAATGCAGCGTAGACAACACCACCCCTAATAGTTACATATTTTTCATTTAGCATCTGCATCACTGAGATATTTTCTAAAGTATTATGATCCTCCCCGAAGTCAGCCAGTTCCAAAGAAAGGATTGAGTTTCTCTCAACCCAACTCTTTATGTGCTCTAAAAAACTTTTAGCAAAAACCTTACCGGCAGCGTCCAGTAAGGCAATTTGCAGATAGTTTGCTGTGGAAGATCTATCTCCCTTCTTATGTAGAGGGACTATAATTCTCCCAACCCATGATGTCGGTACTACACCTTTTAGGTTGCGGAACTGAAATAAAGGATTTAGGATCTTTGCCCAAAGTTCTGATTCCTGTTTATTCAATGAGATAGGAACCCCATCGGGCCCATTTCTTCCGAAACCTGCAGGGTCCCTATTAACACTTCAATATCCGCCACTTTAGGTGGGCCATAACTATCAGTATCAGCAATTAAGCCAGATATCCATTTTGCTCAGTTCAATATCCCGATTTTCTGCATATAGGAAAAGTATATAATCTCTCCACTTTTCCTCAGCTATAGGAGGGGCGAAGAAGGATTTATGTGACCGACGGCATTCAGAAACAATCAGCCAATATTTATGAAAGTTTTTTAACACAGCAGCTTCTCTCAAGACAATCCACCTCTGCTCAACATTTTCCTTTCTTTTACCTGCCTTCAACTTCCCTGTCCTACATTTAAAAGGGTATATCCCCTTTTTCCAGTTCGAATACTTGATGGGAACAATAGAGGTGATATATTGAAAACGGATTCCCTCTCTGCATCATAAAATAAAGAAATAGATTGATTAGAAACTTTACAGTTTGTCACCCACTAACAGCACCTCATATTCTGCCTCATTCAACTCAATCGATGAGATAAAATTAAACATGTCTATTAAGGACTTGTCATAACACTTATCTGGGGGTGTATGTACATTCACCACTAGCGGTGGAACTCTCCTAACTCTTTCAATAAAAGGATTGACTTTCTATATCTGAAAGAAATTGGAAGGGACTGTAAAACATTTGTATTCTCATTTTAGCTTATTATCCAAGAAGAAATGGCGATTCCCCCTTTTCAGCGACCTTTCTTAGACGGGTGCACCTTTTGGCACAACACACTATAGCCCAGGCATAAGAAAATCAGCTGTACACTAGGGCGGTCATTCTGACCGGGGCAGGCGGCGGTCGCCGCCCGCCAAGCGGTTCCCGCCGAAAGACCGCGGCGGCCATTCTGGCTTTCCCGCGGGGCCGGCGGGTGACCGCTGGCCGGCCCAGCGTGAAAGCCCCTTCAACAATGAAGCCGGCTCGGAATGGTGCCGGCGGAGTTGCAGGGGTGCGACGGGTGCAGTGGCACCCGTCGCAATTTTCACTGTGTGCAAAGCAGACAGTGAAAATCTTTGTGGGGCCCTGTTAGGGGGCCCCTGCACTGCCCATGCCAGTGGCATGGGCTGTGCAGGGGCCCCCAGGGGCCCCACGGCACCCGTTCCCGCCATCCTGGTTCTGGCGGTGGACACCGCCAGAAACAGGCTGGCGGGAAGGCGGTCGGAATCCCCATGGCGGTGCTGCAAGCAGCGCCGCCATGGCGGATACCCTGGGCCAGCGGGAAACCGCCGGCTCCCCTTTTCTGACCGTGGCTTTACCGCCGCGGTCAGAATCGCCCAGGAAGCACCGCCAGCCTGTTGGCGGTGCTTCCGCCGCCCTCCGCCATGGCGGTCATGGACCGCCAGGGTCGGAATGACCCCCTAGGTCTCCTGGCTGCAGAATAAATCAGCATGTAGAGAGCGTAAATGATCTTATTTTTCCATTTGATTCTCAATTCCACCAGCATTCCAGGAAACCACTCTGAAATTATTGCTAATGGCCAGTATGGGGTGCACATCCCATCGCCCGGGTACTATTTAAGGCTCCCGCTAGCCAACTCCTTTTCTCCTGGTCATTCTCAACCCAAGGGGAGGGGAACAGTATTGACTAGCCCCCCATATTTTACAGATCTTTCTCCATTTAAAATGGAAACATTGAGATTTTTCAAAGTAAATTTTACTGGATCACACATAGGGCTCAGCCCACCTCCACGCAGCTGTAGAGCTGGAAAGGCAAAATGACCGCTAGGAGGGGACTTTTTTTTTCCATATAGGAATCACATCTATGCTGCTCTATTGCAACTGTTCACAATTATGTAAAATCAGATTTGCAACAATTTTAACAATTCTAGAATAAAACCAGACTCTTGTCTTCACTACTCCTGGGATATGTGCTAAATATACAAGCAAAATATCTTGCTTTCTATCAATTTTAAAGCATCAGTATCTAAAAAACATGATATTAAAAATGAGCAATTCATAATTAAATCAGAGTCAAATAGTGCAATAAAATCCAGACATGCGGTATCCACAGGGGCCAATGTAGAGCCAACAGCCCTGGATGAAGAGTCCCCTCTCCGCTGATGGCTGGAGAAATAACCAAATAACTCAACATTAGACTTCACAACATGAGGGGCCACAACAAAATTATCAGCACTGGGTTTAAGAATGAAGATAACATCTCAGAGGATCCGAGAGGATCGCAACACGCCTTGTCTTTGCGTAGGAATCGGCTCCTGAGATGCTCCTCACATTCCCAATTCCTGGAACCTAATTTTCCTTGGCTTCTTTTTTGATATCCATCGCTTACCCTTTTTTCCAGGCAGTTTTTTTCCCCATTTTTCTTCCTTTTATATCCATTTTTTCATTATTTCCATTATTTACAAATGCAGCAGGTTCAGATAATAATCTAGCTGTTGATCTAAATATAGGAAACGGTGCCACTTCAGAGTCCAACTCTTTTGGCAGGATATCAACTATAGAAGGAGAGGGGGGATTTGTGAAGAGACTTTTTAATAAGTAGACATGGCTATCTTGAGAAGAAATGTTCTTATCATGAGTGGCCTTACAATGCACTTGAGGCTTAGCAGCATGGGTTCCCTGATCAGTAAATTAAGATTGTTTATGGGGATCTTCAACTGGGCTGCTATTCTGGACCACTAGTTGTGGACTAATGACTAGGCATCCCAAATTTTTGCAGGCCTCATTGGTAGCAGACAGGAAATTCTCAGCCAAGGCTTGTCCGTCCTCCCTTTGGCCCATCAGTACTGTCAGTATGACTAATAAAACATCTTGCATAAAGTCACAGCTATTCACTGATTTTTCTAATAATATCAGGGTATAAGATAGAATTATTTCTAGACATTTAAATGACTCGCATAGTAAATTATATTGGTACAGAAGCTCATAATACAGAGTCCCAGGAGTTACAAAATCTAGGGTTAAAGATGACTGTAATGCTGAGGATGTTCGATCAGAAGCGGTACTGCTGAAAAGCCTTACCCCAGAAGACTGCGTTACTCCAACCGGAGCCTTGGCTCCACCTCAGGCAGGGTTACTCTTGGTATTTGAGACCACATTGACATCAATATCTGAGAGAGTAAAGTCCCCTATGTAGGGATCGCCTGCGGCCTTGCAGACTAAAGATGTACTATTCTCTTTTCCTGCCTCTGATGGCAGTAGCTTACCAGCCAGCGAGGCGGGAGAGACATAATTACCACAGAATTCGGTGACCCTACAAACATTGGGGTCTGGGGCCATTCCATTATATGTGGATGCTAAGTTGTCTAGCATCTCTTTTTGTAAGAAGGGTATAATAGAGTTTGAGCTTTTTACCTGAAGCTGGCTTAAACTCATGTTTCTAAGTGGGTTTGATTTTATCTTTTTACATGCTCTCGTAAGAAGGACGCTACCTGTATGAAAAAGCTAAGCTATCATTCTGATGCCAATAAATTGTTACTGTCTTTGAGCCCAAATTCAAAGGCAACGCTGCAGGGTAATGATAATGACAATTTATATCTTTTAACTTACAATTGAAGCACTTAATGGAGAACTCGTGTATAGTTTAGCAGCACCTATTTCATGCCCACAGCACTTGCTGCGCCTTCCCTGCTGCTCCCTCTCAACTTCCCACTTGCAGTTTATTGCCTCAGGCACCGTGGCACCACAGTAGAAATGAGGACCTTTTGTACGCAAATACTCCACGATTGTTCACACCTCACCTGCTGGCAGGTATCTTGGCAAGCAACGGCCAGTAATGACAGCAGGAACTATCAAAACAGCCACGTGCTGGCTGCTAAAGAACTGTTACATTCACCAAACAACCAACATTGCTTGAGTCTGAAGACTGAAAGCTGGAAGCTGCAGTGATAATAATGTGGACAGGAAGAGATGAGATGCAAAAAGGGGGATAAGTGCACGAGTGGGGCTCAGCAGGCCATCCTCAACCCACATCTGGGTCTAACTGAGACGCTTCCATGGGGAGTCTGGGCACACACTTCGCATCGGCCAGCTATGACTGCTGCACTTGCTACAATTGCTGCTTTGCCGTCCCTCTTCCTTTTATGTTGGACTGATCTCCAGCTTCTCCTTCTCCCTTGAGTTGGGCCTGCCAAGCAGAAGCCAACTCAGGCTTTCCGGGGGTCGCAGGGATCACAGAGGTACAGGAGAGCTGAATAAAGTAACTGCTAGAGTAGATTAGGACCACCCCCGTTGCTGTGTTATTGCTGCTTTTTCGCCGCTTGCAGATCCCTCTGGTCCCTCTTGCCCGCAGCACTGATCTGACCAGGAGACACCACACTCCCTGCAATCCAGGGGAGAAACTTGGAGTGCCTCAGTGCCTCGGCTCTGTAATCGCCGTACGCTGCTCAGCGGCCGTGCCTGACTCTGTCCTGGACCTGCTCACCAAGCCTGCCCACGTCCCACCATTGAGCAAATCAGGCAAGGCTTGGTACTCCTGGGACTCGAGTCGCTGGAGAAGAGAAGGAGCTGCACACCACCCTGATCAGGCACACATGGTCACGTGGGTGTCCTGACTCCTCCCTGTGTGGTTTATAAAGTTGGGTATTCGCCGTTTCCTAAATTGGAGGTGACTCTGAGCTGTCTGGATGGATATGGGAATAACATTCCAGATGCTTGGCGTATAGATGGGAAAGGCCTTTTTCTTATTTTTTTCTTTTTTTCAGCACAACTTTTTCCATCTGAGTGTGTCCTTGCTGTGGTTCCATGGAGACATACTGTAGATTGCGAGATTGTCATCCAAGAAGGCAGGGGTGTCAGTAGTGTAGTGCAAGCCTAGTCAAAAACAGAAGAGCACTGTACAGGGTCAATGATAAGCATAAAGTCAAGGAGTGATGGGAAAGGTAGCTGGTCAGTGCACTGGTAATGCATTGTGATAGCTTTACAGATAATGCAACTGAGCTTGAATATGGTGCCGGCCAGCAAGGAGGACCTATGGAGATACAGGACGGTGTTATGATATGATCATATTTCCTCATGAGCTGGTCAGGGGTGCTGCAGCATATAGAATGCTCTTAAAAGAGCCAGTGTGGATTAAACTTCCAGGATGGTTTCCTAGACACTCAGTACAAGATAAGGTATGCACAAAAAGATATGAATCAAATAAAACAGTTAAAAATATCTTGACTTTTATTAAAGGCATCACCGTAGTCACTGAAAAACACCTGAAACTAGCAGAATACAGTCATATGTAGGGCAAAAGGGTATAATGTCATGTGACATGTGCCATGAGCCATGGCTACAACACCTCTATCAATGTCATCTGAAGGCTTTCAATGTTCTGATATGAATAGTATACACATCTATGGCTCCAGAGTGCATTTCATTTTGTAAATTAGCATGATGCAGACTCAATTAACAAATCTGAGATACATCTCCATTTGATTTATCCTAATTTTGAGCAAAACCTGGAGAGCACACATTCAAATGTAATTAAATAATGCTGCAAGCCATGTCCAGTAATCAGCCAATTTCCTTAGGCCTCATAGTCCTAGACTATGGCTGCAAGGCCCATGGGAGAGAGATAAGGCCTCTAGGGTTGTCTGGTCAGTATTTTACAGTTGTGGATAGTATTTACATGTCTAAAACAGAGCAAAAATATCTCAATAGAGCTTCTGGGGATATAACATTATAGAACAAAATAACCGTGCCTCATCAGCTAAGTAAAATATCTCAGATTAGAAATGTCCAAAATATAAATTCAAATGGTGTAAGACGGCATCTTCAAATTGGGGCGAGGCTCAACTGTTGGACCTCAAGTTATCATAGGGGGCATTAGTTTCAGCAGTGGCTGAGACTAATTCAAACATTCCATCCTTCACTTTTTTGTATACTTCAATTAGTAGCCCTAAGTGGCACTGGTATGGCCAGACATGGGCCCCGTGCACATTGTGTACAGGAACCAAGCTTTACCTGTCTGATGATCCCTAACTAGGGTGACACCTGTACTTTGCTTGTGTTCTGGTTCAGGGAGGACCTGGCCTAGTAGTTTGGTCTGGACTGTTCGCATTGAAGCAGAGTCAAGACTGATTTGTATATGGCTGGGTTCAAACTGGGGTGACAATGGTGTGCAAAATAAGGATGGAGTGGGCTAGCATTCCATCCATCACTTTTTGTATACTTTTTTTTGTGGACAGTAAAATACAGCCAATTTGGGTGCATTGGATTCATAACCCCAGGAGGCAGCAGTCCCACTGCACTTGCTGCACTATTGATAGCTTCACACTTCAGAAGGGCCTCTTGCCTTGGTCAATGGCTGCAAGGCCCAGAACAGAAGGCTTCCTCCCTTCAGCCTCTCGGCACTGGGCCATGGCTGGTAGACGTACAGGAGGATGGACCTTTCCTGACCTTCGCAGTTCTGGATCATGGCTGTGCAGTGTATTAGATAAGGGGCCAGTGGCATAGTAATGTAGCCATGGGCCCTGATGCAAGAAAATTATGCCGAAGAGTAAATTGCAGCCCTAATCTGGGTACATTAGGTCAGTAACATCCATGAGCCCTGGTGCAACTGCATCTGCATCTGCCTGACTATTGATAGCTACACCCCTGGGAGAGGCCCCCAATGAGCTTCACAGCCATATTTGTGCTCTGCTAAGCTCAAGGACTGGTGCCACCTCCCCTTAGTGTCCAACCACAGCCAGCAGAAATGACCACGAGAGGCAGCTAGGACAGCAATAGTATCATGGGTGCTGGTGCATAGTAAAAGCACCCCCTCACTCTTAGCCATAATTGGGGAAAATTAGGCACTTGACACCCCTGGGTCCGGAGCCACTGCAACGGCTGCACTACTAATGGCTATGCACCTGACCGATGGCTATGCCTGAGCAGAAATCAAACTTGTTAGGCCCCTCTAATTTGCATACAAAGTGAAATTGCAGAAAATGGCAACACAGAACATGGACCATGATATCAAAGCTGTGAAACAGTTGGAATGGGGCCAGCACAAGGCACCCCAACTCCTGTGCCTCTTAGACATGGTTAGTGCTGAGAGGATTAGGAGAAGGAACCCAATAATCCATGGGCCTCGCAGCACATAATCATGGCTGCAAGGCCCAAGGGAGAGGGGCCTTCCACATGGCCCAGCAATACTTCACCATGGCTTTGCATAGGGTAGAGGCTCCACTCCACCAGACCTCACAAACATGGGCTACTGCTGTGAGGCCTAGGAGAGGGGACCCAGGATAGGGAAGTGCTCTACCATTGGCCTCAGAACAATAGTGTAGCACTGCAAGCCCAGGGGAATGGTGTTCCCTCCCATGAACAACCCCACCATGATCCATGGCTGTAAGCCCCATTGGAGTGTTGTCCCATTCTCTGGCTTGCTGTCGCATAGGTTCTCATTATGCTAATGAGGCTACTGGATTTGGGAGATAGGATCACATGGATTGTGGGTAATAAGTATGGTTCCACACCACATGACACCTGTCAGCCTAATCCGAGTTCTACGTCTAACTAGCAGCACCTCATCTCTGAACGAGATGATTGTGGCAATCGGGCGCATGACAGGAAAAACTCCTCAGGGGAATTGTGGTCGATCAGATCCCATCCCATCCCATTCTCTCAGTTGCCAAAAATCTCATGCAGGCAAAAGACTACAGAGGCAAAATATAGTTCAATAAGGGTTTATTGAAGTAACTGCATCTTAGATAAAAAGGCACGTATTACAATAACTAGGATGATAAAACACAATAAAATTAAGCAGGGAACTAACAGGCTAAAACACAAGAACAGTCCTACTATACTGTTACTAGGAGTGATAAATGTATATTTCACCTACCTACACTATGTTTGAGCGCAGTGTAATAAGCCTAATCTTCCCTTTGGGTTTCCCCACCTGGGGGTACAATGTCCCTCATACCTGGAGGAAGAAGCCTGTAGTCTAGAGAGACACCGTCCCCATGTGGATCAGGGGTCCGGCCATCTACGCAAGTAGCTGCAGCAAAGTAATCAGCGAACAGCATACAGTTGTGGTCCTCTGGCTGGAATCTCTCTCTAATGTGTCTGGGACAAAGGGGTGTTTTTATAATAAAACAGCTGGCATTCTAAGAAATAGTCCCCACGTATAAGTGTGTGTTTTCTGTGAATGTTGGAGACACAGCATACCACGTTTATCAGCAACCCTATCTGACTGTAGCCTTGGAGAAAGCACAAAGCAAAATAAATGTCCTACTAGGAACATGATGCTTTCCTAGGCGAAAATACAGTGAGATAAAGAAAATAAAACAGCACCGCAAATGTGGCATTGCTAGAAAAATAAAGCGATGCTGAATAAAATGTAACTAGATTAAACTGCACAGCGGCAGGCCTAGTAAGCTAAAACAACGTGTCTAAAACATGGCTAAAATAGCTATACAACACTGCCAGCTATGATGTAGTGCCCTGGGCTTCACAGCCATGGTCTGGTGCTCAAACCCCAGGGAAGGAGAGTCCCTTTTTCTAGGCCTCACGGCCATGATCCCCAGCCATTGTTGCAATAGACAAGAAGGATGGCCAACTTCCATTTTCATTTCACAGGACAAATTGTGCCTTTGGAGAAACACTGCACTTCTAGAGACACATTTTGTGTGCAGAGATTTTAGAAGATGTTTATTGGGGAGCGGGGGAACTAAGAGTCACATAGCAGATTTTTGGTCTTTCATTCTAAATCCTTCCTCTAAAACAGGTTATGTTAAAAGATAATTCAGCTGGAGGCTGTGTTTATCACGTGTGATTACTCTCCATAATATATGTGAGTTATAATCCCTTTACCACCTCCTGGAATAAGCCTTGGCTACTCTTAATTGCAAATTAAGATTAGAAAATGAACACTGGTATTCAACCGGATTGAAATAGTCTTAAGCTTTGAAACACCAGTGGTAAATATCAGTATCTAACATGCATACTGTCCAGCAAGTATCCACTGCCAGAGGACCTGGTCCAACCATTACGTTTTAAACTTGGAACTAGGATATTTGACATCTAATCTCAGTTTTATGATGGAAATTATCACCATGTTCTAAAGCTGAGCAGGGCTGATAACAGACTGGTGATTCCCTTAGTGGGGCAACCCCTTCACATTGCCATCAGAATCACTGACAAGTCAGTTGTGGTCAAGTAGACCAGTTGGAGATATGGAACCAGGAGACACATGTTTTAATCCTGGCCTCCCATTTGGCCAATAGTGTGTTCTTGAGCAAAATTACTGCATATTTCCTGAGAGGAAGGAGGTGCTGAGTCATATGTAGTAGTCATCTAAATGCAGTACAGTGTTAAATATATAGCCTTTGTACCAAGTAGCAGTGTCCTGCAGTCCTGGGTCTACTAATTTAACAAACTGTTTGATCCTTGGCAAATGATACTCTTCCTGTGCCTCGTCCACTGATCTGACAATACGGCAGAACTTTGAAACAGGCTTAATGTGAGAAATAGACACCAAAGACATAGTCCCTGGCTCTAGCTCAGTTTGAGATCCAGTTTGAACCACAAGTCTATAAAGGGACGAGCTTTCATGTGGCTTCTGCCTGCTACCCTCTGTCTAACCAGGATGTGGCATTATGGCTAGAGCTGCTGACTTTGTAACTGGAGAACCAGGTTCCCATCTTGCTGTCAGCTCAAGATCCTGTAATTCTGGGCAAATCACTTAATCTGCCTGTGCCTAAAAAAACAGCATGTGTCCTTGTGTAATGTAACCAGTTCTCATGTAAAGCAGTCCAATACCTATGGGTCGAGTTTGCGCTATACAAAACTGTAAAAAAATGAGTTTCATTCCTCATTCAAGGCTGTTTACATCTAGGGTTGCCACCTGGCTGGTTTTCTGTTCCTCGATTTCATGTCCCGGCCGGCACAAAAATAAGCACATCACCTAAAGCCATTATTTTTAGCCCTTATTATGTACATAATCAAAACAGCAAATATAAACAAAAGACACTTTCAAATGTGTTCTAGAGCTGCATGCAATCACCGAGTAATAATTGTGGGGTGGGGGGGAGTGGGCACTGGTGTGAGGCCCCATATTGGTGGTCTGAGCTCAGAGCCCTGGGCGGCTGCCCTTGCCTAGCGCCAGCTCTTTAGCCATCTTTGGAGTGTGTAATATTTTGTTTTACTGTATAATTAAAGTACTTTCTTTCAATTAGAAGCTACTCACAGGGTTCCTCCTAGCTGTCCTGAGAGTCAAGTGTGGAAAGGGTGTACTTGGGATAGTTTGAAAAACCACAGTAGAACGGATCCCAGAGCAGCGTTTGCAAACAACCTCAACCACCACAGTTGGGACCAGTAGCCATGTCTGGCCTGTGGCCCATTGAACAGGGCCTGACAGTACTTAAAGAAGCAAGAAGTCGAACGAGAAACTAAATGAGGGAATGAAGATGGTTGACACTTGGTTCGATGGTTGATTGATAAAGTGCAAGTATCAGAAACCAAAATGAAGCTGACTGGAAGGTTTCTATTAGGAGCTGGTCGCATTTGGTACTCATTTGTGTGTGGCAGTGGAAAAGAAGAGAAGGGGTTAATAGTTGGCTAGGGCTCGGATAAGTAGATACCTTTTTCTTTTCAGTCTTTATCCAGTGACAGAAGTAAGTGTGGTGAAACAAGCAGTAACATGAGTGAAGATAGCGCTGCACCTTTCTTACAATGTCCATCTCGTTTTTGTCTCGTTCGACATATTATTTTAGTTAGTTCTGAAATATTCCCGCAAAACTGGAATGGGGTATTTTTTGTCCCTATAAAATGTTTCTCACTTACATAAATAGTTCTGTGTTTTGCATGAACTCACTGCAAAGTATTTATCGCCCCTCTCTGCTTTTTACTCTGTAAAGCTTATAAGGAACCTTGCCTTACCATCGTAATGATCCTTAAGGAACGTTAGCTTTCCTGGTGCAGCAGCATTTTAGCACGGGAAAACCAGCATTTAAAGAAGACATTATTTAGTAAAATGGATCGTCTAACTTTGTGCAATAACATAGCACTGCAGCATAATGGGATAGACACCTTACTCTCGTCTCGCACTGGGAATATTTATTGAAACTTGTAACATATGAATTTAACATTTATAGAGCTGCAGCCTCCTTATTGAACCACTAGATGGCGAGAGTCATCTTTGGTACAATGTTTTGCACCCAGTAGATTTTTGTAATACCTAGAATCTAAAGGACAATATCTTACACACTTATGTTTATTATTCTAGTTTGCATAAATGCAGCGTTATCAAATCTTAACTTCTACAATTCCGAAATACCCAAAATCAAGCCATGCTAGGGCGCTTTTGTGGATACAAATTCAAACTGCTCGATGTTGGTTGGCATTTGTGCACAGCAGGTACTGTTTGTGGACTTGATTTGCTCATTGGCAGGTACATTTTCATTATTTAACTGAAGCAATAACCAGAAGCTTTCGCTTTTGAATGGATGTAGAGGAGATTTCCACTATACCCATACGGTCTTCAGGGAGTTTTTTATGTGACTCGTGGTAGGGAGTGAATTCAGAATAACAAACAAAAATGTCTGTCCTGCAATCCGAGGCCTCTGGCGGTCAGTAGCGTAGCTAGTGTGTGGGCCCTAGTGCAAGGAAGTAACTTGCCCCTTTGGCTCAATAATATTCAGGGTTCAGTGGGCCCCTCAGGCCCCTATGACCCAACGCCACGGCACCCGTGCACCAATAGAAGTTACACCTTTGGTGGCGGCATTCATATAAGTCTGCATTCATCATATTACAAACCACACACAGTCAGATGTGTGTGTGTGTGTGTGGGGAGGGGGGTGGGAGGGGGGGGGGGAACAGACCGTAATGCATGTCCCACTCTTAGATAAAAAGGAGTGGGTCATTTAGAAGAGGTGTTCCGTTCGTCCCCCGGGGCTATAGGTGATGCTGAGTAGCCCGCATATAACGTGGGCTTGAGAATAAATAGCCCACCTGCGCCTTGGGTGGGGTTAGTATCCACATCACTGTGCACTCATATTGCTGCTTTCCTAGAGACAGTCTGAGGCCTGTCAGCACGACAGAATGGCAACGAAAGAGTTACATATTCAGCGAATCAGCGGGTCACGCCCGCCCCTACAGGGCGGTGCAGCACAGCTGCGGCCCTCGAGAGGCTCTGTTGCTACCTGGAAGGTACATCCGCTCCCCGCTGGGCAGCTCTTCTGCACCGCTGCGCAATGTGATCCAGGGCCTCTGCAGCTTTTGTTCTCCCAGTTGGAGAGTACAAGTCACTTGAGACCACCAGAGAGTACCTGTCATCTTTGTCTCTGCCCGCTTTCTCATGCTGCGGCCCAGCGTGTGGTCATGGAGGTGGACGACTTAAGGCTCCCTGGTGACTCCCCAGGGGTATGGGTCCACCGCACTAATGTGACCCACATACAGGCTTGACAGGAATAAAGGGGGGAAATGTACTATACCGTCCAGCCTGGACAGTGGCCTCAGCTCTGAAGTGCCAGTGGCCTCCACGCCTCTGTGGGACCCCCTAATGGCCCACCTGTAAGTGATGCTTTACACATGGCACAACCTCTGGAACGCATGGCGAACACCCCAGTCCTGGAGCCGTTTGTGGACTCTAGTCCCCCCGTCCAGCAGTGACCCAGGGGGAAATTGTGGGAGGGGAGGTTGCACCTGTACTTAACTGCCATAGGAGTTGCAGAGGAAAGAAAGAGAGCCCTGCTTCTTCACCTAGCTGGAGCATAAATATAGAAACTGTCATGCACCCTTATAGAAGTGGGGCCACTCACAAAATGCCACGATGGTGGCTGCCCTAATGCCTCTTTTGAAACAATGGAGAACCCAGATTATGAATGACTCTTCTTTGGCAATTCCTCCAGGAGCTGGAAGAATCACTCAATGCATTTCATGCTGGGCTCAAAGAATTTGCTGCCATATGTACCTCCACCAAGAAGCTAAAAGTAATAAAGGCTAAATAATTGAGGGGTGTGCATCATCCAAACTAGGAGAGCATATCCTCCAAATGCCCGGCATGCAACTCAACAACTGTCTCATGTGAGGTCATTCGAAAGAACTGTTGAGGGCTACAGCATCCTACACAAACCCTGTGACGCGGTTGTGTAGCCTTCCAAATAAGGCACAAAGTGGAAGCAGAGTTAAAAAAAAAAGGTTGTGGAGGCTGACCTCATCAAAAGGGTGGAAGGGCCCACGCCTCTGTGTTGTCACCAGGAATCCCAAGCAGCCAGAAGTGAATATATGTTGGATATGAGGTGACCAATTGTAGCCATTAAGTGAGTGCAGCACCTCACCTCACCCCACCAGTTGACGACATTGTCAATAAACTAAGCAGAGCAGGATGTTTTTCTAAAATGGACCACCTGATCCTACAACACCCCGCATTGAAGTACATCACCACCTCCTTGATGCACATGGCACTTCAGTGGTACAAGAGGCTCAATCTTGCAATAGCCAGTGCCGCCGAGGGGTTCCAGAATGTGGTGCAAGAAGTACCAGCTGGTCTCCCGGGAGTCATCAATGTTAGCAATTACATCCTCATGTAGGCCAACTCCATTTAGGAACACAATGCCTGCCTGAGAGGTTTTATGCAAAGGCTTCGGGACAATGGACTGACCCTTCGCAAAGAGAAGTGAAAATTTCTGATAAACCACTTGAGCTTCTCTGGATACCACTTCTCAGCAGGTGGGGTGGCACCGGACCCAGTTAAAGTCCAAGATGTGAAGATGGCTCTAGCTCCTTCATGCGTATCAGAAGTCTGCAGCTTCCTGATGATGGTCAAATACTGCAGTTGTTTCATCTAGGAATTGACCAGCTTCAGTCAGCCACTAAGGGAACTCACGAAAGCCCAGACCCATGGGCGTGGGACACACAGCACAAATAGACTTTCCAATGGACCAAAGATGCCCTCTCAGCTGAAACCACTTTGTCCTACTTTGACCCACTCAAAGATACCAAACTGCTGGTGGATACAAGGCCCATAGAGTTGGATGCAATACTGTCACAAAGGCAGAGTTGTGAATAGTAGGCCCTGGTGAGCTATGCCAACTGAGCAACAACACCAACAGAGCATCGATATTCCATGATTGAACAAGTGGCGTTCACAATTCATTGGGAGTGCTGTCATTTCCATTTCTACGTTTATGGACACACTTTTGTAATGCAGACTCACCATAAGCCCCTCTTTCTTTTGTTTCAAGGATCAGCCTCAAAGCCACCGCCAAGAATAGAAAAATGGGTTTTCCAACTACAGGAGTATTATTTTAAGGTGGAATACAAGCCAGGATCCAACAACCCACGGGCTGTCTGTCCCAGTATCCCTAACTAGCAATTCGCCACGAAAAGTGGGAAGCCCAACAGACAGAAGAGTATATAGGTTATGGTATAGAACTCTCCTGGCCAAAGGCATTGGGCACCATTGTATTGGCACCCAACAGGATGACTGCCTGTAACTGGTCCTATTAAAGGTGGGGACCAGCCAGTGGAAAATCATGAAATGCCCCTGGGATCAGAGGACACCAGAGGCTAAAAAGATATTGCAAGCACTCTATAGCATTTAACATGAGCTGCTGACAGGGGAGAAGGATGCCTTCTACATGGCTCCTGACTAGTCATCCCTGACTGCGTAGTGCCAACAGTCATATAGTTGGCTCCTGACAGTCATCAGGGGATAGCCAAAATGAAAAACCAGTTGAGACAGAAGGTATGGTTCCAGAGGCTGAACGACCTGGTGAAGACCACCACCAGGCACCCTATTATCACTGAAGAAGGTCCTGATCTTACATTTTGGCATTCTGCTAGATGGACGATGTATGATGGTTATCATTAACAACTGCTCAAAGAACCCTGAAGTGAAGTTGATGACCACTATGTCAGCCAGTGAATTAATACTCAAGCTGGAGAAGATCATGGCCACCCATGAGAAACTGAAAGAAATTATGGGCATATTTACAATGCCCTAGCGCCACCTTGAGCCGCATTAACGTCATTATTTTTTACGTTAATGTGGCCCAACGAGGCTGAAATCCCTGCACCATATTTACAGAGTGGCGCCATTCTGTAACCCTTTGCGCTACATCATGCCTGCGCCAGGCATGATGTATGCAAAGGGGGCGTTCCTCCATTAGGGGAGCCACAAAAATGGCGTAATTTCTTTGTGCCATTTTTTATGGCACTTTTAAGGCCTGCTCAAGAGCAGCCATTAAAAGGGGGCTTCCATTCTTTAGGATGGGCCCCTATGTACTCTGCAGGAGTAGCACCAACATTTTGGCACTACTCCTGCAGAGTACATCAATAGCATCATGGATAATGACACTATTGCCCCCTACCCTGCGCCATGGTGCTCCTTTTTTAAATACGGCGCACACATGGTGGCGGTAGGGGGGGTGCTAAGGGGTGCAGGGAAAGTGCAGCGCCACTTTCCATAAATCTGCCCCTGAGTACAGACAACGGGCTCCAGCTACATGGGCATGAGATACTGGAGTAATACAATTCCTGGAACTTAAAGCTTCCTAAGATAGCCTCAAGCAAACAATACATTTAAACAATTAATGAGAATGACAAACAAGGCAATCAGGACTGCTTACAATCAGAACCAGCCATTCCAGAAGGCCATATACTATTTTTAAAGGAGAATCGCTAGACAACCCAAGCCAAGTCTGCCTAGGATGGACCATATAATAAAGCATTCCCATCACCCCAGTTGAGTACCAGGCACCCTCAATGATAGCCCGGTGTTCTGACCATGACAGGTGAATAGCAACCGGTACATTCTGAAGCACTCAGTGTGCTTATCAAGTAACTAAATGGGGGGCATGGTGATAGTCTTTGACAGGTACCCTGCAGCCAGTTTTGAATGCCATTCAAACAGGAGTTGTGGCAGGTGTTGCAACGTGAAGGCACCATGTTCACAGCCCAACCAGGGACTAAAATGGTCACCACAAACTGATGTTTGTCAAAAGATATGCCAGACACTGTTCTATTAAATTCCCCAAGGGTCTTTGTGAATGGAGAGTACTCGAGGAATGTGGGTACGGAGTGATGAGTGGAGGTTGGGGTGAATCTGAGAGTCTGCATCTCCAGTTCACAGCCAGGAAATGCAGAAAAAACGGAATCCATCCATTCATCCCCACAACAGCTCCATCTATCCCTCTGAAGGGGCTAGAAGCTAGGTATTCAAGTACAACCTCCGACAGAGCCCGGCGCCATCCAGTCGCCTCAAATAGTCTAGCAGCCCAGTGGGTTATACTTGTATGTGTGTGTTTGACCACTGTTTTCATAGACTACATGAGACTTTTGCACTGTGTGTTGGGGAGAAATGTTATGTCTGACCCACTCTACGATTGCAGGGAGTTGGCCATTTGGGAGGGGTGTTTCGTTTTTACTCATGGTTGGTTGTAACTAGCAATACTAACAAACATGCATAATCTTTCTAGCACAAATGATCTTGCAATCTCTGATTTGGCAAAGGCAATAACACTTGCTCTGGGTCATGGTGTCTTCCGAATTTGAAGGAATCAGTGATGAGCGTTCACTTCTCCAATTATTTCTATTTTTCTTGGTGGCTAACTTCAGGTCTCCCTGCATACTCCCCTAATTCTCTTGGAGTCTCAACAAACCCCTACTCCACGTCTGCACTACTCTCACCAAATCCCTCCGACTAAATAGCCTCTTCAGTCTGGGTCTCCCCAGTACGAGGCATCTTCTTGAATATTGAGGCATTTCTCATTTTTGCACAGTGCTTATTGTGCCGTTCACTCTTGCCACCTTCCAGGGGTCAGCTTCTTCTGGTGTCTGACACTTCCAACCTGAACATTTGTCCTTCACCAGCACCACATCCCCAAGCTCTAACTTTATAGTCAAATCATGCCTCTGTCAGCTCCCTAAGTAATTGGTGTTGTTCCTCTTTTGGCCACACTTTTCAGAGTTTAGCAGGGTTGGTTGCCAACTGTAGGGCCTCTGGTGTCATGTCCCCCAGAGGTCTCATAAAAAGAAGTGCTGCTCGGGCTTGACCACAATGTGTATATCTGTATTTGTGTACTTCATATTCACTTTTGTCACTAGCACTGCACCATCACACTATTAGAAGCACCTATTTTAAGAATGATCTTTTGAACAAAGAATTAAGTTCTTTTTTAAAGTAATATACTTTCCTATTGAATTGTAAATACATTTGTAAACTTATTGATCAAAGGTTTTTCTTGTAACTATTGCTGTGGAAGTCACTACACTACCCCCGCAGCGAGCATTTGTGCCTTTATAATTGTTTTTACCAAGATCACAGTGTTACTGGGTTGCCCCTTATTCTTAAGACTTTCACTTGGCAGTCGCTTTGCTTCAAGATCTTTTTGCAAAAATAACGTTTCCTAGGATACACCACTATAGAATACATTGAGAAAATACTAAAGGTTTCCACTTTCCTTGGCAAAATACCAAGGAGGATAGTAGATACCCTTCAAGAGAAGATTACTAGACTAGAGAGAATTAAGAAGAAATTAATAACAACTCAATTACATGGTCATCTAATAAAAGAGTATTTGCAGTCTAACATTATCCCAGTGGGACTTCAAATTAGGAATGGATCAGCAATATTCGAAGAAGATCCCAAATTTAGAAACCATTTTAGCTTTGTGGCTAACCAATGCCCTCGTCATTGGATGGTCCTGGGGATAGACACAGCCCTAGAGCATATAAACAAACTTGAGAAAGTAATTGTTGACCTAGCAAGAGAACTCTTAGACAATACAGCACTGAACACGCTAAAGAGGCCTTAGAAAAAAACACAGGGAAGTTCAATTTCATTACACAAAAAAGAAAGTTGGACAAACGTACTAAAGACATAGCGAAATTCGATGAACATCTCACATGCCCATACTTAAAAGAAGACTACTACAAACAAGATGAGACTGGGAGGTACATCAACAGAGGCCTGAGGAGGCTACAGAAAGTATTGTACCTTATCTGATACCTCGGTTTTAGAAAGCTGAGATAACGAAACGCTCAGACCGAGTTCGGCAGTAAACCAGGCTGGACAGAGCAACACTTGCTCATACATTTTTTTGGATCGAGTCTGCGTCGCATGCGCTTGCGCATGCGCTTCGTTTGCAAGACATTTTAGTAGTTAGAAAAGGGCTCAGAGCCCTGTCCATGTCACGTCAGTGTCTTTCATTGGTTCATGGGCTTGCCTGTTAAAATCTGCTTGCTTACATTAGTGGAAGGCATGCATACGTCATGTCTTTTCCGGTGGTTAGTCCTCCTCGAGCGCAGCGACCAAGTACTGAAAACATGCGAGGCTTGCTGTTTTCCGTCCGGTTTGTGGACTACTTTTTATCTGTTTTCGCAGCGCGATCTCGCTTGGCAGAAGTCGAGCGCTTTCCATGACATCAACCCTGTTACATAGTTAATTGCACTTTTGCCGGTTACGTAGATAATTGCACTTTTGCCGATAACTTTCACTACGAGTGAACTGTAGCAGCGTGGCCGCGCTTTTTTTTCCATTTAATGTGGCAAGAAAAGTCCAGTTGGGAGTTTACAACTGCTAAAAGCTCTAATTCGGAGAAATGCGAGGCCCGTTAAATTGCAAATGCTTGTTTAGTCAGCAGATACAGGAAGAGAGAACCACTGAGAGGGAGGAGGGCAGAGGGAGAGGCAGAGACAGGGGCCCTAGGAACTTACTACCAGGAGTCACACCTGGAATGCCAGAACAGACGTCAACAGGAGTGGTAGATAACATCCCCAATGCCACCCCGGACACTGCTCCTATTCCACACAACATAGCTCCAGTTTTCAACGTATCTAAACATACACTTTCGCATGAAGAGAGCTCTGTACTCAGCTGGGACCTTTCTTTTCTTTTCCCTACAATAAGGCCCAACCTTTTGAGCAAAAGTTGGAAATGCAAAGATTTTTTTAGAAAGGCTCGCCTGAATCATTTCTTTGCTGGACAAGCTCCAACCTTCAAACAAAAGATGCTAAAGGTCTAAAACTACTGTCCAGGTTCATGCCACCATCCAACACTATGTCAAGTGAGATACTCTCAATTGAGGTGATTGTGATGAAGGACATCGATTTCTTGAGCAGAGAAAGGGGGTATGGGTAGTACAACCTTGCCCATAACGAAAGTACAGCCATCAATAACCTCAGGAAGAACACTGAGTTGGTAATAAAATCCATTGACAAGGGTGGGGAAATAATCATACGAGACATTTCTGATTACTGCACAGAGATACTCAATCAAGTGAATGATACTGCCTGCTACCAGAAGATCAATAGGAGCCCCTCTGGGGATCTGAGATCAATGATAGCTAAAACCACCCAAGAGGGATTGGAACTTGTTTTTGAGTAATAAATGAACAGAAATTTCTCAACAGAGAGCAATCTAGAATACCAGTAATCTACAATCTACCCAAAATGCATAAGAGATTAAATAATCCTCCTAGCAGACCCATAGTATCAGGGTGTGGAACAATCCTGGAACCATTGTGTCAATTTTTAGACCTGTTTCTTAAACCATGGGTACCCTTGACCACCTCTTACATGAGGGACAGCATGCACTTCATTCCTATGATTGGAGGCACCACATTCAACAAAGCCAATGATCTATTGGTTACTATTGATATGCAAGCATTATGCACAAATATCTCACAAAAGAAAGTTCTCAGAGTCATTTCAGACCTGATGGACACACAAGAACAACCCATGCCTGTACCGAGCTGGTTCATTGTTGAACTCATGGTAATTGCCACGATGAAAAACTACTTTCAATTTGACAATTGCTTCTATTTTCAAGCAAAGGAAGTAGCCCTGGGTGCAGGCTTGGCACCTGATTTGGCTAACCTCTACATGGCTAACTATGAAACACGCAAAATCTTTACACCAGACAATCCATTTAGCCACAACTTAGTCAAATTGACAAGTACATAGCCAGTGTCTTCCTCATCTGGAGGAGTCCTCTACAAGATCTACATTCATTCCATACATGGCTCAACAACTGTTCCACAGATATACAGTTTACAATGGAACAGAATTCTAAAAGTATTCCCTTTCTTGATCTATGTGTTGGAATAGAACAGGATAAAGTCTTTGTCTCACTTGATAGAAAACAAACAGAGAGAAACTACTACACTATATTGCACTATACAAGTAGCCATCCAAGAAACAGAAACTTAAGGAGCAATCAGCCCTTTGGACAATGTTTCTGTATCCATAGGAATTGCATGAGAAGGCAAGATTTTTTTCAAGGAGTCAAATATCCTCAAAAGAAGTCTCATAGAGATGAGATACCTGCAATGATTATTGGGACAGGCTAGAAAAAGAGCTTGGTATAATCATAGGGTGGACCTTTTGGAACCACATGATAAAGGAAACACTATGAAACAGAGTTTTTGCATAACCACCTTCAACCCAGCCAGTACCAAGGTTAAAAAAGATCATAAAAAAGCACTAGGGATTGCTAAAAGATCACCTCAGCCCCAAGAATGAACCTATATCCTCCCTTAAGCGAGGCAGGAACTTAAAGGATGCCCTAGTTAATGTGACTCTACCACAGCTAACCAAAACCACCCTTAGCACTCTATGGGGACTTCCAGCAGTAATAGGCTACTTTAAATGTGGCCAATGTTTGACCTGTAAATTCAGCATGAATATGATTGTGTCCAGAGGAATGACAAGATTGCATTGACTGGTTTGTCTAATTGTAATACTCAGGACAATATCTATGCTATTTGGTGCCTGTGTGATCTAATATACATAGGGCAAACAACACAAAAGATGTAATGCAGAATCCTACAGCACACATACAGACTCAAATTGGAAATGGCAAGAACACTACTTGTCAAACATTTTTAAGGACATCACCACACCTGTGAGGACATAATGTGGCAGGTGGTAAAACAGATTACGCTTTGCCCAGGTGGAGGAGGTAAATCTAATCTTCTATTCAAAAAAGAACTTCAATGGATGGACAAACTTGGATCAATCATACATGGCCTTAGCACAATAGAGGACTGGAGGCAAGCTGCCTTCATCTGATCGAAATGGATTGGAACACAGAGAGGGTTTCAATGACAGGTTGGATTGGCATAGACATTTGTGTTGTAAATTCTTTACATTGTCAGTATTTGTTTTGGGGATTGGTTGTTAAATAAGATGACATCAGAAAGTCAGGAGGGGTGTAGACACATTCTGTCTCCCATGAGGACATTATAAAGACATGGCCTCCTACCTAGACTTATTTTCTATAATTGTAATCCTTTTAAAGTTTCTGACCCTTTAATTTGTGCAAGTAACCAATATTGCCACCCATGGAATCTTTCAACTTCTGTTTTCATAAATGGGGTATCATCACATCTCTTATTTAAACATGCCACTTGTGTCAAAATGTCTATTCAATATTATTAATTTTAGATTCTATGTTATAATTACAATCCTTTAAGGCTACTTACCCTTTGAAGTGTGTAAGTAACCAATATTGCCACCCATGAGACTTTTCAACTTCTATTTTCATAGAATAGGCCTTTTGCCTCATCTTCTGTGTAAACTCGACTTTCGTGTTAAATGGTTATTTCATTTTAATTTTATTTTACATTTCATATTCAGACATCCACTAAACATTAGCCACTTTTTTCCATTCAAAATGTTGGGTAAAAGGAGAGCCGTTATACGGCCATTTACATCTTGGGGACACCGCTCCCACCGCATGCACGTTCATTGAAGATACTGTGCATTCTGTTGGCGCTCCCTCCCAAGGATCAACTCCAGCTGGCGCTTGGTCCTCTTCCAGTGAGTACAGATGCCCGCATTAGGGGCCGTATTTATACTCCGTTTGCGCCGAATTTGCGTCGTTTTTTTCGACGCAAATTCGACGCTAAACTAACGCCAACTAACGCCATATTTATACTATGGCGTTAGAGGCGAATAGCGCCAAAGTTCCCGGAATGTGCGTCATTTTTTAGCGTGAACCCCTTCCTTGCGTTAATGATATGCAAGGGAGGCGTTCCCGTCTAAAAAATGACTCCCAGGCCTTTACGTGGTATTTATACTCCCGGGCAAAAGAGACGCCCGGGAGTGGGCGTGGCTAAAAACGGCGCATTTGCGCCGCTTTTTAACGCCTGGGTCAGGCATGGCGTTAAGGGACAAGTGGGCTCAAAATGAGCCCAGAGTGCCCTCCCCTGCCCCCAGGGACCCCCCCTGCCACCCTTGCCCACCCCAGGAGGACACCCAAGGCTGGAGGGACCCACCCCAGGGACATTCAGGTAAGTATTTTTTTATTTTTTTTTAATAATTTTTTTTGGCATAGGGGGGCCTGATTTGTGCCCCCCTACATGCCACTATGCCCAATGACCATGCCCAGGGGACAGAAGTCCCCTGGGCATGGCCATTGGGCAAGGGGGCATGACTCCTATCTTTACAATGATAGGAGTCATGTTGATGGGGGATGGGCGTCGAAAATAAATGGCGCAAGTCGGGTTACGATGATTTTTTCGACGTAACCTGACTTGCCCCATTTTAAGACGCCCATGCGCCATTTTCCCCCTACGCCGGCGCTGTCTGGTGTACGTGGTTTTTCTCGCGCACACCAGGCAGCGCCGGTCTGCTTGCGCCGGCTAACGCCATTCAATAAATACGGCGCCCGCATGGCGCTTCAGAATGGCGTTAGCCGGCGCAAAACTTTTTGACGCTAAACTGCGTTAGCGCAGTTTAGCGTCAAAAAGTATAAATATGGGCCTAGATCTGCAACTAGCTGTGAAACAGGCTGACATTGGCATGCTCCCATTCATCTGTTTCTAGTTAGGCATGTCAGCTGCAGATGAACTCGGAGTCGGGTGACTCGCTAGGGTCTCACCCTCATTTCTACTGCCCAATTCGTTTGGACTATTAGTTTAAATATCGTTTTTCCTGTAGGTAATTGATTTGCTCAAGCCTGCACTTATTAACTATTCTTCCTCTTCTTCTTGTGACGAAACTATTAGAGCCACAAAGTTGGTGAGCATACACAAATATCTGTAACGATTATAAACATGATTGAAACCGCTGTCTAAATTCTATTTGGCAGTTGGCTTAAACACAGTTTTTTCACCTGTATATGACTGATTTATTCCACTCTGTACCTATTTTAAATTCTGGTTGTTATGACAACACGTACTGAACCACGAGGGTGCTTTGCTGTTGAGCATACATAATTGCAATTAAAACAATGTTGCACCTCACCCCGTTGTAGCTCTAAATAATATAGAGACATCTCATTTATGTTTTCTCTACGGTAGACGCATGATTATTCGTAACTTATTTGAAAATCTTTCAAGCCTGCAGAATTTATTGTAGTGTGGAATTCACAACCCACAGGGTAAATTCCACCAATTTTGTAACATTCCATCACCAGGCCCACAGTTACGGACATCCTGTAGAATAGCCTTTTTATGCCACTGTTTCTTTCTTTAGATTCTATCCCTGTGACACCACGGCCTGGACCAGACAGCTCTCCTGACATTGTCGGTCTCTTACATCAGTTGATGAGTTCCCACCTGAGGAACTAAACACGATGAAACAAACTGTTCAGGGTATTGATCAATATATGTTTCTTTGCAACTTACAATTTCATGAGCCATCATGATGTTTTCTTAATGACTATCCAACACATCACTTATTGTGAGATTTCTAGCCATATTTGTCTGGTATGTCAATAGACTACACATCAAGTAACCTGTTTATAATTATATTTCCTGTTTTCCTACATTTTGATTAATACATGATTATTTCATGCTCAGGTGTCTCCTTTTATAGTTCTGTCCCGTATCTAAATAATATATTGTGAATTGAAACGTCGACAATTGGTACAGTTGACTATTTTTTAAATTCGATCTAGGATTTCAACACTCCTGGAGTGTTGGCTTCTACATCTAATTATCGTTATCAGACACATATATATATCTTCATTTTGTAAAACACCTGTGTACTTCATATTCACTTTTATCACTTGCACTGTGCCATCACACTATTAGGAGCATCTATTTTAAGACTGATATTTGAACAAAGAATTAAGTTCTTATTGAAAGTAAAATACATTCGAACAAATAAATAAGTTCTTATTGAAAGTAAAATACATTCCTTGTGAATTGTTAAATACATTTGTAAATCTAGTAATTAAAGAGTTTTCTTATAACTATTGATATGGAATTCAAGGGCTACACTTTATCCACATTGACCATTTGTGTCTTTATAATTGTCTTACCCAGGTCCCATGGGTACTGGGTTGCCTCTTATTCTTAAGAACAATAGTATTATGACAGTGTACTTCCCATAATATCAGGGATCATCGTGATATCCAAGGGTCTCTTTCTTTCTTCAAGGTACTGCTTAACATTGTAGTTTACCCCCAATAATGTTGGGGGTCTGTTTTCTCACCTTTGGGTGCTGCTAAATGTGACTGGACACTGCCAATGATATCAGGGTATGTCTTGCTATGACAATGTGTCAAAAAAGTATTAGTAGGCTGTTCAATGAGCCATAGTACTTACACCCGCATTACTCTGCACATGCTGAATTTCTGCCTGAGTTTTGCCTTAGGAATACCAACACTGCCAAGGTGGGTTTATTATGCCTTATACCCCTACTGGTACTGTTCAATATTTCAAAAGTAATACCATTAACACTAGGTTTTAACCTCAATGCACCAGGGTGCTGTGTGTAATCTTAGGGTGGAGGTTACTATACCACAAGGCAGCGACAAAGCTCAAGATTGTGCAAATCATGTCAGAACAAAACACATTTTACCAGTTTGCTATGTTCTGCTACAGCTATGACATATGGCTACTATTGATTTGCAAAGACTATGGTGGTCATTATAACACTGGCGGTCAGCTGACCGCCAAGCCAGCGATGGCGGTAGGGCCATCGCCAGGCTGGTGGTGAAGACTGCCAAATTATGACCATGCGGTGATCCTTCCAATAGACAGCCCGAACCGCCAGTGTGGTCCGTCTACGGACCACGGCGGTTGCCATCTTCGGCGGAACACCACACCCCACCCACCATATTATGACATAGCAGACTGCCAGGATTTTCAGGGCATAACCACCGCAACCAAAAGCCTGGCGGAAACAAATCATATAAAAGGAGACACTCACCTCAAGGGACACAGAGGAGTCCGTGGCCTCCATGGAACCTGAACTGGAAGTCCTGTCGATGCTGTACCACGCCATGGCAGTCCAGGAGCAGCAACGCTGACAATGACGGTGAGTACAGCCGCCTAGCACACAAGGGAGAGAGGGGAGAGTGACACACCCACATGCACATCATACATCATATACACATACCGAGAACTATCTGCAGAGAAAACCAACAACAACATAAGCCAGAAGTAAAGAAAGCCATGACACATACCTTTATTCTAACCACTGTATTCCTGTGGGAATAGCGACCACATTAAAATCATGACAACTATATACACAAAGGACCACTGGCCAGTCCAATGTCAGGATAAAGCCACAGGGCAACATCCAAGGCCCAACTTGACTCCTGACAGCCCAAGTACCGCCACTGGGGAGGGGCATCATCCAGATGGTAGGCAGGAACCTCAGGGGGAGGGAGTTTGGGGGGTGTTTTGGAAGGGGGGTCCTTGGACATGGGTTTGGGAGGGGGCAGGTCCTTGCTCAGTTGCTTAGGGGGCTGAGGTGGTGGCTTGGAGTGGGGTGCCGGAGTGCCACTCTTTTGCCCCTTAGTGGCAGGTATAGCTGCAGGGGTAGGGACATGAGTGGACTGGGAGTTGGAGGTACTAAGCTGGGTGAGAGGGAGCTTCATCTGACAGGCAGGATGGGGGGCGGAGGGAAGAGGTCAAGGTGGGAAAGGAAAAGTTTCTTAGGTTCAATGGGCCGGGTTGTGGGAGGAGTTTTGGGATTGGAGGTAGAGGGAGTGGTTATAGAAGGAGTAGGTGTGCTGGTCTGGGTTGCAGGTGCATGGGCAGTGTGCGTGTGTGAGGTGGATGGCTGTTGAGTGTCTTAGTGGGAGCGTTTATGTGTCTTTGGAGGGGGGCAGACTGGGTGGGAGAGGACCAACAGGACATGTGAAGGTATATTATGGTGGTGTCTGCCAGTGAGGTGGGTGTGCTTCATGAGTTTGTGATGGTGGTGGTGGTATGCGTATGTGGTGTATGGGGTGCTAGTCTGCGTGTCTGCTGTCGTGGTGACTGTGGGCAAGGCTGTCTTCTGATGGGCGCTGACCTGCATAGGAAACACAGACGAATGGATACCATGAACTCAACTCTCCATTCTTTAACAGAAATGGCTCACATACTGCATTGATCTCGCATCAAGCCCACACATGACCCATACCTCTGCATACACATTGCATGCAGCAAAAATACACTCCCCAAATGACACACTGCCAGCACACACATACATCTTCATACAGCCATGTTGCATCCAACATACCCATGAGGTACTCACCTGTTGGCCTGGAAGCCCATACAACTGTCCATACAAGGGTAGGACCCCATCTACCAGCTTCTCCAACTCCTCTGATGTGAAGGCTGGGGCCCTTTCCCCTGTAGCTTGGGCCATCGTGGGTTCCAGACACAGGAGCACACGCAGGGGACGCGTAGACCTGTAAAGAGTCAGGAATCAAGTGAAGTGGGACTGAGAAAATGTCAGTCACGTCTGTGGCGGTGAACACCGTCACTGCCGGCGTTGATCATCATTGGTTCCCGTGCTCCATAGTGCTCCATGTTAACCAATGAGGAGTTGCACAACGGTGCAGACCGCCTTCCACCATGACGGCAAACGCCGGCAGAGTGAGGTCACTTCCACCTGTCCCTGCGTACAGGACAGGCGGCTGTCACTTCCTAATGCTGGTACTCATGGCAGACAATTAAATGTGCTTCATGGGTAAAGATGGTACACAACAGGACAATTCCAAGTCTGCTACATACATACATGCTCTTTGTACTGTGATATTGTGTGTCCATACTACCTGTAGTCACATACATCTCAAGTTAGGTTTACCTAGATACGTACCACTGCGGAGGAGGAGGCAAGCACCCGTGTACAGACCTCTAGTGGACTGCTACACTGGAGGAACGCAACATCATTATGGCCTATCATCTGGACAGGACCACAGTTACTGAACTGTGTCAACAATTGGAGCCAGATCTGATTCCTGTTATCCATAGCACCACAGCAATACCCCCTGCAGTGCAGGAACTGTCAGTGCTCCACTTCCTGGCAAGTGGTTCCTTCCAGGTGACTGTGGGCTTGGCTGCAGGAATGTCACAGCCAATGTTTTCAAATGTGCTTGGAAGAGTTTTGACTGCCTTGCTAAAACACATGAGCAGCTACATCTCATTCCCCTATAGTGAAGATTTGCCCACTGTGAAGGCTGGATTCTGTGCCATGGGGCACATACCACATAAGATTGGGGCCATTGACGGTACCAATATTGCCTTGATCTCTCCCTGGACAAATGAGCAGGTCTACAGGAATAGGAAGAGTTACCATTCTATAAATGTCCAGATGGTGTTCCTTGCTGATCAATACATCTCTCATGTCACTGCCAAGTTTCCTGGATCTGTGCATGATGCCTATCTGTTGAGAAGTAGCAGCGTCCCACAGGTGATGGCACGACTACATAGGCAGAGAATGTGGCTCATAGGTGAGCTAGAGTCCTCACCCAATGTATGTCATTGTATGCCAACTGAAGTTGTACTATGTGCCATTGTACATGAGTAATGTGTGTCCCTCACTACTTCCATGTGTATCCAGCTACCCAAACCTGTCCTGGTTGTTCACCCAGTGAGGAATCCGAGGACAGGGGCAGAAATTCAGTACAATGAAGCACAGTGCCTCCATGTAACTGGTGGATCCCTATTCTACGCCCCTAAGAAGGTCTGCCAGATAGTGGTGGCTTGCTGCATGCTGCACAATTTGGCACTCAGACGCCATGTGCTCTACCTGCAGGAGGAGGGGAAGACAATGCACCTGTGGCAGCAGAGGACACTGAAGACAGTGAGGAGGAAGAGGAGGATGAGGTTGTGGACAGCAGGACACATATGGTACAGCAGTACCTCAACTGACAGCCAGGTAAGAGTGTACTTCTGTTCATACTTCCATTACAGTTAAGTGCTGTGTGGCTGCTATGTTGTGCCAAGTACTACCTTCACTTCTCAACTGACTGTCATTTATGCTTTCCCTTTTTGCAGATGTTGGTGTGGTCACAACTGTGTACTGATGTGATGACTACAAATTGCTTACACACTTTAGTTGGATGGATTCACACATTATAGGACATTTCCACAGGATAATGCAGTTGCAGACATTGCATATTGTTGTATGATAAATCACAGAAACTTCAGTTGTGTCCAAGGGTGTTTATTGAAGTGACAAAAAGGGTGGGATAGTGCAATAGAGTGGGGTGATGGTGGGCATGAACTTCAGTGTAGTGGCCCAGTTGGTATGTTGCACAGGTCCAGTATCCATGGGGCCATTGGAAAAGGAGCATTGGCATTCCAAAGTGAACTAAGTGTCTCAGTGGCGCACAAGGGAGACATTCAGGAGGGGCTCATTTCCTGATGGTGGTTTGGGTCTTGGCAACAGTCTCTGGTGTCTCTCTGGGTCACAGGGAAAGTTTGCGGGGTGGTTCACCTTCAGCAGGGGGAGGGGTGCTGGTGCCCTGTGGGTTATGTGGCAAGTCCTCCTGCCGACTAGCTTCAGCAGATGTTGTTGGCTGGTGAGTGGACTGGCTAGTGGAAGGGGCCCGCTGGTGTGCTGTGTATTCGTGCATCGTGTTGTCCATGTCACCCAGCACCCCTGCAATGGTGGCCATGTTGGCATTTAAGCCCTGCAACTGCTGCATGACCTCCTGGTGGTGTACCCCCTGCAGCTGCTGGTTCTCCTGCAAGATGGTAATCACCTAGCCCATCCTGTTCTGGGATTATTGGTAGGCCACCAGGGCATGTGTGAGGGCCTCCTGGGCAGTCGGTTCCCTGGGTTGGGCCTCCCCCTGGTACACAGCTAACCTCCCACTGGGCCTGCCCCCCTGTGCCTGTGTCCCCTGCACAGTGTGCCCACTCCCACTTACACCAGGACCTTCATCATCTTCCATGTTTGGTGTCGACTCGGGTCCCTCTACAGGTGGGCACACAAGTGATCGACGTGCCCTGGGGACAGAGGTTTGGGGACATTGGGTGGCTGCTGTGGTTTTGGAGTCGGATGGGGGGCCCTGTGGTGGACTGGGTGTGGGGTGTGGAGGCCGACTGACCAGTGGTGGCAGATGGTCCAGGGAGATCATCCAGATCGGAACATCCAGAGTTGCTGTCATAATTGAGGGCATCTTCTGGTGGAGGACTGGGTTGCAGTGGCACATGCTCGCCACTGCCATTGGCTGGGATACTTGTGGACATATGCAAAATTTGTTACAGTCATTGTCTGTCACATATTCAGCATTACTGGCTTTCCCTGTTGGTTGGGTGTTGTCCTCCCACCTTTGGTTAGGGTATGCTGGTGGATTATGGGATTGGTAGTACTACATGCTGCCTATGCATTACTGTTGTGTGTGCATGCTGAGCTGGGAGGGGTGTGCTTGCACTCAGTATGGCAAGAAGGGGTACACAATTGAGTGTGCTTATGAGGGTGGTTCACATGATGGGATAGAGTGGGGTGAAGGGTGTCAGGGTGAGGGGGTGACATGCCATACAGGTATCGGTGGTGGTAGGGTAGTAATGGTGACTTACCAGTGTCCAGCCCTTCAGTGACTCCAGTGAGGCCCTCAGGATGCAGGATTTCCAAGACTTTCTCCTCCCATACTGTCAACTGTGGGGAAGGAGGTGGAGGTCCACCGCCAGTCTTCATGATGGCACCTTGGTGCCTGGAAGTCACTGCATGCACCTTCCCCATAGGTCATTCCACCTCTTTCTTATGTCGTCCCATGTGCGTGGATATTTTCCCACAGAGTTCACCCTGTCCATGATTATCCTCCATAGCTCCATCTTCCTAGCAATGGATATCTGATGGACCTGTGCACCGAACAGCTGTGGCTCTACCCTAACGATTTCCTCCACATCACCTGCAACTCCTCATATATGAAACAGGGATTTTTCTGTGGGGACATGCCTATTGTATGGTGGATGTAGTGTGTGTGTTGTGCAGAGTGTGATAGGTGTTTGGGTATGATGTGTGGTATGTGGTGTGTGATGCGTGAAAGGTGAATAGGTGGCTTTGGTTTGTGTGTGCAGGTCTTGTATTATCTTTTGCTGGCAAGGTGTAGCAGTATTTTCGTGTTTATGAAGGATCGTGGCTTGTGTGGGGTGTGTTTTATAGTGCTGTTGGTGGGTATGTACGGTGTGTATATATGTGTAAGGTGTTGGTTTTTCAGTCTGGCCAATGTTGGCTTCTGTTGGTGTTGGGTGCCTAATTCTACTGCAGTGGTGTGCACCGCCAATGGCTGACTGCCGTTGACTGTCCGGTGTGGTGATTCGTGATCCATAATTTGGAGTGCGGTGTATTGCTGGCGTGGCGGGGAGGGTGGTGGGTCCGACAGTTTTTTGCCTCCGTTGGGTCTGACGGAATTGTTGTTGTGGCTGGTTTCTGTTGGTTTTGTGTTTGTGTATCATAATGTGGTGGGCAGATTGCCACCTCCGCGGGAGTATGTTGGGAGCCGTCACCACGGTGTTCTTCGGAAAAGACTGTCAATGTCATAATGAGGGCCTATGTCTGTGTACCCCAAGAGTGGCCAAACAGTTCGAGGGCGAGTGCTGTCTGCCTGAAAGTGCATTCCATATTTCAGATATAAAATGCCGAAATATGAAATCTTGATTGATAAACTAATTTCTCTATATTTAATATAATGCAATATAGCGCTGTTAATGTCCACTTCATGCAAGACAAAGAGTGATGGAGGTGTGTTTGTAGTGTGTGGAGTTTGTTGTTGTTTTTTGCAGTTGAAATGTTGTGTTGTGTCACTAGGCTGCAGTATTATTTCAGTGTTGTGTGTTTGTGCTGTGTTTCTGTGTTTTATTTTTGTGTTTCCTTAATGTTATTGTGCCATACTTTGCTGTTGATGTGTTCTTGTGCAGTTGGTTATATGTGTTGTTCTCTTAGTATATTATTGTGCTGTTATGTTATGGCATTGTAATTTTGCTTTGATGCTATTGCATTGTTTTGTTGCTATACCTCTTTGTTGGTGTGTTCTATACTATGTTGTTGTGTTTCTGTGGTGTTATTTTCTTTTGATGCTTGTGTTATCATGTTGTATTGTTAATGCCTTTTAATGATATGTTGTTTTGTTTCTGTTGTTTTGATTTGGGAAGTTGTGTTTGTGTTGTTTTGTAATGTTGTGTGGTGTTTTTAATCTATTGTTTTTTCTCAATTGCGTTATTATGTGATGTTCTATGACATGGCATTGCACTATAGTATGCTTGTTGTACTGCTGTGTGGTAGGAATTCATTTTGTTGTTTGATCAATTTTGTTGCTATTGTGTTAGTGTTGTTAATGTACAAAATGAAGAGATAAGATTCTTTATGGTGGCATGTTACAAAGCAATGGTAAAACAAAGTGGATGATTGTTGTAATTGTAGTTATACTAATGTTTGGTGGGGGCATGGCCGAGATGGTAGCCAGAGCAAACATCTGAATAGGAGCTCTGCACTCAGCCCAACTAAAATCGATCTGAATCCGTCCCATCCGGCTCCCTTGTGATGCCACTCATTGGCCTCAATGACCCTTGACCACAATAACCCATTGCGGCCCACCTGCAGCTGATCCTGGAGATCAGAGTGCTGCATGACGCAGCACTAACGTGCCTCTCCTGGATGCAGGCCTGTGAGCACAGCCACAGAGCTGATTGGGGGCTCACACAGAAGGGACTGTGCTCCTTGCCCCAAAAGCTAAAAGGGAGAAACACCACTGGCCAAGACTAACTCACTGGCGTCACAAGAATTGAATTGATGGCCGTTGCTGGGTACGCGAGGGGAGGAGAACCGGGCTGGGCCCGAACAGAGCATGGGGCGCAGCACAGAGCAGGAGCGGTGGTCAGGAAGTTAGGCCCACACAACCATCTGCATACCTACGGGGGTAATGCAGAAAAACCAACCCCCCACCACCTAATCTCTCCTGCGAAGAAAGAATCCACAGCGTGATAATGCAGACTTGATTGGGGCGCAGGGTTGCTGTGTGCTGCTCTGGGTCCTGATTCCATCCATGCCGGTTGCTTGGGTGCTCCTGTACCTTCTACCACTGCCATTGCTCAGACTGAATTGAAGTTAACAGCACCACGCATTGATTGACAACTGCCACAGACTCACAAACGAAAATGCATTATCTGCACCTGCGCCCTGCCTGGGCCATGTAGTTGCATGGATCCCTATTATTGAACCAACCACGGAACCGCACCATCTCCAATCTGCAGCACCGGAAGCGCGCAGAGACCCCAGTTCGGTGCTGTCCACATTGTCAATATATATAAAACAGCAGAGTAACTGATCGGAGCTAAAGGCCCTGCTCTGCAAGCTAGATTATGGCACTTTGAGGATCCCCGCACTGTGAATAGACCACACCGTAACACATAACGTGGCCTGGCATAGGGAGCAATCAATGTCTACTGACACAAGGAAGGTTACTACTTCTTCGACTAATGCATTTGCACAAAAGGGCATGAGGATCATGGTTAGGCTGAAACACATGGTGCCGAAAAACTACGCTACTGCCCGGTGAGCACGCACTGAACACCTAAGGACCAATAGAAGATCATCGTGATCCTCCCCAATCGATAGCCTCGATGTCCAGGCCCCTGTGGGTTGATACCTGTGCCAAGCTCACACACTCCATCGGCCCTGGGCCTGCCTCACCTATATTAACCAGCAACGGACATTAAGGACTCCACTAATTGACAACAATCATACGCCTTGCGGCCCTGCACCACGGTTGCACCATCCTCTGAGGCAATCTCTTATCATTAGACATGATGGTGAAGCCAAAATCCATCAAACATTTGGGGGGTCATTTTGACCTCGGCAGTCTTTTTCCAAGACCGCCGAGGGACTGCCGTGCGGAAGACCGCCAATGGTGGCAGTTTGCCGCTTGGCCTATTATGACCGTTGGCAGCTCTCCGTCCTTTTACGGACGGAGAGCCACCAACAGCCATACTGGCGGCAGGCGGGGAAGTGGAGGTTGCTCCACCTCCACGCCAACAGAACACCGCCCAGCGAATCATGTCCTGTGATTCGCCGTGGCGGTGTTCTGTTGACGGTGTGGTGTCGGCGGAGCAGCCCCTATGGCTCCCGTCCCCTCCCGGAGGATCGTCGGACCAAGTAAGTCGATCGTCCATGAGGGGAGGAGGGTGGGGGGGTGTTGTGTATTGTGTGCGTGCATGGGGGTGTGCGTGTGTGTCTGTAGATGGAATGTGTGAGTGCGTGTATGCTTGCGGGGGTGTTCTGTGTTTGGAAATGAGTTCGTGTATGTCTATAGGTATGTCTGTATGGATGTGTGCGTGTATGTGTGAACGTGGGTGTGCGTGTCTGACTGTGTGTGTGGATGTTGGCATGTATGTCGGTGTGTGTGTATGTGTGTTGGTGGTGCCTGCATGCGTGTCGTGTGTGTATGAATGATGTTATGTTGGGGGTCGGGGTGGGGACGGGGGTCCTGCCACCTTTGGGGGGTGGCAGGGGTGGTGGGGGGGTAGGGGAGGGAGTCGGAGTGGGGGTGGGGGTGGGGGAGACCCCTATCAGTGTCAGAAAAGGAATTCCCTGGACTGATAGTGCTCACCGCCCTGGATTTCATGGCGGTTTGAAACCGCATGAAATCCATGGCGGTCAGCAGGGTCCAAATACCGCCGGCGGTATAGTGACGGCCGCCGGGCTGGAGACCCAGGTCTCCAGCCCAGCGGTCGTCTCCGCCCTGGTGGGCGGAACGGAGAAGCGGTGGTTGACCATGGTGGTAACTGCCATGGTCATAATACAAAAAAAAAGACCTCAAGCCTGTTGGCACTCTTACCGCCGCTTCTCCGCCTTCCGCCAGGGTCATAATGACCTCCTTGGTGTCCACATTTGGTCTATCACCTAAAGATACTGCTACTGCTCTCTAGCAACTGAATGCGACCATCCTCACACACTCCACTCAGTTTGAAAAAGTCTTACAGGCTATATTGGATACTATGGGCCTGATTCTGACTTGGGCGGGCGGCCGAGGCCGCCCGCCAAAGTCCCGCCGACAAATGACCGCACCACGGTCAAAAGACCGCGGCGGCCATTCTTACATTTCCGCTGGGCCGGCGGGCGCTCTCCAAAAGAGCGACCGCCGGCCCAGCGGAAATGCCCCTGCAACGAGGATGCCGGCTCCGAATGGAGCCGGCGGAGTTGCAGGGGTGCGACGGGTGCAGTGGCACCCGTCGCGATTTTCACTGTCTGCTCAGCAGACAGTGAAAATCATGGTGGGGCCCTGTTAGGGGGCCCCTGCACTGCCCATGCCTGTGGCATGGGCAGTGCAGGGGCCCCCAGGGGCCCCACGACACCCGTTACCGCCAGCCTATTCCTGGCGGTGAAAACCGCCAGGAACAGGCTGGCGGTAAGGGGGTCGGAATCCCCATGGCGGCGCTGCTTGCAGCGCCGCCATGGGGATTCCCTGGGCCAGGGGAAAACCGGCGGGAAACCGCCGGTTCCCCTTTTCTGACCGCGGCGTTACAGCCGCGGTCAGAATGGCCCTGGAAGCACCGCCAGCCTGTTGGCGGTGCTTCCTCTGCCCTCTGCCCTGGCGGTGTTACACCGCCAGGGTTAGAATGAGGGCCTATATCCTCTCTTGAAGGGAAAATCGATGCTGTGGCCCAAGACATTAACCTGCTTCGAGCGGACCACCGAAAATTATCAGACAAAGTGGCAGAAACCGAAACCCGCTATTGTAGCCATGTGCCCCACAGTTCAGGACCTTGAAAACACAAATGGAACAACTGAGTGCGGAAGTTACCCCACTTCACCTTAGAGCAGAAGATGCAGAAGGGCGATCTAGGCGTAACAATGTACGCTTCATGGGATTCCCTGAAAGTGCTGAGAGCCAGAGCTCAGAACTCTTTCTGGAAAAATGGTTAATGGATACAGTACTCAAAGATAGTATTCCCAAATTCTTCTCAATTGCAAGAACACATAGAGTCCCGGGCAGGTGGCCTCTGCCTTGTGCCCCACCCAGACCATTGATAGGCCACTTCCTCAATTATCGTGATTGTGATCTGGTGCTCCAACATATCTGCGCACATGGACCATGGAAATTTGAGGATGCATCTATATCGGCTTATCCTGACTTCACGGCAGAGGTCCAAAACAAGTGGAACTCATACACGGTGGTCAAACAACAGAAAGTGGCAGAAACCGAATCCGCTATAGTAGCCATGTGCCCCACAGTTCAGGACCTACAAACGCAAATGGAACACCTGAGTGCGGAAGTTACCTCACCTCACCTTAGAGCAGAAGATGCAGAAGGTCGATCTAGACGTAACAATGGACGCTTCATGGGATTCCTTGAAGGTGCTGAGGGCCCGAGCTCAGAACTCTTTCTGGAAAAATGGTTAATGGATACAGTACTCAAAGATAGTGTTCCCAAATTCTTCTCAATTAAAAGAACACACAGAGTCACAGGCAGGCCGCCTCCGCCTTGTGCCCCACCCAGACAAGTGATAGCCCACTTCCTCAATTATCGTGATCTGGTGCTCCAACTTATCTGCGCACATGGACCGTGAAAATTTGAGGATGCCTCTATATCGGCTTATCCTGACTTCACGGCAGAGCTCCAAAACAAGGGGAACTCATACACTGGTGGTCAAACAACACCTTCATGACTTTAATACGCCCTACTTTTCCCAGCCAAACTCTGTGTGGAAGATGGCACAAAAACTCATGTTTTTGCAACACCAGAAAATGTCTGGCCATGGCTCCATGCCAAAGGTCTAGCCCAAATGCATCGGAGGAGGACACAGCAGGGGGATGGCTGACCCCCTGTCCCAGGCACAGACACCATACTGGATCTATAGTGAAACCAACCAAGGCCCAAGTCGCTGAGGAACAAGCCAAACAACATAACACACAGTGAACTCTTTCGCTGTGCTTCAAGCAGACCACATATTGGACATAGACTTCTAAGCCAAAAAATCCAGCCTTTCAACCACTGATCCTACAGAAGGCCGATCATACACTGTGCATGGCCAATGATCTTTAAGACTGCGCACTGGTACTTGCATCATATGTAATCACTAATGCAATCTGATTTACTCCCGATCACCAGCCTGTATTGGCAACTCCTGCTACAAGGATTGCACCAATTGGTAAATAAACCTGAATACAGGAAGACGCTGGCGAATGTAGAAACAATTGCCCCAAGATGTATGTAACAACCTCATCTTTAATAAGGCCAGTACACAAAGGCTCAGACACCTTGTCCCCACAACAGGAATGGACAGTACGCCGGCTCAAGACATCTTAAACCCTACCAGGGGGCTGGATATGGGAATGACATCTATCCTATGAACTGAACTCAAGTTCCCTGTAAGAATTCAATCGCCTCACCACAAACATTTCAAAATGGACAAAATTAACCCGATATTGGATATGGTTTCGATATCTCCCGTTCTGCAAAGTCTAAAACTCGATATATCACCTTGCACATTGTCACGTTGTCAAATAAGACTGATTCTTATTTTGTTCAATGTTTGTTGTTGCACCTGAAGAGGGACTGGGGGGGGAGACTTAGGGGGGACACAATTTGCATTATCTCACATTGCAACATGACCAGCATACATGAATGGAAGCTGAGGATAGGATTTCCCATATCCCCCTGTTACTAAACCGCAGTACTATGTGTGTGCCCAACCCACCCTACCCACGACATGCAACAACATCCTCACATGGAACGTGAGGGGCATGGCAACACCCACTAAGCACCACTGAGTGCATGCATACCTTAAGCAGCCCCATACACACATAGCCATCCTGCAAAAAAAAATCTCACGGAGCATGAACTTTGAAAACTTAGATCTCATTGGAGGGGTCAAGTATATAGCACACAATATCGACTTATGCCTGGGGAGTATTGATATGGGTGGCACTAGGAGTTCCATACACAAGAAAGCAAATTCGAACAGATGACGGGGGTGATACATGATCCCCTGAGGGACAAGTAAACAGTACCCCATTAACGTTAGTGGGAATCTACACACCTAACATAGGGCACAAAGAATTCACACATTCGTTCATATCCGGACTATTTCAGGACCCAACTGCTGATTCTCTGGGGTGGTGACTTTAGTTGCACACCTGACATTCCTTTGGACAGATCACACCTACCGCTGCCTGGGGCACTTAGTAGAAAAACCTCCCAAGGATTAATCTCCTGGAAGATGCATAGAGGGCTCCATGACTTATGGCACATCTGACATCCCTTGGCACATGAATACTCCTTATACTTCCCAATACATGACTTACACACTAGAATAGATTTGTTCATGGGGTCGGCACGACTGGCACAGAGAGTGTTGGGATCAGAATACCTAGCCCGCACCCTCCCCGATCACTGCCGACTGTGTGTGGTCCTACAATTGGGTTGACCGCACACTAGTGTACCAACATGGCACCTCCAAATCAAAGCACTCTCTGACCCTTATATACACCAGGAGTTAGCTGAGTGCATATCCCGTTATTTTGGACACAAGAAAAACACCACTAACCTTCACGCTACAGAATGGGATGCCCATAAGGCAGCGGTGCGAGGAAAATGTATATCAGCCTCAAGGGGCGTGTGGTGCACTCTGTTGCAAGGTTGCCATGCTGGAATTTGAGCGCCGTGTGTTAGAAAAATAGGTCCCAACCCGGGCGGCCATCCCTGATAGCCTTCAGGAACTTTGTGCAAACACAAAGAGGCAGACACTAGACTGGCATCGCTCATCCATGACGCCTCGACCCGCACTCCAATTAGGGTTATCAGACTGGATACATGGGAGGTAGTCAACACACACCGGCTAATCATCCCAGTTAATAAGAACTGGGAGGAGGTCGTGGATCGGTTCAACAATTGTATGCAAGCAGTTAGTAATTGGATGAAGACTAACTGGCTTAAAATTAATGCCACCAAAACTAAAATTCTCTGTTTGGGGCTGGGCAATGAGCAATGGAATCCACGCTGGTGGCAAACAGATTGTGGTACCCCCCCTGTCCCCACTACTGTCAGCAAGAATGTGGGTATAATTTTTGATGATCATTTATCCTTTAAAATTAAGGTGAATCACACCTCAAAGACCTGCCTATGGCTAATTAAAATGCTAAGGAAAGTCTTCCCTTATCTTCAATATGAATGGAGAGTCTCTGCTACTTTAGCTTTGGTTATGTCTAAAGTAGACAATTGCAATGCCCTTCTTCTTAATCTGGACAAAGCTTTGATTAACAAGTTACAACTGGTCCAGAATTCAGCTGCTAGGGCGGTCCTTAATCTCTCTCGTTGGGCTTCAGTTAGCGGGAGCCTTAAACAACTACATTGGTTCCCGGTGGCTTAGCGTATTATTTTTAAATCGCTCTGTCTGACTCACAAAACAGCTCACGGGATTGGTCCCCGCTACCTTGCCACCAAGCTCTGTTGGAATGTTCCCAAGAGAAATCTCAGGTCATCCAAGGCCTATAGAATTCAGGTCCCTCGTACCTACAAAGCCAACTGGGGTGACAAAGCTTTTACAGTGGCTGCAGCAAAACGCTGGAACTTGCTTCCTTTGAATATTAGGAAAGAACCCAGCTACCTAAGGTCTAGGAAACTGGTTAAAACATGGCTCTTTCCTCGTTAGCCTCCTTTTGTTTTCTGGGCTTTTTTTTACCTGGTATCTCTCTTTTTCCAATGTTACCATGTTTAAGGGAGAGAGCATATACGCTTTAGCACTGGTTAGCAGTGTGCAGAGTCCTAAAACAAGCAAAAATGGTGTCAGAAAAGTGGAAGGAGGCAGGCAAAAAGTTGGGGGATGACCACCCTAAACCTGTCAGGTCTAATATATATATATATATATATATATATATATATATATATATATATATATATATATATATATATATATGTATATATATATATATATATATACACTCGGGAATTATGTGTTTCACATATACAATTGTGATGTATGCTAATTGCTGATTCTATAGTGTTTAAGTGATACATAACCATAAATGAATAATATTTAAATGCAAATTTATATATAAAGCAATATGATAGATCCTAACTTACCTCAGGTAGCTCTTTAAGGCAGCTGTACCTACCCACTCACTCCACCATTCTAGGCCTACAGAATGAACAAACCTCACTCCTATAGTTTTATATTTCTTTGAAGAGAAACCGAAATACATAAAAGCAACACAAAAGAGATGAGATAACATACAGATTGAAATAAATCTGAACAAAATATACTACTTATTGGAGACCTTTGTCCATAAATTGACATTCGCTGATTTGATGTTCTCAAAATTGCTGGCTGTAGTCCCAAAGTAATGCAAGAAATCAAATCCTTGAGCTTCTGGGTTGACTTAAAACTCTCTATGAATTCTTACATCCACCACACCACAAATTCATCACAAGCAACTCTTTACTGTCTAAACCGACTTAAACCTGCTCTCACTGAAACTGACTTTCAATCCTTAACCACCTCATTGTTACCTCAAAAATTGACCATGGAAATGCTCTTCTAATTGAGGCTATAGAAAGTTTGATGGCACCTCTAAAACCCCTCCTTCATTCTTCCACTTGTCTACAGCAATCACTGGGACATTTGATCATATTACCCCGGGCAAGCTCCCTTGGTTCCCCCTGGAGGCAATGATTACATTTAAACTCAAATGGTTGACTTTCAAATCCCAGAAACTCCAACAATCTATCTACCTTCCTTCCCTTCTACAGATTTCTGGTAAAGCCTTCTACTTTATAAAGAAGGAATCCAAATCTCATCAACTTGCACTCACATCCATCTCTACAATCTGGAAGTCTCTCTCCAATGAGCTTATCAATCAATCAAACAGTATTTGTAAAGTGTGACTAATAATCTTCAAGGGTATCCAGGCACTTGCTGATCTCAGCGGCTCATTCGAATAGTCAGGTCTTGAGAGCTCTACTGAATTCCAGAGGAAATGTGATGGTCTGGAAATGCATGGGGAGGCTGTTCCAGGTTTTTGTTACTATGTGGGTGAAGGCACATCCTTCACTTCTGCTTCAGTGTATGCGTGGAATGCAGGCATGTGATAGGGAGGCAGAGTGTAGTCTTCTTGACAGTTGATGGAAATTCAGGCGGTGGTTAATGTAGGTGGGTCCTTGGTTGTGTAGAGCTTTGTGTGCGTGGGTCTGCAGCTTGAATATGCACCTCTTCTGCACTGGGAGCCAGTGGAGTTGTCAGAGGTGTGGTGTGATGTGTTATCGTCAGGGAAGGTCGAGGGTGAGTCTGGTTGTGACGTTCTGTATTATCTGAAGTCTTTGTAGGGGTTGTGAGGCGATTCCTACGTAGGGGGCGTTGCCATAGTCTGGTCAACTGGTGATGAGGGCCCGTGTCACAGTGCGTCTTGTGGGCAGTAGTAGCCACGTTAAGATCTTATGTAGCATGCACACAGTGAAGAAGCAGGCAGAGGAGATGGTATTAATCTGTGATTCCGCAGAGAGCAAGTTGTCAATGATGATTCCAAGATTTCTGGCTTGTTTGAAGGGAATGGGTGCGGTCCTAGTACTGAAGGCCTTGCCAAAAAAACACTCAAAACATTTCCCTTCAAACAGTACTTAAATGCTTGATCACTCCCCTTTGATATTCTATAATTTGGAATTACCTCACTTTTTTCTTTCTCCCTCTTTGTTCTTTTCTTCTGTTTTACTTTTCGTCCACATGTCCTGTCTTACATTATTTCATCCTTACTCAAATGTTCTTCACATAATAAATACATTATTTTTCTACTAAGTTGTTGTATGTACACCAGGACATGTAGGCACGAGATATACTCTGGTAGGTTTACTGAAAATTGTGTTGATACCTCAAGGTGATGGTAGTCCTAAATAAGAATAATTATCTATCTATCCATCTGTCTATCTTATTCAAAGAAGTGAAGTGAAAAATTTGAGAGTGAAAAAAAGCAAAGGAAAACATAGATAGGAGCAATCATTATTTATAACAACAACACTATTTATATGAAAGAAGTAGCTCAGATGCTGGACTTTATTCAGAGTTTACTCTAGACGTTAGAGGGTTTTCACTTTCTTCTGAACTGTGTTGGGCAATAAGAGGGACATTTAGAGACTGACAAAAATAGGATATCTACCAAAAATCAGCGGCTATCCCATCTGTTCTATTCTCGGATCCTGTACCTCTTATAGAGACAGAGGAAACCTTTGGTTTCTGACGGCGCATCCACACTTGGCTCTGCCATCGGAAACCCTTGGCCAGCTACCCATCTGCCACAGGACATCTTTTACAGAATCAGAAGGCCGAACCTTTTGAGGGTTTGTCTTCCGACCCTGTATTTTTCCTGTTTCGATCACTGTAATGGAGCTAGCAATCGTGCACAGGAAATAACCCCCCACATGCTGCAAAGTAACCCCCAACATTTCAGGTCCAATGTTATTTTGTTTTGCAGAAGCCAACCTTCCAATTTGGAGGGTTTGTTACAGAAGATAATGCCACCAATTTTGCCGAAGAGTCCTGCCACTCGGTTGGTCAGGGTACCTTTGGTGAAAATTTCACACTGGCAAAGCAAGGACCTTGAAATACAGTGAGCCACGTCTGTCAGGCCTGCATAAGCTGAGTCTCCGCCACACCATCAACTTGGCGGCTAGCCTGCTGGAAGCTGAATAACCCCTCCAACTCTCTTCCAGCGGCCTTCACTCCCTTTCTCTTGTTAATCTCGGCAGAACTATGTCACTGTCATCCTAATTCCCAGGTCATGCAGATGACTCAATACATATTGTGGCAGGGACGCCCAAGTGCGCACATAAATTCAGGAGGAATTGTTAGCCAAACAGCGTCTCCGATAAAAATGCAGTTACAAAGAAGTTTGGCTGCCATTAAAGTATTTTTGACAAAACGATGTCAGTAAATTTCTCCGATTTTCTAAATGCAAAGGAATACATTTAGAGAATGTACCCATGTACTGTCTAAGTGTCGTTTACCGCAATTGGCAGCGGGGGGAGATGGGGTTATTCACCGACTGTGTACTCTTGCATGCCAGGGTGACTTCAGAACATAAAGTTGCACAGGCAGCTATCTTTGCAGTTGAAACTATCGAGCTCCAAAATAAGACTGATAAATGTATTATGATATTTCTGTAATGCTGTCAAGCTTTCATGCTCGTAGTTCAACATTATGTTGTTCCCTCAACAGCTTTTGCCGTTCAGAGCAGCAAAAAACATTATTAGGAAAACTAGGCGCAACTACAAAAAACATACATGCATGCCTTTTCCGAGCTTGTCAGGAGAACAGTGTTATTGGTGATCACATTTGTTGTGATTTAAAATAAGGGAATATATTTTTTTGAAAATAATTATAACACAAAAATCTTTGAAATCATCCACATACTAAAATGACCACGCTGTTTTCACAAGTTTCCGATGTGATTCCTAAAACATTCATGCCTTTGGTGCCTGGGCTGTGCTTTTTCTGCAATACTCACGACAAGAAAACACCTCCTGTATATGGCCTAATGCATTTATACAATCTTGATCTAGCCATTCACTGACTCAAGGCTTAAGCGTCATATGCCCAGTCCTTTTCGCTCAGCCTCAAGCCTAAGCACTGTCAGTGTTTAATATGAGCAGGTGACGGCAACTGAGGCCCACCCGCACTCATTTTTGGGTTTCTGCACTTATTTTTCCACATCAGACTTTGACCAAGAGCAAGAGGGTGAAAAACACAAACGTGGAAAGAAAAAAAGAATGAGGAAGAGAAAGAGGGGCAGCAGTGATAAAGGGATGAAAAATAAACTACAAGAGTGAGATAAAAGGACTGAGAGTGCCTGGTGGTGGACGTCAGAGGTGGAATCAAGACTATGCAGCCTGGTATTCAGCACTCTCACCTGCAATAGCGCCAGCTGTGGGCTTCTGGGCAACATTTTGGCCCGGCACTTATTCATTTACAAATTAAGCACTGCACAACATATCACAACAAGAGCACAACTCTGGTGCTCGTGCACAACAAATACAGGCCATTTGACAGACGCACCCCCTCTTCCAGTGACAGTACTTCCATCAAGTACCATGCTACCCTTCTGCAAATGCTTTTCAAGGTATGAAAAGGGTGAGCAGAAATTTAAAGCCAAAAAATGGGACATTACACAAAAATAGAAGAAGGACTACACGTTTACTTCAGCTGAGCGCACAGCATGACGGCGCCCATCAGCATAGAATTACAGAAGAGGCACTGAGAAAATAACTAAAATGCGTTGTAATGTCTGTTAATTAAATAGCTTTCTGATAACAGCTGCTAACCATCTCCGCTTTGGAAAACCTAAAAAATCACGTCCCACCATTTTCAGAGGACCCTCTCTTAAAACCGGGACGAGCTAAATTTCCCAAAATCTACCAGGACAGATGTTGGAAAAAAGGGACTGTCCTGGCAAATCCAGGATGCCTGGTCACCCTAGGTGTGAAACTCTATAAAAATACAACTACGATGCAATAAAAAATAAATTTAAATTTGCGCATTGAGAGTGAATACAATAATGCATGGGCTAGTTCTGGCATTCGGGAGTGAATGGAGCACTGGTGGGATATACAGACAGTGCACCAGCAATTCATGGGGTTTAGGGTTCTGGAAGCTAAACAATGTAGGAAGCATGGCTTGAGGAAGTGAAAGGGAACACCGATAACATCGGAACACGACAGATCTTACTTTCCATCTCCACAACTTTTTAATAGAGGCACTAAAAGGTCACAAGCAACAAAGCACAAGGCAAGTCAAATGTCGGACATGCAAGATTGTGGTACACCAATGTTTATTAGAACATTGGAACGTTGGCATGTCCATTGAAAACAATGGAGTGCTTCGGGCTTTTACTGGCCAGTAAAAGCCCGCAGCGCCAACTTTCCTATGTTCGCTTTGTTCACAGCAAGGGCTGTGAACAAAGCCTCACGGAGCCCGAGGGGATTTTAATCCCCTGGGGTTCCGTGAGCAATTTGTTTTTCTTAATAGAACATTCTGCCCTGAGTGGCAGAATGTTCTAATAGCCTTAGAACCCACCGTAGCGGGCTCTACTGGCTATTAAAGGCCCTTTCCCTTGTTAAATGCCCTCGCCTTCGGCTCGGGCATTTAACGCGGGAGCGGGCCTTTAATAGCCGGTAGAGCCCGCTACGGCAGGTTCTAAGGCTATATTGGTGTACCACAATCTTGCATGTCCTGTCAAGTGTGTACAGTGCAACTAGTCAATGCTTCATGCCAAATCCTCTTTAAAAAATATGACAGCAAGCAAGATCTGCACCTCCATTGCCACTTTACAAGGGTCTGCCACATGGGGACATGAGAACGAGGTCCTCTGGCGGCCATTTACCACTGAAACAAAGGGTTTCCGCCAGTAAGAGAAGAGGATTTGGCCTGCGTGTAAGGAAAAGTCTGCCAGCCATGCAGGTGTGCTAGTTTAATAGAGGAATGTGTGTGGGGAACAAGGGTAGCCACATATTGTGGTGGATGGCATTAATTAGAAGAACAGCAATGCAAGCAGGTTATGAGGAGTAACCAGCAGAGACACTGGCACGGGTGATGTAGGTAAAGCCTCCTAGCTGGGCAGACTCACAATCCAACCTCCTAATATATAAAATTATTCTCTGACTGCAAGATGTGGATATCTTGATTTGCTAGCACTGGGAACATGCAGTAATGCTAAATTCTGAAATCACATCCATAAGAGTCTGATTGTCACCTATATACTTTAAGGTAATAAATGACCACTCAGCGTCATGTGTGGTGAACCAAAAGGTCGCATCTAATTGTCCACAGTAAGAAGCAACAGGGATCATGTTCCAAGTAATGAATCATTTCCAGCACTTGGGCGTGTGTGTGTGTGAGCAGACTTGCCTGCCTTACAAGACCTAGCCAACAGCAGGGACCTTGAGGCAATGGTTGAGCTGTGCTTTATATGTGTGATACCTACCTTCTTTACCAAATGTGAGGTTGTGATAACATAATAAACCTATTAACACTAAAGAATTTCCCCCCGAGAGAACCGTGTGTGCCTTCATTATGTAAGATGATTGGTTTTGGAAGAAGACTAGTCACAGCAGTAGCATTCATGTTCTTACTTGTGTGCACTGTTAAGGGTTGAAAATGCAATTTCCTGACGGACTCTGCCTCAGATGAATAACAATTATGAAATAGCCGAATATGTCGTGTCCCATTGGTTCATGAGCTTGGAGACTTGAGTGCTGCTGAAGTACCATCCCCTTCTCCATGTCTCTTGTTAGCAGTAGAGTAGCATGCATAATAGATTTGCTTTAGGTTCACTGTGTTGGTTGATTTGTTGTACTGCAACAAACGCCTGCATTCCCATATCAAGTTGGGTGGCTTCCCTGTTGATTTAGGCTTGCTGATCCACATTCCCAGATGGCCACCCACCCATGTCCCCGCCTCCAATGACCGCCATGAGATGCTTGCTTGAAAGCTAGAAGAAAAGACCACAGGTCACTGGTCTCACAACATGTTTCACTGCTTAGGTTGTTCTTCCGCCGTTCATTGAATGGCTTTTGAGATATGTAGGGCTGTGGTGTGGGACAAAGACCATCTTTCAGGCAGCATCTGTTTCATATTTCGATGATGTTAAAACAGTGGCCAAGCAATGATTCTTTTGCGAGTTTGACTGATCTGAGCAGACCCTAAGACATCTGCCCTTTATTATGGAGGACCAAAATGCCTTTTTTCAAGTAGCTTCCTATAACTGACCCAGCAAAGCTAATTTAGCGTCTGGTTTCAAACAATATCTATCCGCATCGAAAATACTCCCTTCCATTGATGTTAATTTATTTATTTTTTCTCAAAATGACCACATTTAAGTTATCCTACTCCCCTGCATAACTGCACAAAGAAAACACCAATGAAGGTTCAATGGGTGGGAGGGACGGGATACAGAGGGTTTGTGTATTTCCTGTGTGAATTTGATTTGATAGCCAGTGTATTTAAAAATATTTTACGGACGAACCGTAGGGGTGCGGCTACCTACCAGAATGATTTGCGGGAAATGCGCGTTCTTTTTCCAAAAATCAGATGTACTGAATAAATAGTTAATTTCTTGTGTCCGCTATGAAATCTGGATCAGCTAAATCGACCCCTGGTCTGTGTACTTGGCTATTAAAAGTTGATTCAAGTGCCCTTGGCTACAACTGCTCACCATTATCTACAAAGAAATGTATTTCCTGTTTAAAATTATTGTTGCAAACGTTTACTGTTTGGGTTACTATGACTGCAAACAAGATTGTCATTGTTCAAGAGCACATGAAAAAAACGGCTCGATTCGTGTACAATATATCTACTATTTGCAGCCTTCCCCCTAATATCTGCGTAGATGTACAGTTTTTTGGCCAATTCATGAAATTCAGTAGATGTACTGATCGGAAATCTCGAGATCTTATCAATCCTGCCTATTTCAGTTGATTATCGTGTGGAAGAAAGTCGGAATGAATAACCCTGCTGGGTGCCCATCGTGATGCCGATGGCATCTATGATGAGTTCCATTAACCCTGATCCTTGCAGTCGGTCTTGTATACAAGACCCCAATGAGCCATAAGAAGACATCCTCCACCCCTATCCACTTCAGCACTGCCATCAAGTGGTCCCACTTAAGATGATCATTTGCTTTTTCAGTGTCCAGAAATCCCGCTGCAGCGCACAATTCCGGGGACAGCAGAAGCGCTCACTACGCAGACTTTTCCTGGTCACAACAATGTGTTGCTCAGCAAATGCTACTCGCGGTTCCCCATGCTGCTCCCAGGAACAATAAAGTGCGCCAAAAGTGCTGGGGAGAGAGCAATGAGGTGCTCACCAGCGATCACCTGGGCCAAGGGCAGCAATGGAACCCCAGAAATCCTAGCCCAGCCCCTTGGAGATCACAGGGGGCACACAGAAGCAGAGAATCAGCTGCAGACAGGCACATCAGGGTCCTGGGGTGAAGTGGCAGTCCCTCTTGTGACTCAGCAGGTCACAGCACAGGTCAGCACAACAAGAAGGTCAGACCTAATGGTGGTTCCTCCAAGCAGCATAACAGTTCCTTCTGGCAGTGTGCAGAACCAGCAGCATCTGGTTACAAGTCCACGCAGTGTCTAAAAGCAAGGGACTACAGCCCCTGTACTTATATTCAAAATGTCTTTGATCTGGGGGCACTTCAAAAGAACCTTAGAAGTACACAACACCCCCTTTTAACCACAGCCCTGCCTCCAGACATCAGAAGGGGGTAAACAAGCTCTTTGTGTGAGGGCAGGACACAGCCTATACAAATGTAAATGCACCCGCCTCCCTCTCTCCTAGCCCAGGAAGACCATTTAGTATGCAGCTGTAATCCTGTTATACCTCCACCCTCCCTGTGTGGTGGCTGTCTGGAAAGTATGCTCAAAGTAGAGCTGTCACTGTGCCCCAGACATGGATTGGAGTCAGGCTGCAAAGCACCAGAAATATAAGCCCAGAGAAATGCCCACTTTCTAAAAGTGGCATTGCTAAAATAGTAATGTAAAATCCACTTACACAAATAAGCAGGGATTCTTATTACCATTCCAAATGTACCAAACATACCCACACTACTCCTCACAGATCAGAAATGACCACGTAGATATATATAAGGGAATTCCCAATGCAAACTTATGAAAGGAGCAGCACTCACAGTAGTGAAAAATCAATTAGGCTATTTGTCACTACTGGGACATGTAACACATATACATTACATATACATATATATGTCCTACCTCTTATATACACAGCAACCTGCCTATAGGGCTGTCTAGGGCCTACCTTAGGGGTGACTTAGGTGTAGTAAATAGGAAGTTCAGGCCTTGACAAGTAGTTTGACTTTGCCAAGTTAGTGTGGCAGTAAACTGCACACACAAGCCAAGCAGTGGCAGGCCTGAAACAAGTTTGAAAGGCTACTTTTGAGGGTGGTGCGATCTGGGCTGCAGGCCCATTCATAGCATTTAATTTACAGGCCCTGGGTATCTGGTAAACCACTTTAGAAGGGACGTACAGGTAAATTAAATAAGCCAAAGGGGTGTAAGCCAATTATACCAAGTTTTAGGGGAGAGACCATATGCACTTTAGTACTGATAAGCAGTGGTAAAGTGCCCAGAGTCCTAAAGCCAACAAAAAGAGGGTCAGAGAAACAGGAAGAGAAAGGCAATAAGTTTGGGAACAACCCTGCAGAAAGGGCCATTTCCAATACCAGACAATTTCAAACTTTGTCACCGAACCAATGTTGTTAAAGAACTATTAATCACCTGCTCTAGTTCCTCCCAGAACAAAATATCCAATAGTGAATAGGGTGGGACTCTTCATGCAACAGCAGAGCGCCTGCATGTATCTAGTGCCAGCTCCAATAAGACAGGGAAGTGGCTTGAATAGGTGCATAAAAGCTGCCTGCATTGATGAACATACTCTGCTAGACTTTTGGACAACAGCCAATTATCAATGCAAGTATGTATGTAATGCACTGTGGAGTTGTGTGTATATCCCACATCAGTGGGGAATTTGTGCTGCCAAATGTCAAGTAGTTCATGTCTTTACAGAAATATCTTTGATGACATGGGCTGTGACTAAAGACTGTCGTGGAGGGTCCCTAGCTCAGTCCTGCTCTGGATTAAGAACACAGTTAAAATCATTACCCCAGATCTGAGACAAGCCCCCACATTGTGGAAGACTGGTGTGCAACGCACAATAGAACTGTGGGTCATCATAACTGGGGCCATATACGCCAATCAACAGTACTCCCAGATTATCTTTGTGACAGTGTGCTATTAAGTGCCAGCCACCTGAGTCACTCCTTACATCTCTTAGCTGAATACCTGCACCCTTCCTCACCCAAAACTAAACTCTCCTCACCTGCGCGGTGAAACACTGTGTAGCACTCCCCTTTCATGAGCTGCTGCATAGTCGGGCCACTGTTAGGGGCTAAGTTTGTCTTCTTCAGGATGGCAGCATCAATACTGTGCCTCTGCAAGTATGCCATCTCATTTTGCACCTTATGGGGATTATTCAATCCCCTGCTATTAAGTGAGAAACTTTATTTTTCATTGGTTCCACCCTGCAAACACCCCCTCTTACACACCATGCAATATATCCCTCATTGTTTAATCCGCAATGCATATTTCTTTGTGCCATCGCTGTGCTCTTGTGTGCATGCATAGGCTGCAGTTACCCTCACCCATACTGCAAACCCCGACTCGCTGTGCATCATCTTAGATCCATGTGATCCCTCCTTCCCCTTCGGGAGTTGTAAACCAGCCATACTATGTGGAGCACACATGGGGACAGATGCCCTACAGACTACTCATGTCTCACTTTGCCACAGTGGGTCACTTTCATATATATTATCCACTGCAATATAGCTTTGAACATTACTAGCAGGGCAAATATAAACGTCACCACCTATCTGAACACTGAAGAAGAAGCCCTGGGAGGACAACTCGCCACCTGCTCACAGTCTGCATTGCACCCCAGAATTCCAGCAGGACAAAATCTACTGAGCAGTAATAGTTGTCCACACAGGCCACCACAGGGCAGCACAAACAATCAAAACAAAGATAACCAGACAGACTGGACTCCATTCAAATTAAGCATTTCCAAATTGGACATGAGGAGTGTTCAGGCAGTGTGACTCCCTCAACACCTCCTAGGCAAAGCCATGCAGACCACTTGGGAAAGAGAAAAAGCCACCGCACTTCAGTGAGACTTTAATCCTTCTTGTCAATGCCCTGTACATCTGATGACTCTCCTTCTTCTGACTGCAGCGATTGCCGCCAAGCCAGTGAGGCAGCATGCTGCTTAAAGAACAGCTGCAGCTGCTTGGGGGGTCACAGAAAATTCTACGTTTTCCGTCAATAATCCCCTTTAGTCAAGCCTGATAAAGAATGCTATAGTCTATATGGAGTTCTTTCAGTTTCTGCTTGACTGACATGAATTGCCTCCATGTTTCTTGTGCCTGCTGGATGAAGTCTGGATAAATTGAAAACACAGAGCCAGCTTAATGCAAGATTTTCAATTTGTTTGCTCTGCAGAGTGCCGCATCCCAGTCTCTATGGTTCAGTAGCCTTGCTACTATGGGGCACAGCCTGTCTCCCTGAAATGGCCTGAGCGCCAATGATCTATGAGCTTGTTCCACTACAAACAGGTCACAAAAAGACTCATGCCCTTAGCATCTATCAAAAGCTACTCCATAAACTTCTCCATTTTGCCAGTATTGGTAGACACAGCCAGTTCCACAATCCAAATATTATTGTGCCTCAATCGAGCCCCAAGATCTTCCGCCATAGCCTGCAGCACAGTAAGGGCCTTGTCTAGTTTCTGCTGTGCTGCTAATGTAGACACCTGCTCATCTTCAACCTTGTACACTTGCCTTTTCACCATGTTTAGATGCTTCTTGTGCTTATCGAGGCAGTCTGACATCCTATACATCCTAAACGACATGATGTCGATCTTACCGTCACTTTTTGTGACACTACACTGCATTTCTGTCAGGATGAGGCGCATGTCGCCACTAGCCTCCATAATCCCCACGCTAGTCAATTCCTCTGCCATCACGGGGCTCTCATCCCGACTCCTGGGGGTTTTCCATAGATCAAACAAAAGTTTGGGTTGAGACTTGTCCACTTTGCCCATTGCTGGGAGGCAGCACCCCGAGGCTCATGTTACATTGGGGGGAGGGAGATCAACACCGCACCCCACCCTCACACCAAGCCAGAGTCCTGAGTATAACTGGCTTCAGGGCAAGGTGTCCTGACAATACTGATACACAACCAGTGCATAGCAGATACCCATAACTCACTACTCCACTGCAAGGGAGTACTCCTCAGAGTCACTGCAGCATGCCGGGGCCTGACCTCTGTCAAAAGCATAGCATGCAGTTTATACCTCAGTCCAGCTCTCCAGGGAAACCAGGCCTCCGTTCCTCCTCGACCACAAGGCCAGGAAATGTGGAAGGATACCCAAATCTGCTGCTGGAAGCCTGCGTGGCAAAAGCATGGTCACCACAGGGCTTTCTCCCCTTCACAAGCCACAGGTAGGCCTTAATTGGGGTCACGCCCGGGACACACAATGCCCAGAGTTTCTGACTCCTCTGAGGTATGGCCTAAGGCCCCCAGTCCCAGGCAGCAGTCTGCACTCCCCTGAGCAGGACCAAGAGCGCTCCCTGGGTTCGTGACAGGACAACAGCACATGCAACTCCACAGCAGGGGGCAGCACCGAGCCTGGGGATCCCTTGGACTCGACTCTTCACTCCTCCAACTCTGCACACTGCAGTTTTCACATGAGCCATGTGGCTGCCAAGTTGTGGCCTGTTTCTCACTCCCAGGCAGCAGGCTAGTGACGAGATCACACCGCATTCGGTCCCGCATCACCATGCGTGGAGAAGCACTAGGATGATGCCGGATAGTGTTGCGGCCGAAGGAGATCGCCTAGCAGGCAGCCATCTTCAGTCCAGACAACCTCCGCCCCCCACTGCATGCGGTCTTTTCCACATGTACAGGAACATGTTCTTGAAAATGATATTTAAGCATACATACAACAACAACCCTGCAGACTCTACTTTTTATGCACATTTGGTAAATCCTGGGTGAAGGATTTTTTCAAATCGACAGAAGCACATAACTGAAGATAAAATACAGGCTTTTTTCCCTAGTGGAGGTTCAAGAACAAGTTGGGGGAAAATAAAGCAAGAGTGAAGGCTAGACACAGACAGATGCGAACATTACGGCCATGAACTAAACAAATATAACTTTGATGCAGACTATTGATTGAGTTGCACATTCTCTCTTCTCGTTGGAGTGTGATGTATTGCGCTATTTAGTTTCTTTGTAGATATGAAGGTCAATTCACAAAAGCATTTATGACTACTGAAATTGGTAGAACAGGAGAACTCTTCTATTTACTCTTACATGTTTTTGCCCAACTGTCTAGTAGTAAATGTGCAAATAGGTCACAGTCCTGTTTAATTGTACTAATAGTATGTGAACATTCCCAGAATATTCCCATTAGAGGTGTTTCAGGGCCCATTCCCAAAGACATGTGAGGCTAGAGTATGGAAGCAATACTTAAAAAAGTACTACAGGACTACTCTTTTACCTATCCTACATACTTTTAAGACTCGTCCTCAAAGTGTAGATTGTAAAAAATTTCCATTTTTTTTTTAGAGCTCTTCGTCTTTTTTCTATGGATTATGATAAATGGGAATAAGCCAATGATTTTGCTAACAGTACCCGTTTTCACCTGTGTCCCAAAATTCTTCACTTTATGTTCGCTTAATTGCAATTCAAAATAGCTTTTGAGATGTTCGAAATATGTTGAAATCAACTAAAAACTGCTACTGCATCCTTCTGACAAGTGTAGATCACTAAAGACTATGGCCCTCATTACAACCCTGGTGGTAAATCTCACTTTCCGCCGTGCTGAAGACCGGCAACATACCGTGGCCGCGGCAGAAATCCGCTACAGGTATTACGACCTACATCTCGGAATCCGCCACAATACAGACACCCACACAAGTCTGCCACACCAAAGGTCAGTGATAAACTGGCGATACCAAAACCTACACCATCACGCCAACAAGAATACGCCCACACTATCACGACCCACGAATCAACGCGGCGGCCTTACAACCGCGGTAATCCATTGGCGGTACACACCGCCGTGCTCAAAATACACACACACTTACAAAACACAACCACATTGGACAATTCAAAAGACACACACCTGATACACATACACACACCACACCCTCACAACACTAAAAACACACACGCACATTACCCACAAACCCTTACAACCCAAAATTTCGAAGAAGGCCAGAGAGAGAGATTAGCTAACACAACACCAGCATCCACAGACAAACAACACCATCAATTATACAACATCCACGCACCAAACATCACACACCGCAAAACATCACCCCACACATCACCTCACACATCACTCACACCACAACATGGCACCTCAAAGACACCCCAGGTTTTCTGAGGAGGAGCTCAGGGTCATGGTGGAGGAAATCATCCAGGTAGAGCCCCAGCTATCCAGATCACAGGTGCAGCAGACATCCATTGCAAGGGAGATGGAGCTATGGCAGAGAATCGTCGACAGGGTCAACGCCGTGGGACAGCACCCTAGCACATGGGATGACATCAGGAAGAGGTGAAATGACCTACGGGGGAAGGTTCATTCCGTGGTATCAAGACACCAGATTGCTGTACAGAGGACTGCCGGTGGACCCCCACCTCCTCCCCCACAACTAACAACATGGGAGGAGCAAGTCTTGGCAATACTGCATCCTGAGGGCCTTGCAGGAATAGCAGGAGGAATGGACTCTGGTAAGTCATATCTTAATTACTTCATCCCCCCCAGCCCACCTGCATGCCATCACATACCCTCACCCCCTCACACCATCATCTTCATATGTCCCACTATCACAACCCACACATCTCAATACCAAGGCACGACATGCAACCCCTATGCATGGACCACCGTCACCAAACCATGTCCAGTACAGAAACCCACACAGACCCCAAACCAACTATCACAAAAGGCCTAACACAATGACGCACGCACAGGAGTAGAGGGTACCTCAACCAATGCACAAGATGGCACACACAGATACTAAAACTATGCATTTACACCCCAACAAGACCCCTACCCAACGTCCCCGGACTGGAGGTGCCAGACATATCCAGTCCCCCCACAGAAGAGGCCCACACTGATGGCAGCAGCTCTGCACGCCTGGATCAAGATGACTAGCCCGGCCCATCAGGGACCTCAGGACAGTCGGTTCCCATGACACAATCCCAAACCACCACAAAGCCTCCCCCCTCAGGAAACACCGCCACAGCACCCACCCAGCGGGCCCATCCCTCTGTCCCCAGGACACGTCAATCAGCAGTGTGTCCACCACTACAGGGACCCCAGGCAAACCCACTAACCCAAGACAATCAGGGACCTGGGGTCAGTGGGCACACGGTTCAGGGGACAGAGGTACAGGATAACAGGGAAGCTGGGAGGACTACTGTGCGACAGGGGGAGAACAAGCCCAGGGAACCAACACTCCACGAGGAACTCTCCAACATCATGGGAGCTTACCACCATTCCCAGGAGACCATGGGCACGGTACTGGCCAGGTTTCTGGAGACCCAGCGGCTGCAGGAGGAACACTACCTGGGGATCAGGGAGGACTTGAAGTCCATTAACACCACCCTGGTCACCATTGCAGGGGTGCCGGCAGACTTTTTCAACACCAGGAGGGACACAGTGGCACACAAACGGGCCCCTGACACTAGCCTGGACTATGAACAGCCCTCCGCCTCCGCCGGCACTAGTGGACAGGAGGCACTGCCACAGGACCAACAGGACACCAGCACCCCACCCCCTGCAGAAGGAGAACCAGTCCGCAAACGGTCCCTGAGATCCAGGAACAAGACAGAGAACATTGCCAAGACCCCGCCAGGAAATAAGAGCCTCCTGAATGTCACCCTTCTGTCCCACTTTGTCTCCCTGTCCACCTTAAACTGCCATAGCGCCACTTCCTATGCCCCATTGGACAATGCACCTGTGAGACCAAGAGACTGGACTCTGCCATGGACATTCCTCCACCATCACCCCAGCCCATTTCACACACCCCTCCACTTATTTGCACAGAAATAAACACCCTTGACTCACAAATCAATCTGGAGTCATTCTGTTCTTTCACAAATGTGTAATTGCAAAATCTCTGGAATATAGCAATGTCAATGTACTTGTTCACATACCAAAGTTACACAGCTGTAGGCCAGGAGTAAACATAGCAGAGGGCACAAATTGGGACACAGATCTGTGAACTGGAAAGCCAAAGTGACAAGTCAGGGTCCATACACAGAGGTAAAAAGACAGACTTATGCTAGGTCCTACAATAGTATGAGATGTGGGAAGCAGTTCCATCTTCCTACCTGTGTCTCACTGGAAGTATTGCATGATGATGTTGTTTTGGTTGTCTACATCTTCTTCTTCTGCCTCCTCTTCTTCACTGTCCACAGGCTCCACAGCTGCCACAAGACCACCATCAGGCCCATCCTCCTGCAGAAAAGGCACCTGGCGTCGCAAAGCCAGGTTGTGCAACATAGAGCAGGCCACGATGATCTGGCACACCTTCGGTGAGTGGTATAGGGAGCCACCTGTCAGATGGAGGCACCAGAATCTGGCCTTCAGGAGGCCAAAGGTGCGCTCTATTATCCTCCTAGTTCGCCCATGTGCCTCATTGTAGCGTTCCTCTGCCCTTGTCCTGGGATTCCTCACTGGGGTCAGTAGCCATGACAGGTTGGGGTAACCAGAGTCACCTACAAATATTGAGGGACAACTGTTAGACATTCTCCAAACATTAGGGAATCTCCCATACCCAGACAGCAAATTAAAATGTGTGGGGACTTTAGGCTCACCTATTAGCCACACATGGTGCCTCTGGAGTTGCCCCATCACATAAGGGATGCTGCTATTCCTCAAAATGTAAGCGTCATGCACTGAGCCAGGATACTTGGCATTCACATGGGAGATGTACTGGTCAGCCAAACACACCATCTGCACATTCATTGAATGTTAGCTTTTCCGGTTTCTGTACACCTGTTCATTCCTGCGGGGGGGGGGACAAATGGCACATGTGTACCATCAATGGCACCAATGATGTTGGGGATATGTCCCAGGGCATCAAAGTCACCTTTCATTGTGGGCAAATCCACCACTTGAGGGAAAACAATGTAGCTGCGCATGTGTTTCAGCAGGGCAGACACCACTCTGGACAACACGTTAGAGAAAATTGGCTGGAACATCCCTGATGCCATGGCCACTGTTATTTGAAAAGACCCACTGGCCAGGAAATGGAGTACAGACAGGACCTGCACTAGAGGGGGTATTCCTGTGGGATGGCGGATAGCTGAAATCAGGTCTGGCTCCAACTGGGCACACAGTTCCTGGATTGTTGCACGATCAAGTCTCTAAGTGATAATTATGTGTCTCTCTTACATTGTCGACAGGTTCACCAGGGGTCTGTACACTGGAGGATGCCGCAATCTCATCACCTGCCCCAGCGGACGTGCCCTAAGGAGGAGAACGGTGAGCAGAGGGTCATACAACACTTAGGTATCACAATGCCGTTTAGCAACAATGTGCCATTGTCTGTCCGTATTCCAGGCCTAAAGAGTTGTGACATAGTTATTTGGCCTGCCATGTGGCCTCCTGAAATGGCGGCTGCCTGACCTGTAAGGTGGGACAATGGGAAATGAGGTAACTGCGCTGGCGTTGTACACCGTCGCGGTAGGCGATCGAAGACCGCGGCGCAATTCAGCATTGGTTAACATTGGGCCCTATGGGTTCCAGAAGCCAATGACGATGTACGCCGGCGGTGACGGTACGCACTGCCGCGGACATGGCCGCCATTTTCTATCTGTTCACTCACTTGATACCTGACCTTCAACAGGAGAGGACCTACACTGCAAGTGCTGCTGTGACCTGCGTCAGGAAGTGACAATGGCTACAGTGTCTGGGAAAAGGGCCCCTGCCTTCACTTCGGAGGAGTTGGAGAAACTAGTGGATGGGGTCCTCCCCCAGTACACGCAACTGTACAGTCCTCCAGACAAACAGGTGAGTACACTGTGAGCATGGTGGATGGCACATGATTGTATGGAGTGTCGTGGATGGAAGAGGGAGGGGAGGGGGACAGGCCAGCATGCGAGGATAGTGTGTGTGTATGTATGTCTTGGCCAGGGTGGGAGGTTTTTGGGCAATGCATGAGAAGAACAGTACGGAATAGTAACATCCATTATTACTTCACTTTTCCTCTAGGTCAGCGCCTACCAGAAGAAGGGGATTTGGCGTGCCATCGCAAACGAAGTGCGGACCCTGGGGGTCTACCATAGCCCCCAGGAGCACCCACTGCCGGAAAAGATGGGAGGAACTGCACCGCTGGAGCAAGAAGATGGCGGAGGCCCAGCTGGGGATGGCCTCCCAACGTGGAAGGGGTGCCCATCGCACCATGACCCCCCTGATGTACCGGATCCTGGCGGTGGCATATCCGGGGTTGGATGGGCGCTTGTGGGCATCACAGCATCCACAAGGGGGTGAGTACACTCTCATTCAGCTGACTCTGCGCGCTTTATGAGGTTTCTGGGTGGGGGAAGTGGGCTGTGGGTTCCCCTAGGCCAGAGCAGACGCGCCAAGGTAGATACATTGTTTTGCAGGCTCAGTGCCACTGCAAACCCAAAAGTGGTAGTGGCCCTCTACACCTAGTCAGGCGCCTGTGGGTTCCAGCTGTGCATCAAATGGGTCTAGGCAGAGTCCCCATGGGCATGTGTTTTTCCCCTGAACTGTTAGTTAATGGGCTAGTGCATAGGGCTGCTCCCTGTGTGTTGTGTCCGCCATAGGTAGTGGTGTTGCACGCACTGGCCATGTGTCTCTTCTGTCTTTCCCCCCTTTTTGTTTTGTCACCCTGTCCTTGTGTGAATCAGCATCATCTGGCGGAGGAGCATTGGCACCGGAGCAGGCGGGAGCTGCAACCCACATGACCCTGGATGGTGAATTAACGGAGTCTGAAGGCACCAGTGGGACGGAGGGCGAGGGGAGCTCCACGGCAGGGACAGGAGCATACACCAGCGACAGCGACTCCTCTTATGATGGGAGCTCCCTTGCGGTGGCGGGCACCTCTGTGCCCACCGCATCAACAGGTACAGTCGCCACCCCCCTACCAGCACCGCCCTCCCAGCAGCCCCTCAGCGTGTGTCCCGTGCCCGTTCACCCAGAAGGGTGTGCATCTCCTTCGCCCCTGGCACCTCAGCCCCTGCCCCAGTCAGCCCTGCTGCCCTCAGTGAGGAGGCTATTGACCTCCTGAGATCCCTCACTGTTGGGCAATCTACCATTCTGAATGCCATCCAGGATGTTGAGAGGCATTTGCAGCAAACATCTGCATACCTGGAGGGCATTCATTCTGGGCAGGCGGCCCAACAGAGAGCATTTCAGGCTCTGGCCTCAGCACTGATGGCAGCCACTGTCCCTGTGTCCAGCCATGAAATATTTCTTCCCAGTTACGTATTCAACTTTAAAGTTGCACTCCTAGAGCCTAGATATTAACCTTGCAATGCGTGCTGTTTCATTATACCCCCTCCCAGGAGACAAACTATCTACCTGGGCTTGTGGTCAGTTCTGAAAGTAAAATGGGATCCCCACACATAATTACTAAAATGTTCCACTGCCCATATACACGTTAACAATTCCTTCTCTATCACACATAGCATTTTTCAGTATCACTAAGAGTGTGTGATGCAAATGCTACATTCCACTCCTTTTTTCCACTATGCTGCGATAATACACTTCCCACCCTGTATATGCGTGCATCCACTCTAATAATGCATGTTTTTTTTTAACATAAAAAGGTTTCAAAGTAGGTGCCCCGATCATCGCTGTTTTTATAAGTTCAAATGCTTGTTGCTGACTTTCTGTCCAAACAAATTCAGTATTTTCCTTGTCAGTTCTCCTAATGGTTCCATTTTAGTGTTTTTGATAAACTTACTAGAGTATTCGCACAAGCCTGCAAATTAAAGCAACTTTTCCTAATTGTCTGGTGCTGGTGCCTTGATAATGGCATCAACTAAATATGTTTTTGGTTCAACACCTTAGTTTGACAAGGTGTGTCCCAAAAATTCCACTGTTTCTCAAATTAACTTGCATTTACTGCCCTTCAAAGTTAGACCATGTCCCTTTAACACGCTGCGCACTTTCTTTAGACGCTTCAGATGTTCACGTATGTTTCTGGAGAAAATGAGGATATCATCCTAAAAAACACTTAACAAAAGCTTCCATGCCTTCAAAAACATGGATACCACTGCTGCAAGGCCAAACAGCATTCTCTGAAATTAGAAACATACCTTACGGGGTGATAAATGCAAACTCTTAAAATCTTCAGTTAATTTAGTTTGATCATATGCCGATCTCAGATCCAGTGTGAAAAACATGCTAGCATCTTCCAACATGCCCACTACCTCGTTAATATTTGGTAGTGGGGATAATCAACAACAATATCAGCATTTAGTGCACTAAGATCAATAAAAAGTCTCAAAAATATAACCGCTTTATGTGCCAAAACTATGGGAGACACCCATTTGGAAGAATCAACCTCTTCAATAATATCACCACTCAACATTCGCCCAACAAACCTTTAGGCTCATCTCTCACATTTATAGGCACACTTCTTAGCTTTTGTTTGACTGGTTGAACCTCACACTTGAGCTTAATGCGATGAGAATACCCTCCCTTTTAACCTACCCAAACATTCAGTGAACACCTCCGTAAATTGAGACACAAGTCACGCACCATTGTCATGTTCATCAACCACCAAAACAGGTTCCCTATTACGTGGATTAAGTACAATGCCCAATTTCCATTGGTCTCTCCATCCTTGTACATTGACTCCCTTTTCAGCTACATATAATTTGATTTGTGCTTATCTTCCTTTAAAAGTTAGGCTGACATCAGTGTACCCCATCAAATCAATTCCTGAACTGTCAAAACTTTTAGCCACAATATCTGATTCTCTTAAATCACTTTGAGTCATGGCATCACTAAACTTTTCTATGAAATGGTAATTATTGTCCATGGAGATCCTGAATCAACCATGAGTTCTAACTCTTTGCTAAGAATTTGAACATTGCACATTGGAGGTTTCCTAACTTTTTTACTCTCTTCTACGGGGATGTTTACAGATACAACTATTCCCTTTTCTCTCTCACTCCTGGTCTCAACATATGCACATATCACAAAACAGACTTCCCTTATGGTGGCAGTTCTGCCTTTGGAGGAATACACACCTTCTTTTTATCATCCTTACATACATGGGCCAAGTGACCCATCCTGACACATTTGTTGCATTCTTTCCCAAGGCAGGATATTGAGAAAATGATGCTAAATGATTAAAATTTCCTCATCTACAATAAGCTGCACATTTATCACTCTTCCTTCCACCTTGATCATTCTTACACACAGAACTGTTATTCACAACACATACTTCATCAACAGCATTTACACTCCTAGCAATGGTAGCTTGTACTGATTTCATCCTTTTTTGGACTGCTCAAATTCTTTAGCAGTAGTGATGGCATCCTGCAATTTAGGATCTCCCATCACCCTTACCTGTTCTTGTATTTTATTTTTACTTTTTACGTTAACAGTCATTTGGTCTCTGATCATTTCATCACACATAACAGCAACGTTACAGTTCATGGAAAGCAGTCTTAAACCTGTAAGAAAATCATCAAAAGATTCACAATCAAGTTGAGCCCTCTTTTAACCTATTCAACACTATGCTAGAGGTGGGTTTAAATCTGCACTCCATGCATAGCAAACCTTCCTCAAATACATTTAGCTCTAACTGGCCTTGAGAAGCAATCTGGGGTAAATTTCTAAATGTTGCTTGTTCCTCTGACCCTAAACAATGGAGTAAAATGTTTTTCTTCCTTTCAGTTCCCATTCTATCCCCATCAATAGCTTTTATGTACTAAAAACTCTTCTTTCAATCTGGCCTATGGAATAGGTTCACCCTTGGTTTGTATAAATTTAGCAGAAGGTTTAAACTGCTTTGTAAAGACTGTTCCAAAAATGTAATAACTATACTTTAATATTATTATAATAAAAATACACACATTTTTCACTCCATTTTTTTCAGAATTGAAAATATCTGAAAACTGGGTATAGCTAAGAGAGTGTGTGCCACTGTTGCACGCAGGAGAATGAAAATGTTAACCTTAGATGGCCATTAAATTGCAATGCAGACATTTAGACATAGCAAACCGAAAATACAGAAGTCTTCTTTCCTTTTCTCCCTCCCCTTCTTTTCTCGTACCTTTAATATCGTTTTTATAGTGCAATTGAGTATGTTTGCCATGCATATCAGCTAAGTTCATAATAACTGCAGAAGCTTTGTTAACATGCAGCCGTGCACATCGGCATAAATAAAGGGAATAAAGGACGATGTGTCATGTGCAAAAGGGCATTTTATCTTATCTAAAATACAGCCATGCGCAATGGTGTAGTTAATGCACAGTAACCAATGCGCCCAATTTGAAATGGCGCTGCGGCGCTGCAGTCTAATACTGCAAGGTTAACCGTGTACGTCGGCCTTGCAATCAAAATCATTGACTGAAATAGAGCCATGCCCATTGGCGTAGTTAACAAGCAGTAACCGATGTGCCCAATTTGAAATGATGCCCGCAGTGCTGCAGTATACTTTTGCAAGTTTAGCCGTGCGCGTTGGCACTGCAAACAAAATTAGTGACTGATGCACTCAATAAAAAAAAGGTGCCCACGCCACTACAGTGTAACGTGGTGTATGCATAGGATGTGATTGACGTTGGACGTTAGTTCTGCCTTTCACTCCAAATGAAAGCAGTGGAATTCCTCCCTCGTGCTCCTCTCCCACCGTAGTGACGCGTCTCCCTCCTGCCAGTCGTCTCACTCCAGTAGCTCTCTGCACTAGCATAGAGAACTTGAAAAATGCAACTCCTAGATGCAACTCCTTAAAATATCAACAGTAAATAAAAAGATAAAACAGTACCTTGAAATGTAGATTTTCCAAATAATTTATTGTGGAAAGTCTTAATTTTATTAAAGACAGGAGGCGAGTATTATGCTATATAATCACTAAAGGTGTGGGGTAGTAGGAACTGAGGGTAAGACTAGGTTAGTCTTTTTTCGTGCCTGGTACAAGCTAGGTTGCTTTAGAGGAGGTGCTGTGTTGTCCTACAGGAGTAGTGGGGGATTTTCCTTTACGGACTAGGTGGTCTCACACACATAATAGTGTCTTGCTTCATCATGTGACCACCTAGCCCCACCCAAGTAAGATGATACTACTCAGGCGGACTCAACCTCAGGTTAAAAGAACCAGAGGGAGTGCTGAAATTCAACTGACTGGATAGTTACAGTGATCCAGAGGGGGTGAATAATAAAATTACCAAACATGTCACCGGTAGCTATTGTTAGTTTTAATGGTGGTGCATGTTGGTAAGACTAAAACTAAAGGGGGAAGGCTCATTAGAGAATGATGTCTCTTGGAGTCTAAAAAGAAATAGACAAGACCAACATGTTTCTGCCCTCACTGAGTGCTGGTAGGTCAGGGGCATTCGTCAGGGTCGGAGCACACGTAATAAATAGGGTGCTCAAAGTGAATAGTGTGTGGCCTACCTGAACAGGTAGTTCACGGTGAGGTAGGCCTATAGTAGATGATAAATAAATCACAATTAATTCAGAGTAACAAAAAAGTGGCAAACCACTGCACACGACACAGCAATAGGTGAGACAATGTAAAAAGCACTCACACACGCATGCAATTGTGACTTACCCCGGAGCTGGGGGCGTATTGCCTCTGGTCTGGCTAAAGCCGGGGGGGGGGTTTCCCTTGTAGTCACACTCTGAGGAGATTAAGGGTTTAGCAAGGGGGGACAAGGAGAAGGGAGGGGAATGAGGACGCACAGTGCGCTAAAGAAAAGAAGAAACTGCGAAGGGTGTGCTAAAGAAAGGAGAAGACCAATGGGGCAAGGTAGTGAAATAAAAAGCGGGGGGGGCAGGGGATGAAGAGAAAAAATATATAGGTGAAAAGAGAGAGAAGAGGAATACCAAAATGAGAGAGAAGAAAAGAAATAGAAAAGGCCAGGCTACAGGGAAATTAAAGGCTACCAAAGGAAGGGAGATAACAGAGAAAGAGGGGAAGAGAGAGGAAAAGAGCGAGATATAAGGTGATTAACGGGGCCATGATAGCCCACACTTACCACTCCAAAGGGAATACCATGGGGGGTACCTACATACCGGAGCCAGGCCGCTCTGGTACTGACTGGAAGTCTGGCCAGGTCTTTATGAGGAGCTACAGCCAATCGGTGTGAAGCTGCTGAGGCCAGGGGCGGTGCCCAATAGAGATTAGAATCAGGTGTGCCGGGCGTCAATGTAAAAGAACTCCTAGTTCGTAGGGGATGAAGAGGCCACGCCCCGGAGCCAGCCGCGCCCTCTCGGGGGCTGTGCTGGGTTCGGAACCTACAGAGCCCCGATAGGTCATAGTGGGGCGCAATGCCCCGTGGAGGCACCCGGGACCGGGGTCCCACGGGGAGCATCGCGTGTGGTGACGGTACGATAAGGCAGGGTGCCTACTCCGTGGCGCGGCTAGCGCGCACGGGTGAACGTCCTGCAGTGACGCGGCGCGTGTAGCACGGCGCATCACTGGAACCCTTGGGACTCTGGGAATGTGAGTCCCAAGAGGAAGGCCTGGTTGTCCGAAACGGGCAACCAGGAAAGGGTGTTCAAGAGGGAGGAGGGGGCGGGGGGGCCGCGGGAGGACGGACAGGCAAAGCAGATAAAAGAAAGAAAAAGGAGAGGAAGGAAAGAGGGGACGAGAAGAAAGAAAAGACACTGGGCAGGAGACATCGCTGTAACTCAGCAGAAAAAAGGGGGGGGTTGTGTTGGACAAAGCAGGGGACAGAGGAAAAGTGAGAATGGAGAAACGAGCAGGGAAAAGAGAAACTGAAAAGACCAAGATAAGAGCCAATTAAAAGAAGGAACTAAGGAAAGAGAAGAAAGACACTGGTAAAGAACATAAAGCGGGGGGGGAAGAAAGAGTGGAAAAAAAGGAGAGAAAAGAAAAAAGAAAAGAAGAGAGGAAGAAAAAGAACAGAGTGGAAGGGGGGTCAAGCAGAGAAGGGGAGAACATAGAGCGGGGGGGGAAAGAAAGAGAGGAAATACCGAGAGAAAAGAAGCAAAAAGGAGAAAGGAAGAAAAAGAACAGAATGGAAGGGGGGTCAAGCAGAGAGGGAAAGAAGGGGTAAAACATAAAGAAGACAAGGAAGAAAAAGGGGGGGAGAGAGGGAAAAAAGGGGTTGAAAAGGAAAAAAGAAAGGGAAGAAAAAGACAAGTAAACAGGGGCGGGGGGGTTGTGAGGGAAAGAGAAGGGGGTATAAGGAGAAGAAAGGAGCGACAATAGCTTAGCTACTAGGGGTCGGGGGAACTATTCTAGTGGGTCGGGTAAGGTAATGACACACAAGTATGAAAAGTAGTAGATCCCGCACTGGGGATTTGTAGGGCCCATGGAGTGTCAGTGAAGTTGTCTAATCCAGGTTATGATCATAAGTGGGTTTTCATAGAAACGAGATATCATATTGGTATCTAGTCTTCAGCCTAGAGCTGACCATTGAATATTATCATTCAATCCTGAAGTGTCCGTTCGCAACCTCCAGATCCATCTCTGTTCATACATAAAAAGCTTGTGTTTGGCATTGGTTGTTGTGGTTTTTAGTTGATCCAGTACCACCCACTGCATGTCATCAGGGTGGTGATTGCTGGAGATATAGTGCTCTGTGAGTCTTGTGGCATCTCTTTTACAACGGATGGTGCTCCTATGCTCACAGATGCGTGTATCCCCTCTTCGTGTCGTCATCCCAATATATTTCTTGTCACAAGGGCATGTGATCATATACACCACATTTTTACTGTTGCAGTTCGTTAGTTGTCTAAGTTCCCAGGGTGTTTGTAATCCCAAGTCAAGTGTGAGGGTTTTTCTGGTAAAGGCGCAAACACTGCAATTGCCGCAAGGGTAGTGTCCTTTGGGAGGGGGAAGGTCCCAGAGGGTCTTTTGTATACTTGTGGTGGGGTTTATCCGAGGACGGGTATGTACGATCATATCCGGATGCTTTTTGCCTTTCTGTAGGCATTCATTGGGATCTCAAAAGGGAGACCGCAAGAGGTGAGGATTTTCCAGTTGTCATTTATAATTTTTTTGATCATGTTGGACGCTGGGTTGAACGTAGTCACACAGATCAAAGGGTTCCCCTTACTGGTTCGACTGCTTGGGTGCAGTAGAGTCTCTCTTGGGCTTACACGGGCCCGTTTGTCTGCTCTCCTTAATAGGTGATCCGGGTATCCTCTTGCTCTAAGTTTTCCACTCAGTAGCTGAGCATGTTTTTTGTAGTCCCTTAGTTCGGTGCAATTCCGCCGAAGGCGGAGGTATTGCCCCACTGGGAGGTTTTCCCTGAGGGAACGTGGATGGAAGCTCTGAAACTGAAGGAGAGTGTTCCGGTCAGTGGGTTTGTAATACACTTCTGTTATAAGGGAGCCTTTTTTTTCAGTTATTAGTAGGTCGAGAAAGGAGACTGCCGGGTTGCCTAATGTGGCTGTAAATCTTAGAAAGGGATTTAGGGTGTTTAGCCATGTGATGAAGATGGTTGCTTCTTCCCTTGTACCTCTCCAGATAATCAGGATGTCATCGATATATCTTTTCCATAACCTGATTTGGTTGATATATGGGTTTTCTTCAGTAAGTACCATTTCTTTCTCAAAGTGGTCCACGTATAGGCATGCCAGGCTGGGTGCAAAGGTGCTCCCCATCGAGGTGCCCTGGATCTGTAAAAATACGTTTTTATCAAACTCAAAGAAATTTCTGGTAAGAGCCAAGTGGGCTAGATCCAGGATAAATTCTGGAGGGGTGATGTGATTCCAGGTGCCCTTATTTAGTAGATTGCTGACCACTTCTAGAGTTGCCTCTTGTGGAATATTAGTGTATAGCGACTCCACATCCAGTGTCATGAGATGTTCGCTATCTTTGTCAAATTCTAGGGTGTTAATAAGGGAGAGCACGTCTGTTGTGTCTTTCAGGTACGTGGGAATTAGTTTCACGAATGGTTGGAGAAACCAGTCGCAGAATTGTGACAGTGGTTCCAGCAAAGAACCAATCCCGGAGACTATTGGTCTCCCCGGGGGTGGATGCTTATCCTTGTGGATTTTAGGCAGAATATAGAAATACAGAGTTTTTGGATCAGATTGAGTGAGGAAGGAGGCCTCATGTTTGGTGATCCAACCGTTACTCATGCCCTTATCTATAAGGAAAGTGATTTCTTCCCTGACCTCTTCTGTTGGGTCCCTTGATAGTCTCTTATAGTGATGGTCATTGTTTAGTAGGCGTAGGCATTCAGTATTATATAACACCGTGGGCATTATTACTATAGCCCCGCCCTTGTCGGCTGGTTTAATAGTGATGGAAGAGTCATTACTCAGATCGTGGAGGGCTGAGAGTTCTTCGGTGCTAATGTTATGGAAAGTCTCCCTCTGTGTCTTCTGTAGATCGTCGATCCTCCTGCTCACTGATTTTTCAAATGCCAGGACTTCGGGTGGCATAAGGTAGGAGGTGGGAGTGAATTTGGATTTGGGACGTAGCCCAGTGTTCTTTTCACGTTCAGGGTTGGGTTCGGGGTTCTGGAGAAAGAAGGTTCTCAGCCTGATCTTCCGAAAGAACTCTGCTAGTTCTATCCTTAGTTTAAAGACATCAAGTTTCGGGGTGGGGACGAAACCCAGACCTTTCTCTAAGGCTTGGAGCTCGTTAATATTTAGCACTCTTGAGCTTAAATTAACAACAGTGGTGGACCCCTTATTCACGTTCTGCTTGTGCCTGGGGATTCGTCATCTGTTGGTCCTTCCTTTAAGTTCCAACTGACTCCCTTTTTCCTGCCCCTTCCCCGTCCGGGGCCTCTCCCAAAAAAAGGAACATTGGGATAAGACCACGTCGTTTGTGACTGGGGATACAGTGGGGCTTGGAATTGGTTTGGTGGCCCATAGGGAGAGGGCCACGCCCAGGGAGGCATGTTGAGCAACGGGGGTGGGGGGCCTGTGAATGGTGTAGGCCAGTTATTCTGAGTATTCCCCCTCCTACCCCGCCTTGGCCGTGTCGGTTGTGTCCGGCTCGTGTCAGAGTCTGAGCTAGAGTAACCCCCGGAGGATGTATCAGAAGGCAAAGAGGATTGGGCTGCAAAGTCTTCCCTAGAGTAGGGATGTACTCTCTCTAGGGAGAACCTGTCCAGGTCTTTCTGGAATTTGGCAATTTTACGGTGAGTCAAGTAGTCTTTGAACTCGCCGATCGTCTTATTTGTTTCTTCTAGTTTCTTCTTGAACGCTGCGGCTGTAAGTCCAGTTTTTAGGTTACTTTCTGCCGTTTTGATTTGGATCACTAGGTCATCTGATAGTCTGGTGGCTGTCTTAATGATTAGGATTAACCAATCACGTGTGCACTTCCAGGCTATTAGTGACCAATCTTTTCTAAATTCTTTATCTTCTAGGAAGATACGCGGTTCAGTAGTGATAATCAGCCCATTTGGTGCTGCGTTTTTCCTCAGATATTCAGTAAGGACAGCCCCGTGTAGTATTGTTTTAACTTGTGTCCTTTTTAGTTCGATCAAAGTGTCCCAATCCCCTAATTGGGCTATTGTCTTGGAAAGTGAAGAATCTCCTAAAAGTAAGGGTGCCGCGAGGATGGCCTGAAGCTCCTCCTCGCTGAAGGCAAGCCCTTCAGCCATACTCAGGAAGAGTATGGCAGAGGTTTCCAAACCTCCTGTGCGTATGTTTATAAAACAAGACTCTCACAGCTGGCTGCTGCGCTAACTACAAATACACAGAAAGAGAGCAAGGGAAGCAAGGCTAACCCACACCGCCTCCCAAGAGAAACTATATAATCACTAAAGGTGGGTGGCTGAAGACGTTCTGAGATCCATAGCCTTTTGTTCATAAACTTTTAAACAGTTACCCGCACATAGTTTTGGATAGTTGAGGAAGAAAGGGTAAAACACAGAAGAGGTATTGGTTTTTGGACGTCTAGAAAAGTTGAAAAGAATGCCTGTAAGGGTAAAATGGTGAGCAGATACATCCAGAGCTAGAGACTAAACACAATAACAGTGTCAATTTAGAAGAAAGCATTTTGAGAGACAACAGGTCATTATCTTGCCAAGATAAAAACATTTGTAAAACAAGGTTAACGTCCCACAAAACAGTATATTTGGGTAGAGGAGGACTGGAAAATTTTACTCCCTTTAATAGCCGGCAAATGATAGGATGTTCGCAAACAGGTTTACCGTTGACGAAGGGATGATGAAGAGAGATAGCTTAACGATAAAGGTTGATAGTCTTGTAGGATTTATCAGAGCTAGCTAGAGAAGCAAGAAAGTTAGCTATTAAGCGTATATCTGCTGAAAAGGGATTACAAGACTTTCCCAGACACCAGCTGGACCAAATTGACCATGCAGACGTATAAGCATTAGATGTACCTGGTGCCCAGGAGTTGTTGATATAGGCTGAAGCTTCAAACGAAATTCCTGGATAGGAGGAAGAAGACCTGACACCTTCCAGGCTGAGAGAAGAAGGGATTTGTTGAGGATCAGATCGTGGGGAAGACCTTGGGGTTTGAGAAGTAGTGATGGAAAGGAGGGGAGAAGGACTGGGAAATCTATTGATAATTCGAAAAGGGGAAGGAACCAGACTTGGGATTGCCAAAATGGAACTATTAGAACTACAGTAGCCCTCTGATGCCGTACTTGGGCAAGCACTCTGTTGATCATAATGAAAGGAGGGAAGGCATAATTTGCTGAGTTTGACCAGTCTTGGAGGAAAGCATCCGTTGCTAGAGCTTGGTGATCCGGCCTCCAACTGAAGAATTGAGGAAGTTGTGTGTTTAGGCGAGACGCAAAGAGATCTATCTGGAAGGGACCCCATTTGTGGTACATCAAATTGAAGATGGAAGAATGAAGTTTCCAATTGCTGTAATCTGAGAGATGACGCGAATAGCAATCTGCAACTGAATTGAGAGAACCTGGCAAATATTCTGCTTGGACTGAGATCTTGCGATGAAGGCAGAATTCCCAGAAGCTTTTGGCTAATTCGGCTATAGGTTTTTATCTGGTACCGCCAAGATGATTTATGTGTTGACAGGTGTGAGGTTGTCCATGCGGAGAAGAACCGAGTATTGTACTTTGTTTTTGGTAAAACGTCTGATCGCAAAGGAGCCTGCAAGCATCTCTAAACAATTGATGTGCAATGAAGACTCCTGAGGAGACCATGTGCCTCCAGCCGATATTTGACCACACCTTGCTCCCCAACCTGTTAGACTTGCATTGGATTCCAATACAAGATCTGGGGCTGGTGCAAAGATAGTCCTGCCATTCCAGGATTCCAAATGGTCTAACCACAATTGAAGTTCTGTACGGGATTCTTGATCGAGGAGGATGGAATCGGAATAAGCAAGACCCTTGCGCAAGTCTCAAATTTTTAGTCTTTGGAGAGATTGGTAATGAAGGGGACCCAGGAAGATCGCTTGAATCGAGGAGGAAAGAAGACCTACAATCCTTGCAAGAGACCTTAGGGAGAGAGAAGTCTGCCGTACAGAGTGGATTATTTCTAATTTGATGGATTTTATTTTTGAATCAGGGAGTTGAAGGGTGCCTTGAGACGAATTTACTAGAAATCCTAGAAACTCTGTGGTTTGGGATGGGATTAGGACAGATTTGTCGATGTTGGTTATGAAACCCAGTTCCAACAGAAGAGAAGTAGTGTAAGAAAGCTGAGCGCGAAGAGTGATCACGTTTTGATGCATAAGAAGGAAGTCATCCAGATAAATGATTAATCTGAAACCCTGTGCTCTGAGGTGAGCTACCACTGGTTTCATTAACTTAGTGAAGCACCAATGAGCTGAGGAAAACCTGAATGGAAGACAAGTGAATTGATAGGTTTGGTGTTGCCATTGAGACTGAAGAAACGTCCTGTGAGCGTGATGAATGGGTACAGTTAGATAGGCATCTTGAAGGTCTAGACAAACCATCCAATCGTTCAAAAGAAGAGAGTCTCTGAGATGCAAAATCATCTACATTTTGAAGTGGCGATATACAATGAATTGATTGAAATGTTTGAGATTTATAACCAGTTTGATCTTTTTGTTTTTCCTCACTACTAGAAAAATGGAAATTAGGAATCCTGAATGGTGAGGCTGAACCGGCTGAATGGCATGTTTGAGGAGAAGGGACTGGATTTCTGAAGAAACTAGGGCTGCCATGTCTGTGGAGAAAATTAGAGGAGGACAAAACATTTGAAAAAAGGTGTTGTAGAACTCTATTGAATAATCTTTCACAGTGTTGAGGACCCAAGGGTCTGAAGTAATATCTTTCCACCTGGGGAGAAAGAATTTTAGACGACCCCCTATGGTAAGATGGCCAGAAATTGGGCTTACCTGAGGGAGGATAGGATTTGGAATTAAGTTGATTTCTGCCCTGGAAGCCTCTGGATCTTTGAGGGTAGAATTGTGGACAGAAATTGTGTTGTTGTGAGTTAAAGGAGCCTCTGTAGCCTTGATATCTGGCGTAACTGCAGGTAAAGAGACTCCCTCCTCTACCGGCCCTGGCAAAAACCAGAGCATTAAAATCTTTTTGGAGCGATTGTTGAGCTTTATCAAGAGACGCAAAGGTTGTAACATATTTGCTTAATTCCTTGATAAAGGAATCGCCAAACAACAGGCTGTCAGCTTTGGGACCTGGGTCCATAACATCAAGGTTAGCCAGCTTAGGGTCCAATTTAAGAAGAAGCCCCTTCCGTCGTTCATGAGTCATAGCGGAGTTTGCATTCCTAAGAAGACAGAAAGCTCATTGAACCCAAAGGGAGAGTTCTTCTCGATCAACTGAATCATTATTTATTCTGGTGGATTCCGCCATGTCAAAAGTGGGGGCTAAAGAGCCCACAATATCTAATACTTTGTCCTGACAGACTGACCAAGCTCTATCAACTCCTTTGCATGGGTCTTTTTCAAACTTGGAGAAAAAGGTTATCATGGAAGTATTGATGGAAGGGATAGAAGTAATGTGGAGAGGGAGAGAAGGTCTAGGACATTCGGATAGAAGTTTAGCACACGTGTTTATCAAGTGGGAGGCGTAGTTGGACTGCAATGTAATCTGCAACATGGTCTGAAGGTAGCCACTCAGTGAAATTATGATGGTGAATTAGCTTGGGATCGAACCTGTGATTCCCTTCAGCATCTAGAAGAGGAGTAGAGGAAATAGGGTCTCCTGACACTGATTTAACCTTTTTGGTAGAAGGGCCAATCCAAAAATCAGAATTACTGGTATTATCCAAGTTTTTATCAGAATCTATATCATCCATGTCATCATCGGTATCTTTTATGTTATCAATCACAATCTTGTGGGTTGAGAGTATATATTTTGTTTTTGCTTTACTCTTAGCACCCATAGAGTTTTTCCCCTCCTTGTTAGGACGCCTGTGAGGAACGTCGTCCTCCGTCCTGTGTGAGGTAGACTCACTAGTCAAAAGTGCAGAGAAAACATTAGTCTGGATATCATTAGAAGCCTCCGTGGCTTTGCGCTTTCTGCTTTCCCACGCAGACAGGGTCATCTGAAATTGTGACAGACAGGATGATACAGTATTTTCTAATTGTTTAGAAACTTTTGACATGGAGGCAGAAAGTGCCTTTGCTATTGAGGACTGTATACATTTATTCAAGTTTTCTGAAAAAAAACCACATTATTATCATTATTTTCCTCAAAAAACGAGGAAAAATCAATTTTAAAGGTAGAGAAAACTCAGACTGGCAAAAACAGGGTTAAACTTGAAGAGGGAGGACCCAGGATAAGGGGCATGTAGAGAAGAAACCCCCTTGCCAACCAGAATCCTTGAGCAGAAAAAGGCTGCGCCTCCAGGAAGTTCCAGCGACGTGAGAGGCAGTAAATATCTCCTAGTGCTGAGGGAAGGCTAAAAACAGCCGCACACTGGAGCGTCCTGAGGAGAAACGAAACGACGGAGGGAGAAGCACGGTAAGCGCAAAGCAAATGGTCACGTCAACGGTAGTGGAGAGAAAGGGGGGGAAGGGCGATATTCAACTGAGAAAGAAGGCCATAAAGCGTGCACGAGTAAGCGCGGTAAAGCTATTATAAAATAAAACAGTGAAAAAACATTAAAACAGTAAAATATGTTATGAATGTAAGGAATGCAATACAGATATACTTATCTTGACTGCGAGCAGCAAGAAAAGAGGGCTGCTTGCAGTCAAGTTTGGTATTTCTTTATGTGCATTGCGTTCTGATTGACCATTTGTAACTCTTTGTTTCCCATTGGTAGCTTGTTCTGCTAACCACCTTGGATTGGTTAATGTTCTTGACTGCAGCTGGTATTGAAATTAAAGCAGGAAAAGTAAGCATAATAGGAGCCTCCGGTCTTGACATAAAATTGCGATTTTCATCCAGACCACAAATTAAGTAGGATATCTTGCCAAAAGAAAATGAAGAGAGCACAATCAGCAAAAACGATTCCCGTTGTCAGACCTGTACCTTTCCACATGAGTGAAATGGACACAACATAATTCCCAATTTCCTTATGAATCAAACTGACTTCTGAGTAGTCACGCCTGACCCACAGTGACGAAAGGACAAAGCTTGACAAGGACCAACACTAGAGTTCCACCTTGCAATGTCAATCGTCTTTTCGGTTTTCTGAAAGCATAAGACCAACCCTTAGTACTTATACCTCATACATTGATTCCTTCCCAATGGATGTGACCCACTTCTGATTATCTAATGTCCCTTCTCTCTTTTAGGTGCTGGTTTCTTTAGACTGAAATTCGCTATGCACTCTAGAAGACAGAACTCAAGACCATTAATCCAATAGGTAATAATCGCACACATATATATGTAAGAATACAATTCTTAAATGTTAATGGAATGCATGGATTGCCACTTGAAAAATGTTCTTTGTCTTTTGCAGGGTATATGGGTATCAGCAGCAGAAGGACCGACGACCCGACGGGAAGGAAAGACCCGCTGCACGAGGACGCCGAGCACTCGGGAAAAGATCACTGATGAGATGGAGGACGACACCTCAACAGACGTCAACCCACAGTTGAGTACAGAAGGGGAAGGGAAACTGAGGACGAGCAGTCGTCATGGTGCAGCGCATAGCCTTAAAGGCCCACCGTAATGCGTGCGGTGTGCCCGACACTCGTGATATTTTACAAGGATATGAGCTGGGTCCAAAATTTCCTGAAGAAGATGGTACCACTCATGTGCTGTCAAATGGTAGAAACTACTTCTCCCTCATTGCCAGTGTTGTATTCGGTAAATATTCATCCAAGAAGTACATTGTTGTATGTTTATTGGAAAACAGCACAGTACTAACTTGCCTGCGCAGGTAGCACAACTCCTCTGTTTACAATCCTAAACAGAACTATATGGAACACAAAGCTGGCATGAGGTCAGCATTGAATGTAAACATAACTAGGTTAACGGGCACATTTGTGCAGGAAAAAGCTGTTCTGAGCGGTGAGGCAAATTTGGGCTTTAAATTGCCTTGTGTGATGCTTGCCCAGTAAAAGCATCTTGAGCCACGTTCGTAGAACAATGATTTGTGCCCATCTCCAGGTAGGGTGATTTGAGGATGGCATACCTGCCTTCAGGCTTTCCAGCACATTGGATAAATAATTAAACAATGAAAGAGCAGGAGTGCTGAATAAGGGCAAGGAGGGCATTCGCAGAATGATAAGGTGAGAACCGTTCTGGAACCAATCTGCATGAACAGCATTACTATATTTCCAAGCTAGTTGTGTTTTTAGTGTCATCTAAGGCAAATCATATAGATTTGGTTGCTAATTACGTGGAAACGTTTTTTGCAAGGACAATCAGTCTGCACTAGGATCACAAGAGTGTTTCAGATTAACCTGGCATGCACTTTATTCAGTCTCCTTTTGGACAGCTGTTTGGTGGTAACACTCGCATCTTTTTTATTATTAGTAGCATTGTTTCGAATTTAACGTTTTTATTATCTCCCCCATATAGATATATTGCAAGACTGAATAATTTTTTTGATAGGATGACTTTGCCACTAGAGGCAAAGATGATCTTACTGTACTCTAGCTCTGTTATAACGGCAACCTGGTGTCGTAAATGCCTTTAATTTTTCACCCCAAACACATATTTGGCTTGTTGAGCCTTGTCTTTGCTCTGCATACCATTATCATTCTGAGGCTTGTGCTGATGCCGTCCATTTTGCATTTATGTTTGCAGGTGGTAAAGGTCCCACATTCAAAACAGTAGTTTTACTACTTCTATACTGAAATGCAAAAAAGAGTGTAGTGAACTCTTTGCAATGCTGTGCCGAGAGAGCCGCTTTCACTTTGAGGATTTCTGTTTTACATAAAACATTCACCAATTCCAGGTGTTTTAAAGGGAGAGCCACAAGAAATGACTCTGATTAGATAACTGTGAACAATGTGTCCAGCGCTCCAATATCGCCATTCGAGTTCACGCTGTTGTGCCTGTTCATGCTGTGAGCGCCATGGGCACCATGCAACACGAAGGGGAGAGACAAAAAAATAGTTTGCCTACGCTGAAGTATATCGGCAGTCATGCAATAATCCATATGACAGGGTCAGTCCCCAAGGTGGTAACAAAACCACCCCACGGCAGGACAAACGTAAAGCATTTAATAATGACATTAAGGGATTTTTGAAAGGCAAGCCCAGGAGCGAGCGAAAGTGATGGGCGTGAGGTGGACGTGGTTAAAAGCCCACAATGCTTACAACAGGTCAAAGTACTTGCGCACGGGACCTCAAAAGATTCTAAGTTGAAAATGAAAGCTAAACTAGAGGCTAAATGTAATCTCTATAGCAAACCACTCATCCTCTCCAACCTGAAGCCATAAATCTGACAAGAACACAGAGTTGGCTGGAACACATACTCTGATCTCTCAGATACAGAAGAAAAACCAGATAAAACGTTGGAACTCTTAGACTAAACACCTGCCAAATTGCAGATTTGTTGTATTTCCTAAAGGGTTGTAGTTTTTTCTCCACATAGCCTGGAAAAAAAGGTAGACGTGTAAGGAGGTTGGGGAGTGCTGTTGTCTTCCACATTTATATAAAGCTGCTTTTTTTGCAGAGATGGAAGACCTTTAACACTTGCTATGTAGCCAGTGACGCTCTCAATAAACCTAAGCTGGATACTTTGGCCCAGATTTATAGTGGCCTAGTGCCATTCCAACGCCACATTAGCATCATTTTTTTTACGCTAATGTGGCGTTGGAAGGGCAAAAACACCACGCTGTATTTACAAAGTGGCATGCATTCTGCCACTTTGTAACGCCTTGCGCCACATTATGCCTGCACCAGGCATAATGTATGTAAGGGGGCATTCCGGCGCCAGGGAGACTGTAAAAATGGCACAAAGGAATGTATGAGATTCCTTTGCGCCATTTTTATCAGCATTTTTTAACGCCTGCTAAGTGCAGGCATTAAAAAAAGGCTCCCATTGTGTTCAATGGGCCTCTGGGTGTTTTGCAGGATTGGCATCAACATTTGTGACGCTAGTCCTGAAAAGCACTGGACTAGCTTAAAAAATTATGACGCTAATCCCCCTGACTACTGTCGTGGTGCACCATATTTTAAATACAGCGCACATATGGTGGCGTTGGGGCGGGCACTAAGGGGCGCAAAAAAAGTGCCACTGCACTAGATGCAGCACCACTTTTCCTAAATCTGGGCCTTTGAATCTCTAAGTGCTTCTCTTCATAGGGGAAGATGTCCTACTGTACTGCACATTATCGTAACATTGGCACTGACTTATCGTCCAGTGAGACCTTTGCAACAGCTGAATTCACTCCTCCTCAGCCTGCAGGATTCAGATCCTGAGCACATACCCTTCAGGTAATCCAAAGGAAGCCTCATGAAAGAGCAGGATTGGTAGGCACATAAGCCCATACCGTCACTTGTTCAGTGTTCAGGGTTGTGCCACTCCAAGTCTGAGCAGTGCTTAATTTGTAAATAAAAACGTGCCGGTGCCCAAAGCCCTCCTCTTAAACACATGGCTGCTGCAATTAAATGTGCGAACACGGAATACTGAGGCAGCATAATCCTGAAGCCATATAGAGGCTCTTTAATCCGTTTACAGCCACTCCCTGCCCCTTCAGCTCACTCTTGTGGCTTTCTGCTTTCTCCCATTGTGACGCTTTTCGTTTTTCTCTTCCTCCATCTTTCCCATATGTGTCTTTTGCTCGCAGTAAATGCAGAAAAATAAGTGCTGGCTCTCAAAAATAAGTGCCGGAAACAAGAAGCACAAATTAAGCACTGAGTCTGAGCCAAGTATGGATAATGAACTACACCCTGCAGCCGACAACCCTTTGAATATTGGAGTGTGATTCCTCCAATGACAAAGAATTGCTCCTTGTTCCTTAGGTTTGGATCACTGTCAATGACATGTGGCATTACAGTTTTTGGCAGAACATCATCAGTTGTAATTTAATGACCAAAATAATTATTAGATCTTACTCTAGCTTTACGTTTCTCAGAATGAAAAGTGAAATTCTACATCTTAAAAATAGCCAGCACGCTCTACTTTCAGGGCATGGTGTGCTTGATCAGTACTTCACATTACAATATTATCTTGATAAAAAACATGAACCTTAACCCTCAAACTATTTACTCATCACCTGAAGGAGTACTTCTGCAGTCAAAGATAATAACTAGAATGGCATTATCCTGAACTGATGAGATCAATTGTGCTTATTTGGCAGGAAACTGCTGTAATGTCTTTTAAGTACAATAAACCAGTTTTCAGTTCTGTACATTGTGTCCCAGGCTATTGATGTTGAGATATTGTCACTGGGGACAGGCTGCCGTAGACGATGGTAGCCGACCTGCAGGCAGGTGGAGACCATGTTTCCACCAGACAGATTACGATGCACCGCCACGGAATCCCAGGCGGAAACCAACTGTATAAGAGGAGACACCCACCTTCAGGAACCCTTACTCGTCCGGAGCCGCCATGGAACCAGAACTACACGTCTTCCCGCTGCTTCTGCTCACCAGCGACTTCTGAACCAGTGACGACGATGACGGCAGCAACCGTGAGTACACATACTTACCTGTCACTGTTGTAAAATGTTAAAGTACCTACGCAGACACAACAGACAAATTGGGAATGCATGGCGAGGGCAACGCACACATGTAACCTCACACTGAAATGCACATTCACAGACAGTCACATACACACCTGCACATACGTAGTACACATACTATGGCCATCACACACACACACACACATCAAGGGGCATCAAGGGGGCAGGCAGACACCTCAGGACTGAGGGGTTGGGGTTTGGATTGGGAGGGGGACCTTTGGGTTTGGGCTTGGGAGGGTGTGCTTAGGTCAAAGCTTTGGGGAAGGTTGGGTACTCTTGGGAGGGGCATGGATGCTTGCCGGGGGGCAGGGGAGGTCTTGGAGGTGGAAGGGCTGGACTTGGGGAGGGACACAAAACGTTTATGGGTATCACGGAGTGGGCGAGGAGTATGGAAAAGGGCAAACTCCCAGAGGAAAGCTTTCTTTGACACATGGGAACGGTCATGGTAAAAGGGTTTGGGTGTGGAGGGAGAGGGAGTGGTTGTCTGAGATATTATTGTGATTGTCTTGGGTGCATGTTTCTGCGAGGTGTTCTTGTGGATGGTGGGTGTTTGTTGGGTGGGTGAGTGTGGGCGCTTATGTGTCTTGGGAGGAGGGGGTGTAGGTGCTGGGAGATGCTGCGGTGGATCGGTGACTGTCTGTTGGGGAGGTGACTGCAGGTATGGTGGATTTGCTGCATGTAGGCTTGTCTGTGGTGTCTGCGGATGTGCTGACTGGAGTGGATGTCTGAGGGTCTTCTGTTGTGCTGTCTGTGGGTAAGATAGGTGTAGTGGCTGGATCTGTGAATGTTGATGTGGTGTCTGCAGGTGTGTCAGTGATGCTGGGGGTGGTGAGGCTGTCAGGGCAGGTTGTGACTGTTGATGTGTCTGCAGGTGTATGTTGCTTTTGTGCATGCCAGTGGTGTGTCTTGTGGTGCTTATGATGGTCTGAGCTACCCTTGGATGTTGAGGTAGATGCATGCTTGTCTGTCTGTGTGCTTTGGCTGGGTCTGGGAAGAGGGGTTTGGGATTGAAAAGCGGAAGGTGGAGGGGGATGGAAGACAAAGGGTGACTGGTTTCTGTCAGTGCAGAGGCCAGAGCAAAGGCCAGTGTGGCAAAGGAGACACACAAACGATTGGTTGAGCAGGCACAGACAACTGGGTGGGGAGCTACAGAGAGGGCAGTGGTAGAAAGGGGGGTGGCGGACAATGATGGTGCTGGGGTGGTTCCAGATGGGTCTGCCACCACCAGGGATTGTCCACTGGAGAGGATTCAGAGGATGATGACATTGATCCTGTCTCTCCCGTGGTACTCCACTCACCCTCCAGGTCCCTCGCTGTTGGTGGTCCCAGCACTCCGGGTCCTGTGGCCAGCAACTTTTCCACTCGCCTGTGCCCTGTCTCCTTCGCCTGCCAATGCTGATGCACATGAACAGAAAGAGAGAGGGAGAGAAAGGGTCATCACACGTTTCAGATGCACACATTACAACATGCACAACAGTAGGTATACATCTGCTAGTCCCAGTTAAAAACCCTTTAAAGCCTACATCATGTCAAAAGATGATGCTTACAACTTCCCCATTTGTCATCTGTCTCACTGACAACATAAGCCAACTATTTGAGCACTACTTGACCATCCCAACAAATCACCTCTAACTCTGAAGCATCCTGGACAATATGGCCTGGCTAAAGCAAAACTTTCATCCCCCTACAGCTCATCACTGTAAATCATCATATCAGTCTAAGGAAATGCAGGTGCTAGATAACACAATACCATGCCTACTCCAACTCCACACCTGTCCAGTTCATCAACAAAAGTCATGTTCCATGAAAGAAAAGTCATCTCACTTCACATACGACACAGCACCTTGCCTTCTAATCAAATGCCTAGCTGATCATTTAGTACATAACTCACACATTGGCAACAATCTCTGATGAATACACTATGGGCCTGATTCTAACTTTGGAGGACGGTGTTAAACCGTCCCAAAAGTGGCGGATATACCACCTACCGTATTACGAGTTCCATAGGATATAATGGACTCGTAATACGGTAGGTGGTATATCCGCCACTTTTGGGACGGTTTAACACCGTCCTCCAAAGTTAGAATCAGGCCCTATATGTGGCAGTCCCATACAGTGGCCATCACACTCCATGTCTGGGAAACATATATCTAAATACTAGTAAAAGATTATTCAGGAATTTCTGCACTCACTATTGAGACACATTGTCACATAGACAACAAATTCATGTACTGCAGTTGGGGATACCTAGCACACATGATACATCCAAAGACAATCACAGGGAACATAGGACAGCAACAAAACTATGGACAGCATACAATATACTAGAAGGGCTCTTAACAGTCCACCTGACATGCTGATTCAGAGCCTCTACATGGCAACATGAGTACACCTACATCAATTACAGCTGTCCTGACATGTAATTCTCACTTAAGTCCTGACTACACACTTACACAACTGAAAACCAATGTACCCATGAATGACACATGCACCTAGACTAAAGCTATTTTACTGACAACATATTCCACAACACCAACAGGTGTATGTGAAATGGAACATCAGCTACATCATTAAATCAGGCTAAAATTACCAGAGCCAAAACCATACCTGTCCAAACAGCCTCAGGTCAGCTAAGGTAAGTCTGGGAAAAAATAGCCTACAGTACATGATCAGGCACAAAGTATCAATTGAGACATGATGTAGGCAGAAAATAGAATATGTAGCGCTCTTATAAGTATGGCATTGGCCTATCTAACATGGACAATACACATGGGCAAAGGGTTAAGCAGCCTAGCCACTTGCCTTCTCTGCAACAAACGCATTGGGATATAATTTATTTGTACACATGCCAATGTAAAACCAAGAAATGTTAAGGGCTAATAGATAACATGAGTACCTCATTGTGGGATGTCCATCATTTTCCAACTTCACATTCCCCATTGTATGAATATGGCATGATAGTGGGGACACCTCCTCAAACCTCAAAGGGACAGTATTAAATTGGCCGTACCAAAAGCCTGATTTGGATGTCAGCCTCACATGAAGTCTCCAACTATTTCAGGACACCGGATAACTAGATTAGCACAATGTGAGACCCCCCCCTTTATAACTTTTTTACTTTTCAAAGTTTCCTAATCAAAATCAAGTGAGTCAAAACTCAAGTGAGTAAAATTCAAATGAACGCAATCTTAAATATCACGCCAGTCTATTATAAAGTCCAATCAAATCCAGGATTTATTTGATCACATCTTCAAATTAACAGCATCCTTCATGAACAAACACTTCGAGCCAACACGTGTTTCGTCACAGGAGAGTCCTTTAGTCCCCAACAACTTCTTCAGGGCTAGTTTCAAATGATTATAAGTTGCTTCAATATATAAATAATGTCCTTATTTTTACACATGTGCAGCGCACCTAAACAGCATACATTATGTTCCTTGGTTCTCAATGGCTCATTAATTGATGGCCGTACAATTCAAGGCTCCTAAAATTCCAAACGATCCATATACGGCGTTTCCTTTCCTTGCACTCGCAACGTAGCGTTTCTGAAGCAAGGAAACGCCGTATATGGATCGTTTGGAATTTTAGGAATGGTTGCTTGTGATTTCGATGCAACAGGGTAGAGACGAGTTGATGTGGGCAGGGTAAGGACCTTCAAAATGAAGATTTCCATTCTGAAAAATCATCTAAGTCTGAACGTCGAATTCTCCACCGAGGTCTCCTGCGTCGTGTATCTGAAGAGGGCTCCAGGGAGGTTGGATCAGATTGGTGACTTCGTCCGGTTGAAGAAAATGTTCAAGAAAAAGACTAAGGCCCTCATTACAACCCTGGCGGTCGGTGTTAAAGCAGCAGTGATACCGCCAACAGGCCGGCAGTAAAAAAAAATGAGATCATGACCATGGCGGAAACCGCCAACATAGACAGACACTTTAACACTCCGACCGCCATGGCGGTAGAAACAAACACCGCGGCGGTAACCGCCAACAGACAGGCGGAAGACAAGGTTCCGCCCACTGTATTACAAGAGGCCTATCCGCCACCTTTTCCGGGGCGGTACCAACGCCATCAAAAGCACGGCGGAAACAGTCTGTGGAACGGAAACCACTCACCTTTCAACACCCAACGAGGACCCAGGACGCCATGGAGCCCGAGTTACAGGTCCTGCCCATGTTGCTTTACCTCCTCTTGTATCAGGAGCAGCAAAGACGCTGGCGACGACCACGGTGAGTACTGCACCTAGCACACAGGGGAGGGGAGGAGGAAAAAGAGAGTGACACACACACGCAACACCCCCACCCTCACCCTCACCCCCAACACCATACACACATACATACATGCAGCAACATTACATATACACCCCGTCACCCCCTGGAAGAATGCAAAGACAAAATGAAATTATTGTAACAAGTGTAATCATTGAAAAATCAGATAGGACAAATTAAAATATCAGTATATACAAATATGTACACCAACTACACAAGTCCGGATATTAATGAAATCATTGTCCGTGGACCAGTGGTCCCAAAATGCATGGGCGAAGCCCACACAAGATACCTGACTCAAAGCAGAGAGAGCACTGCAGGGGCATCAGATCGAAAATAAACAGGGACCTCGGGGGGGGCACCTCAGCCGGATGAACGGACAACGCCACTGCTCGACGAGGGGGCTCCATGCCCACAGTTTGGTCCTGGGGAGTGCAAAGCCACAGTCTCGCAAGTCTCTTCAGTGGGTGGTTTGCCCACTGCTTTATCCTGGGGAGTGCAAAGCCAAAGTCTCTCAAGTCTCTCAAGTGGGTGGTTTGCCCACCCCTTTATCCTGGGGAGTGCAAAGCCACAGTCTCTCAAGTCTCTCCAGTGGGTGGTTTGCCCACTGCTTTATCCTGGGGAGTGCAAAGCCACAGTCTCTCAAGTCTCTCAAGTGGGTGGTTTGCCCACAGCTTAATCCTGGGGAGTGCAAAGCCACAGTCTCTCAGGTCTCTCAAGTGGGTGGTTTGCCCACTGCTTTATCCTGGGGAGTGCAAAGCCACAGTCTCTCAGTTGGATGTGATTCTCCACTGGTTCCGGAGGGGGCATTGTGCCCAGAGTACATCATCCTGCCAAGGACTGAGGCAGTGGATGTGATTCTCCACTGGTTCTGGAGGGGGCATTGTGCCCAGAGTGCTTCATCCTGCCAAGGATTAGGTGAGTGGATGTGATTCTCACTGGTTCTGGAGGCGGCATTGTGCCCAGAGTGCCTCATCCTGCCAAGGACTGAGGTAGTGGATGTGATTCTCCACTGGTTCTGGAGGGGGCATTGTGCCCAGAGTGCTTCATCCTGCCAAGGATTAGGTGAGTGGATGTGATTCTCCACTGGGTCTGGAGGGAGCATTGTGCCCAGAGTGCTTCATCCTGCCAAGGATTAGGTGAGTGGATGTGATTCTCCACTGGTTCTGGAGGGGGCATTGTGCCCAGAGTGCATCATCCTGCCAAGGACTGAGGTAGTGGATGTGATGCTCCACTGGTTCTGGAGGGGGCATTGTGCCCAGAGTGCTTCATCCTGCCAAGGACTGAGGTAGTGGATGTGATTCTCCACTGGTTCTGGAGGGGGCATTGTGCCCAGAGTGCTTCACATGCAGTGTGGCAGGTCCCATTCCCTCACCTGGGTGTGTGTACCACGAGATTGCCTGGGAACAGGTAGCATGATACTCCTTGGAGGCAGAGACACACTCCACCCTGCTGCGACTTCGCCTGCCACATGAAGGTACAAACAGTGCTGGGTGTCGTGCCTCATGTACGATGTGCAGGGTCTAGGACGTCTCCTGCAGCTTCGGACGGCTGCCCACTGGGGATGATAGCCACGTCACCACCGGCGTACATCGTAATTGGCTCCTGGAACACATAGGGCCCAATGATAACCAATGCTGAATTGCGCAGCGGTCTTCGACCGCATACCGCTACGCTGCACAATGCCAGCGCACTTACCTCATTTCCCCTTGTCCCACCTTACAGGCCAGGCAGCCGCCATTTCAAGGTGCCACATGGCAGGCCAACTAACTGCGTCACACCTATTTAGGCCAGGAATACAGACAGACAAAGGCAGATAGAGATAATTTAACGATTGTGCTAAACAGCCTTGTGAAACCTATGTGGTGTATGACCCTCTGCTCACCGTTCTCCTCCATAGGGCACGTCCGCTGGGGCAGGTGATGAGATGGCGGCATCCTCCGTTGTACAGACCCCTTGTGGACGTGTCGACAATGGAAGACAGACACATCATTATCACTTACAGACTTGATCGTGCAACAATCCAGGAACTGTGTGCCCAGTTGGAGCCAGACCTGATGTCAGCTATCCGCCACCCCACAGGAATCCCCCCTCTAGTGCAGGTCCTGTCAGTGCTCCATTTCCTGGCAAGTGGGTGTTTTCAAACAACAGTAGCCATGGCATCAGGGATGTCACAGCCAATGTTCTCTAACGTGTTGTTGAGAGTGTTATCTGCCCTGCTGAAACACATGGGCAGCTACATCGTTTCCCCTCAGGTGGAGGATCTGCACACAGTGAAAGGTGACTTTTATGCCCTGGGACATATTCCCAAAATAATTGGTGCCATTGATGGTACACATGTGGCATTTGTCCCCCCCGCAGGAATGAAAAGGTGTACAGAAACCGGTAAAGCTACCATTCAATGAATGTGCTGATGATGTGTTTGGCAGACCAGTACATCTCCCATGTGAATGGCAAGTATCCAGGCTCTGTGCATGACGCTTACATTTTGAGGAATAGCAGCATCCCTTATGTGATGGGGCAACTCCAAAGGCACCGTGTGTGGCTAATAGGTGAGCCCAAGGTCCCCACACAGTTTAATTAGGTGTCTGGGTATGGGAGATTCCCTAATATTTGGAGGATGTCTAACAGTTGTCCCTCGATATTTGCAGGTGACTCTGGTTACCCCAACCTGTCATGGCTACTGACCCCAGTGAGGAATCCCAGGACAAGGGCAGAGGAACGCTACAATGAGGCACATGGGCGAGCTAGGAGGATAATAGAGCGCACCTTCGGCCTCCTGAAGGCCAGATTTCGGTGCCTCCATCTGACAGGTGAATCCTTATACTACTCACCGAAGAAGGTGTGCCAGATCATCGTGGCATGCTGTATGTTGCACAACCTGGCTTTGCGACGCCAGGTGCCTTTTCTGCAGGAGGATCAGCCTGATGGTGGTCTTGTGGCAGCTGTGGAGCCTGTGGACAGGGAAGGAGAGGAGGCAGAAGAAGAAGATGTAGACAACCGTAACAACATCATCATGCAATACTTCCAGTGAGACACAGGTAAGAGGATGGAACTGCTTCCCACATCTCATACTATTGTAGGACCTAGCATTAACCTGCCTTTTTACCTCTGTGTATGGACCCTGACATGTCACTTTGGCTTTCCATTTCACAGATCTGTGTCCCACTTTGTGCCCTCTGCTATGTTTACTGCTGGCCAACAACTGTGTAACATTGGTATGAGAACATGTACAATGACATTGCTATATTTCTGAGAGGTTGCAATTACACATTTGTTGAAGTACAGACTGACTCCAGATTGATTTGTGATTCAAGGGTGTTTATTTCTGTGCTAATAAGTGGAGGGGGGGTGCAATGGGCTGTGGCGATTGTGGAGGAATGTCCATGGTGGAGTTCAGTCTCTTGGACTCACAGGTGCATTGTCCATGGGGGCATAGGAAGAGGAGCAATCTCAGTTTAAGGTGGACAGGGTGACAAATTGGGACAGAAGGGTGACATTCAGGAGGGTCTTATTTCCTTTCGGGAGTCTTGGCAATGTTCTCTGTCTTGTTCCTGGATCTCAGGGACCATGTGCGGGTGGTTCTCCTTCTGCAGGGGGTAGGGTGCTGGTGGCCTGTTGTTCCTGTGCTGGTGCCTCCTGTCCACTAGCGCAGGCGGAGGTGGAGGGCTGTTCATCATCCAGGCTAGTGTCAGGGGCCCGTTTGTGTGCCACTGTGTCCCTCATGGTGTTGGCCAGGTCTGCCAGCACCCCTGCATTGGTGACCAGGGTGGTGTTAATGGACTTCAAGTCCTCCCTGATCCCAAGGTAGTGTTCCTCCTGCAGCCACTGAGTCTCCTGAAACTTGGCCAGTACCGTGCCTATGGTCTCCTGGGAATGGTGGTATGCTCCCATGATGTTGGAGAGTGCCTCGTGGAGGGTCGGTTCCGTGGGCCTGTCCTCCACCTGTCGCACAGCAGTCCTCCCAGCTTCCCTGTTGTCCTGTGCCTCTGTCCCCTGAACCGTGTGCCCACTGCCACTGACCCCAGGTCCCAGATTGTCTTGGGTTGGTAGATTTGCCTGGGGTCCCTGTAGTGGTGGACGCACTGCTGATTGACGTGTCCTGGGGACAGTGGCATGAGCCCGCTGGGTGGGTGCTGTGGTGGTGTTTCCTGAGGGGGGAGGGTCTGTGGTGGCGTGTGACAGTGGCAGGGGAACCGACTGTCCAGAGGTCCCTGATGGGCCGGGCTGGTCATCTTGATCCAGGCGTGCAGAACTGCTGTCATAACTGTGGGCCTCTTCTGTGGGGGGACTGGATATGGCTGGCACCTCCTGTCCGGTGACGTTGGGTTTGGGTCATGTTGGGGTGTAAATGCATAGTTTTAGTATCTGTGTGTGCCATCTTCTGCATTGGGTGAGGTACCCTCTACTCCTGTGCTTGCATTATTGTGTTTGCCCTTTTGTGATAGTTGGTTTGGGGTCTGTGTGGGTATCTGTACTGGACATGCTTTGGTTATGGGGGTCCATGCATAGGTGTTGCATACAGGGCCTTGGTATTGGGTTGTGTGGGTTGTGATAGTGGGGCATATGTGAGGTGTTGGAGTGATGGGGGTGAGGATGAGGGTGGGGGTATGTGATGGGATGCAGGTGGGGTTGGGGGATATGGTAAATAAGATATGACTTACCAGAGTCTAGTCCTCCTGCTACTCCTGCGAGGCCCTCAGGATGCAGTATTGCCAAGACTTGCTCCTCCCATGTTGTTAGTTGTGGGGGCAGAGGTGGGGTCCACCGCCAGTCCTCTGTACAGCAATCTGGTGTCTGGATACCACTGAACGCACCTTCCCCCGTAGGTCGTTCCACCTCTTCCTGATGTCATCCCGTGTTATTGGATGCTGCCCTACTGCGTTGACTCTGTTGACGATTCTCCGCCATAGCTCCATCTTCCTAGCAATGGAGGTGTGCTGCACCTGTGAGCCGAAAAGCTGTGACTCTACCCAGATGATTTCCTCCACCATGACCCTGAGCTCCTCCTCTGAAAACCTGGGGTGTCTTTGAGGTGCCATGATGTTGTGTGGGTGATGTGTGAGGTGCTGTTTGTTGTGCTATGTGATGTGTTGTGTTGGGGTGTGTTGTGTGAGGTGCGTGGATGTTGTATGAGTGATGGAGTTGTGTGCCTGTGGATGCTGGTTTTGTGTTTGCTATTCTCTCTCTCTCAGCTTTTTCCAAAAATTGTTGTTGTAAGGGTTTGTGGGTAATGTGGGTGTGTGTTTTATAGTGTTGTGAGTGTGTGGGTGTGGTGTGTGTATGTGTATCAGGTGTGTGTTTTTCGAATTGTCCAATGTGGTTGTGTTTTGTAAATGTGTGTGTATTTTGAGCGCGGCGGTGTGTACCGTCAATGGATTACTGCGGTTGAAAGACCGCCGCGTTTATTCGTGGGTCGTGATAGTGTGGGCATATTCTTGTTGGCGTGACGATGTAGGTTTTGGTATCGCCAGTTTATCACTGACCTTTGGTGTGGCGGACTTGTGTGGGTGTCTGTATTGTGGCGGATTCCGAGATGTGAGTCGTAATACCTGTAGCGGAATTCCACCGCTGCCACGGTATGTTGGCGGCCTTCAGCACGGCGGTAAGCGAGATTTACTGCCAGGGTTGTAATGAGGGCCTAAGTCAGAAGTTAAACTTTTGACCGAGGCCTCCCGCTTGCTGTAGCCATGAAGGGCTCCATTGCGGTCGGCCTTAAACTTTGGCTTTGCCCCCATCGCGGTAGGACCAGATATCCTGAGTGGTGCTTTTAGTTTCTAAGCGCTGAAAAACATTAAGGCCCATATTTATACTTTTTTAGCGCCGCATTTGGGTCAGTTTTTGATGCAAAAGTGGCGCAAACTTACAAAATACAATTGCATTTTGTAAGTTTGCACCGCCTTTGCGTCAAAAAGCGGCGCAAATGCGGTGCTAAAAAAGTATAAATATGGGCCTAATTCTTTCAAAATCATACCGCCAGTTCCCCTTATCCGATTTTATTTGTTTGGTGTCAAATTAAAGATAAAAATATTTCCTAATAAATTGGTTTTGCATTTTTAAACTGTTTTCTGTGTTTTATTTTATTTCTGTTTTGTGACACTTGAATGCTTTACACACTTTGGGGGTCATTCTGACCCTGGCGACCGCGGAAGCACCGCCAACAGGCTGGCGGTGCTTCCGGGGGCATTCTGACCGCGGCGGTAAAGCCGCGGTCAGAAAAGGGAAGCCAGCGATTTCCCGACGGCTTCCCGCTGCCCCAGGGAATCCTCCACGGCGGCGCTGCAAGCAGCGCCGCCATGGGGATTCCGACCCCCTTCCTGCCAGCCTGGTTCTGGCGGTTCTCACCGCCAGAACCTGGCTGGCGGGAACGGGTGTCGTGGGGCCCCTGGGGGCCCCTGCAGTGCCCATGCCACTGGAATGGGCACTGCAGGGGCTCCCTAACACTGAAAATCGCGACGGGTGCAACTGCACCCGTCGCACACCAGCAACTCCGCCGGCTCCATTCGGAGCCGGCTTCCTCGTTGCTGGTGCTTTCCCGCTGGGCGGGCGGGCGGCCTTTTGGCGGTCGCCCGCCAGCCCAGCGGGAAAGTCAGAATGACCGCTGCGGTCTTTTGACCGCGGTACGGTCTTCTGGCGGTTCCCGCCAGGCCGGCGGCTTCCGCCGCCGGCGGGGGTCAGAATGACCCCCTTTGTCTGCTAAGTTAAGCCTTGTTGTTCATTGCCAGGCTACCAAGGTTTAAGCTGGAGTCAATTTACTGAGACCTAACTGAACCTAGTGGGAGTTAATGGCCTATTGCTAAGTGTGGGCACTTACCTACCCTTACTAGTAATCCACTTTTCAACATTTTTGGTGCGTAGTGGTGGGATCCAGTACTTGTGCTTTGTATCACACTACAGTTTCCTTTAAATTGTCCTAGTGCAAAAAAAAATGATTTTAAATTTGGACTAATTTCAATTATTTAATTTTTGTGATTCTTCTAAATTCTTGCTTCCAGTTTTTGCAAACTTTTTTTGTGTGACACAAAACTAGGCAACCATGGAGCTTGATCTGGCTAGCCTTCCCACAATGACAGTGGTCCGGCTTAGGGGGTTGTGTACTTAGAGGGGGTTGCCTACAGTCATTAACCTCAGGAAAAATGTTTTGATTAAATCCCTGACAGCCTGGGCTGAGGCCCAAGAAGTATGCACAGAGGACGCTCCAGAGGAGGAAGAAGTAGGGGAAGATGTCAGCTCCATCCACTCAAGGGAGGGAGGGCATCTGAACCTTAGTGAGGAGAAGGAAGACCAGTCCTCACTTCACACAGTCACCAGGGCCATACCTAAAGATAGTTGGGGGAAGGGGGTCCCTTCAGAAGGAGTGAACCTGTCCCTTAGAGAAAGGGAGCTGGAAACCCAGCTGGCATACATAGCTTTGGAGGCAGAGAAGCTGGCTCTGGAAAAGAAAAAGTGGGCAAGGGAAGAGAAAAGAGATGGTGGCAATGACAGAGAAGCTGAGATGTCCATGGGTTGTGGGCTTTGCCCCAGACTGTCCAAGGGGGTTGTTCCTGCTTATGTAGATGGGGATGGCATAGATAAATGGCTGGGGGCCTTTGAGAGGGCCCTCCAGATGAGAAGGGTTAAGCCTCAAAATTGGGGTTCATTCCTATGGGAGTTGGTCCCAACTTCTGGGAGGGATAGGCTCCTGACCCTAAGTGGGGAGGAAACAGGCTCCTACCCTACTATGAAGGGGTACTTAATTAAGAAGTTTGGTCTGACCCCAGAGCAGTACAGGCCCAGAAGGTACCTGTCTTCTGGGACACCCAGAAGACAGCTACCCAATCCTGGGTTGATGTTGTGGACATCTCAGTTAAGGCACTAGAGGGCTGGATACAAGGCAACAAGGTAAGTACCTTTGAGGGGCTTTACAACTTGATTATGATGGAGCACCTTCTAACTAATTTGTGCGCAAGAGAAGCTACGCCAGTATCTAGTAGACTCTAAGTTGACCGACCCCAGAGAGCTGGGGGAGGCAGCAGATGACTGGTTGAGAACCAGAGTTAACCAGAAACCCCTAGGGAGTGATCAGAAAAGGGAGGACAGGGTTCTTCTCAGGGGAAGAACCAAGGGAAAGGTCATAAAAAGTCCAAGGAGCCCTCACAAGAGTACCCAAAACCTTCTCAGGTTGGGGATGCCCTGAGCCATGCCACTTCTAAGGGGAAGGCGTACAAGGGGAAACAATATGATCCTGTTAAGGCAGGAAAGTTTCAGAAGCTTGTAAAGGCCAGCTAGTGTTTTGAGTGTCACCATCCTGGACACAAAAGAGGGGATGCTGTTTGCTCCAAGAGGCCCCCCACTGGTAGACAGTCCCATGGGATTGCCAGTGTAGGTGTGGATGAAAGTTGCCCTAGGTTTGAGATCAGGGTACACAGTGGTCACCTTAGTGTCCGGGGGTGGAGTGGACATTGCAACCATGGCCACCTTACCTCCCAGTATAGGGAGGTATAGGCAGAGGCCTAAAGTCAATGGGACTGAGGTGGAGGCTCTGAGAGATACAGGATCCAGTGTGACCATGGTCACAGAAAAACTGGTTTCTCCAGAGCAGGTCTTACCTGTGTATTCCTCCAAGTGACATATGCAGATAGCAGAACCAAATTCCATCCCATGGCCATGGAGACTGGAATGGGGAGGTGTGACTGGCCCTAAAAACGTAGCAGTAGCTCCTGCCCTCCCAGTAGAATGTCTTCCAGGAAGTGATCTGGAAGCATCTGAGCAGTCAGAGGTTGAAAGAAGGGTCCATGCACAGATGCTGGACCTCCCTGAATGGGGATGTGCTGCAACAGGCAGCACGGCAGGGAAGTGCTGGACACTTGGGGCCAGATTTTTACTTTTTGACTCAAAACGGTACTAATGTAGTTTTGCATCAAAAAGTTTAGCGCTGTCTAGCTCCATTTTTTAATGCCACCTGTGCGTCATATTTATACTTTGACGCTGGGTGGAGCCAAGAATAGGTTAGAGTCATTTTTCCTGACGCTAACCATTGCACCTTGTCGTAAGGCAAAATGAGGTTTACGCAGGTAAAATGACTCTAATCCAATTTACGACATGTAAAACACGTCGCAAAATGGAAATGCGCCATTTTTGCTCGCAATAGCATCCAAAAGTGGCGCTAACGGAGCAAACAGTGCAAAGGAGAGGCAAGATGGACCCACAAAGCCAGGAGACACCCCAGGGAGACCCCAGACAACCAGGAACCAGCCAGGAGGACATTGACAAGACCCAGGGGAGAGACAAGAAAAAGCAGAAGTGTCGCTTCAGTGCAGAGGAGCATAAAATACTGGTGAGAGAGGTGACGGAGCACCAACATCAACTCTTCATTACCTCTAAATTTCCAATTGGAAGGAGAGAGGCAATTTGACAGCAGATTGTGGACAAGATTAACAGTGTGGCAGAGGTCAGGAAAACTGTCACTGGTTGTGTGTCGGAACAACGCAGGCATTTATGACGCCTGCCTTAAGAACGTAGCCCAAACCACTAATGCGTCCCTACAATGCATTTCTTTACCACGCAAGTCATTACAACGACTTGCCTTGGGGAAAGCGCTGGAGTTTGGAATAGTATAATTTACTATTCCAACTCCAGTCTGCGCCACAGTAGGGAAAGTGTTAGACATAAAGTCCAACATCAGTCCAACAACACTTTCCCTGAGGCAAGTCGTTATAATGACCTGTGTGGTTAAGGAATGCGTTGTAAAGACATATTCATGGTTCGGGCCTCGTTTTAAAGGCACATTGTGGTTTGAGCCACGTTGTTAAGGCTGTTTCCCACTGTCACTGAGTGCAAGAAACGCTTGTATGACTGCAAGTGGAGGGCAAAGGAGAAAATGGCAAGAAACAGGAAGACAGCACTGCAGACTGGAGGTTGGATTCCAGAAGAGGACCTGGACGAGATGGAGGAGATGGTTGCAGCCGTCATCCTGGAGTAAATCATCACTGGTATCAAAGGACAGGACAGCGCTGACTACCAGGAAACAACACATATGCAGGGTAAGTTGCATGGGGGACCAAAATGTCAAGTGCAAGAAGGGGGAGGCACATAGCTACTACACAATGCATGTTATCCCTGCAAATCAGGTAGCGAAAGGGCAAAGAGGCAGGGCATGGGACCCCCTGCACTGCCCATGCCAGCTGCATGGGCTGTGCAGGGGCATCCAGAGGCACAACACAACACAACACCAACAACCTTTGCATGGGGGTACACCGCCATGCCAAGGCTGGTGGAAATGCTGAAGCAGACCAGGAGGGTATGGTAGAACATAAAACTGGTCTGGTGTCCCAGTACAGCTGGTATTGTCAGAATGTAAACTATAGGAAAATTCCCAGTGTCAGGTCATTGGCTCAAGCGGCATTCCCCATTGACAACAGTAGCCACAACTACCTGTGCTGTTTGCACTGGTCAATTAGGAAATGGTAGTTAGGTGCCCATAGAACAAACACACTCCAAATGAGGGTTCAGTATGGCTACGTGATCAATCCCCATCAATCCCTATCCAAGTGCAACTCCTGTCAACTGGTCATTTCCATAGACTCAATAACCATCAGGCATTGTCACATATATAATGATGTACACAGCAGTAATCTCATACCCATGCTGGCCATCCCTGCGTTTACCCCTGTGCTTGTGTCACATTAGCTGCAATGCCACCATGCCACATCTCATGTATCATAGTGCAAATACAACTGCATTGAGGGGGAGGACATATGTGTGTAGGAAGGCGAACACACCTGCACAGTCACAAAAGGAAACAGAACTCTGCCAGATCCATCAGTGCAAAGCAATGTAGCACACATACGCAAACATCAACATGAGAAACACCAATGGTAACACGTGCATTGTCTCATGGAAATGCCATGCATGGTGTGGTGCTAGGTCTCTGCACCGCATAGGTGTATGTGAAAAATGAAAGACTGGGACAGGGACATATTGTCATGTGTGGTGCTGTGGCGTCAGCACACCAACATTCATTGCAAGGCCTCCCCATGCAAATGGAAGCAGAGGGAGGGTTGATGAGGACAAGAATGTGGCAATCCACAATCTGGACAGAACCCACACCTAGAAGATGTGACGCAGACAATTGCCCAAACTGCCCTTCACTACATGTGACATGCAGGTGGCGCTTAGGGCTGAGAGACTGCAAACATAAATGACAGGAACAATGCATGGGAACCAAGATGACAATGTACCACCAATAGGAAGTCAGTGACGTCACATTACAATTGGCACAACACAGACACACTAATTGTACAATATCTCATTGCAGAGGACGATGGCTCTCCTGTGGATCTGCCCGTCCTGGACTACCCTGATGACCTGGGTGACCAGCTGTCAACCATCAGCCAGGAAGCCCTCCAAGATGTCCTGGGAACCCTCCAGACACCACCTCCAGTCGCAAGGAGGAGCATTCATATAGCAGCCATCCTATAGGAGCCATCCACCACCCCAATAGTACGACCTGCCAGCTCAAACACAGCTGAGGACTCTGATGACACACGGACCACCTTTGAGAGGACAGTAGTGGGAGTCCAGCAGGAGCTGGCCAAGGAGGTGCGGGTGGGGATGCAAACTATGGCAGCCAGCCTTGAGGGTATGCGCATGTGCATGATAATGGTCACTGAACAGACAGCAGCCAAACAAGGCACACAATCCCCACTGCATGGAGTCCAACAGTGTGTGAGGGATCTAACCACTTCTGTGAGGGAGTTGCCACAACACATGCCCTCCCAATCTTGCTGCTGCATGCATGACAACAAGCAGGACTCCATGCACCGGGAACTGGCCTCCCTCAGGGCAGACATGGCTGCCTACCACAGGGAGGTTGCTGCCATAATCAGCAGCTTCTCCTTGCTGCAGTGATGCCATATGTAGTACCACAGATTGCAGCTGCCAGGAATTTGGTGTCTACTTCTCCAACCACTGAAGTGTGTGTGGCCCCCTCAAACCTACTACCACCACCATCAAGGGCAGAGGTGACACGACACACATCCGAGGATGAAGATGTGGAACAGCTCATCTTCACCCATAGGACTACCCAGTAGCACCAGCCCATGCCACATGGGCAGTCATTTCCCTTTGTCCTGTGCTTGACAACATGCCCGTGTTGCTACAGTTGGTGACATTCACTCTTCACCGACACACTGTTAACCTTTCCACTTTGGACTACAATTGTCTCTCACTACTCCATTGGCAATTCATGTTCTCCTGCACTGAACAACACTTCACCTCAGCATGTCCAATGACATGTTCCTCAACCCTGCACTTGTGTTGTGTCACAATAGAATGGTTTACAGACCTGGACAATGTAAATATTGCACTACAGCACTTTAAAATAAACAGCATCCACACAACCACTTTTTTTCTGTGTAATGTGACACATCTACTTTGGTGGAGATTTATGATGCGTGTAACATGTCTATGGTCACAGAGTGTCAGTACAAGAGTGCAGAAATATTGTGGGCAGATAGCTACGCACAAGGTATCTACATGATGAACGTCAATGCTGGCCACATCCTCTACAAGCAAGTCACTGTGTATGTGACATTTGTTTTAAAACATACATGCCTCACCCACTACATACAGCAGGAATGGCTGTGTAAGAGAGCTCGGCCAATAACGTCAGCTGGAGTACAAGTGAAACACATTGGTGTGAAATTGTTATACTTGACCTCATCTGAAATTGGCACTGCTCAGTTTAGCAGTGTTGACATGAACTTCAGGCTGCAGGCAGACATCTCAAAGTGCTCAACATCCCGACACAGGATCCAAACAATTACAGCTTAATAAGCACACCTACCTGTCCAATACATGGGAACCATAGTCACCTTGAGTGGTGGGTACATTGGATGGCAGATGCATTGAGAATTAGATTTGTTGTAGCAGCTCAGTTGGAAGTGGGAATTAACATGTCAAGAGAGGGATGTGGATGCAGGACGGAATCCCCCGGACAACAGACAATTGGCACTGTACACTCATGCAAACACACTGAGCCCCAAGCATATGACACATACATTAAGGGAGTACCCAAAGTTTAATTATCTATGTATGGAACTGAACTTAAAACTATGTAAAACACCTATAATAACCTAATCTATCCTACCTATACATTACCCACAACTGGCCCTAGCTACCCTATGCTAAGCTTACTTAACACATTTAACAACACACTCTAAAAATTGGCCCCCCACCCCCTTTATATGACGAGACACATGCAGGACAACATATACTAACCTAAACATAAACTACCTAATCCTTAACAAATATATATATATGTTTTAAATTTTTAAGAGTCGTATTTCGGAAGGGGCGTTCCCTTCCTATTTGCAAATCGCAGTCCGATGTATGATTGTTTTGTGACTGCGAATGCCATCACAAATCAATTGCAGTTACCACCAGTTTCAAGCTGGTGCTAACCGATTCGCAAAAGGGAAGGGGTCCCTGTGGGACCCCTTCCCATTTGTGAATGCATGCAAAAACATTGGTTTGGAGCAGGCAGTGGTCCCACTGAAAGAATGAAAATAAAAGTTATAATTTTTGTTTTTGACATGCATTCTGTTTACCCTTAATGAAAACAGGCTGCATTTTAAAAAAAAAATACTGCTTTATTTAAAAGCAGTCACAGACATGGTAGTCTGCTGAGCCCAGCAGACCACCATCCCTATGAGTGCCGTCATTCCCAATGGGTTTGCAAATTGAGACCTACCTCATGAATGTTCATGAGGTAGGTCATTTGCTACACCATTGTGAATTGCAAACAATGTCATTGACAGTGTTATACATAATATTTTCCTACTCGCAAATTGCAAGTCGCTAAGTCTCGCAATTTGCGACTCACAAAACCTGATCTTCGTACATGTGTATCTACATCTGATGGCAATCAGTGATCTACAACAGTCATGGTATGTGTTTGTAACATGTGTTTACTCATGTGATGTGTGTAGTTGTTTGACTTAGGGGACATTACTTTTCAGATGACAAACACAACTCAGGTATCATCGAGGATGGCTGATGAGTGCTATGTAGGATATGTTACCCCTCATATGTCATTAATTGTTGGTTATGAGTTCATGGTGATGTGTGTGGACCACACAAATGTCTGACATGTGTACATGTTTGGTACGTACTGTGTTTGAGTCACTGTGCCTAAATTCCACCCATAAAATGTTTGGTACACGTCAGTTTGACTCATTACAATTAGCTATATTACTTGTATTGCTGTGGTGGACCTGCTTCCCTGGCTGCATGTGTTCATATATTTTCAGGTGTGCATTCTACAGAAGTGGCCAGTTCAAGTGTGTGGGCATGTGTACCCTGTGTCAGGATTGGGCTCCATGGTGTCACGGTTTCGGGTGTGTCTAGTCAGGACTCTGGTAGGGGCACCCCTTGAGTTCACAGAGTATATCCCAAGAGGTAGTGTACCGAAGCAGAAGAGCAGCTAAAGACATACAAGAGAAAAGGACAGGTATGCTAAGGCAGAGAAAACAGAAAAGTGAAGACAGAGCAACCTTAGTGTAAACAAACAAGGAACGGACCAGTAATGGACAAACACGCTGGGGTTATCACCAAGGATGTACACAGGATAGGGCTCAGAACTTCCCACAGCTACAGGGAACGTCAATGCCTCTGTGCAGATTACTCTTACAGATAGTCACCCCGCAAGCCCCATAGAGAGGAGGCAGCAGAAGTGATTCTGTCACTGGACCCTTAAGGCACAAACAAAGATTGTACTTACATACACGAGACTAGCCCTTGTGGGTCCAGCTGGAGACACGGGGCAATTCCTGGAAAACAGCAATAGCACACAGTCACTGTTAGGCCCTAAACACTACATGCAACACTAGACAAAGGATGGGGGCTGAAATTCCCTCCTGGAAACCAGGAGCCAACCCCAGTATAAAGGAAAACACTTATACACAGGTGAGGACTGATAGTACACTTACCAGACACGATAACCCAAGAGGAAACAGAAACAGAAGGAACAAACTAGGAGGCAAAGGCAGGAACAGGGAACAGGCTCAGGCTGAAGCAAAGGCAGGAACAGGACTGGAAAACAGAGAGCAGGCTCCGACTGGAACAAGCAAGAACAAGACTGGGAAACAGAGAGCTGGAACAAGCAGGAACAGGGCTGGGAAACAGAAAGCAGGCTCTGGCTGAAACAAACAGAAAAACGGCTAAGAAACAGGGAGCAGACTTTGGCTGGAACAAACAGGAACAGGACTGGGAAAACAGACAGCAGGTTCAGGCTGAAGCAGGACTGGCTCACAATCCAACAAGAGGTCTGGAGCACAAAGGAATCAAACTCCAATGCAAGACGAGGAGCTTCAGGGAATGGCAGCTTATAAGCAGTTCCAGGAAGCAGCAAGCCCAGGGCGAGTCACATGGCTGGGCTGCACAAGAGAGGTCACAGGTGTGTGCAGCTTTAGTCTCTCACAAGTCCTGGAGGAGAGAATCCAGTATAAAGGAACAACCAGACTTTTCCCATAGGAAGCAATGGACAGAAGATTACAGGTCTTACTGACTACCAGGCAGTGCATTTTGGGACCTGAAGTCCATGGGAGCAAATGTAGTTCTTCTATAGCATGCCACATCGAAAAGGAAAGCAAACGGGAGTCAGAAAGAGACTCTGGGTGAGTGTTAATGATGATTCCCGAGCTACAGACAGTCCGTTTACAGTGCCCCTTAGAGATGGGACAGCAGAGTCGTAACACATGGCAGTGGCAGGACTAATTTCCAGGGATGGACTGCGCAGGCCATGTGTTGTGAACATTGCTTGTCATACCTGGGACAATCATGCTATCCATTATCACAAATGATGCCCCCCTTGTCACACAAGCTCCTTGCAGACATTGCAAGTGTCACATTTAGCAATGTCAGAGGTCTGTTCATACATTCCTGTACTTCTGATATTTCACATCCACTCCCTTAATGTATGGGGCCCTTATTTACCTTATGATTGGAGATGTCATAGTCGTGGGTCATGTGCTACAGTTGACCATGTTCGCAACGTGGATGTGACTCATATGTTGTGGTCCATTGAATGTGTCCTTCATAGGTGACATTCAAGAGATGAGTTCTTTTTTATATGTGAGTGATGTTTGCTGTACAATCATATGCATCACATGTGTTGTTGCATCAAAAGTAGTCAGATTTGTCTTTGTAACATGCTCCCTGAGGTAATACTCACATTCCTAAGGTACATGTGATGGAGAATGAAGACACCAGAGCAGGATTGTGTGATCAGGTAAGGTGTTTATTTACATGTCTTAACAAGGTGTGTAGAGTGACTATTAAGTGAAAAAGTTGGGTACAATTTGCTGTCTGAGGCGCATTCCTGTAGCTGTGTTCTGCTGTTCCCCCTCATTTTCCCTGCCACCATCCTCCTCCTCCTTCTCCTCAGGCAGTTCTTGGTCCGGCTCATATAATGAGATGTTCATTCTCACACAAATGTGCAGGATAGCACAGGTCAGTATTATTTTTCACACAATGTGTGGGGCACATAGGAGGCTGCCTCCTGTGATGTCCAGGCACCTGAATCTGGACTTCAGGATGCCAAAAGTCCTTTCCACAATGCTGCCTGTCCTCTGATGTGCCTCATTATAGGCACACTCTGCTACTGTGCTTGGGCTGGAGAATGGGGTCATGATCCATGGCTGGATCCCATAACCCTAATCCGCTGCAAAAGATAATAGGAGTGAGTATTTTGTTAGTGCTTGCAACAGGAATGTCATGTAGCATGGTAGGTGATATCTTGTATCATTGTGACTCATATGTGTTTGTGGTATTGTGTGAGTTCCTGGGCTTCTGTGAGGTCTTCTCTGCACTTGGTTGTTTGACATGACAACTTGTATTTGGCTCATTGACCTGGGATCTATGATTTGGTTTCCGAACTGCTGGTCAGTATGTATGTACCATGCGTTGTGTAGTGTCCCACATGTTTTAGTGTGCTTTCACTTTCCCTGGAGGGGACATGATACATCCACACACACACAATGGATTCAGATGTGGTGGTAACATGGTTGCACTATATGGCCTGGACATCCCACCCATTTAGATATATGTCATTGCAGATGAAATGCGACACTGAGGCCCTTTGAATTGGGTATGTGACAATGCATAGCACATCTCCATAAGTTGGCAGCACTGAGCTGTTCAGTATTGACAATGCACAATTGTCCCATGTGTGACTTGTTTCTAGGCAAGCCTTTGTTGTTCCCTCTGCCAGTAGCTCATGTGCAACTGTGCACCTACACTACCGACCTTGCTCCGGGGAACCTGGCTAACTGCCTTGTGGAGGTGGATGTATCTGTGCAGGAAGGGCCATCGCCCTGTACATATGCTATTTTGATGGACAATTGGCACTTTCAGTGTGTGCAGCAGTGTGCAGTTTGCATTGGTGGCACATCAATATTTGTTCATAGTACAGTCCACTTCCTTATTGCAACCTGGAAACGGCACCCCAGGAGTGTTGTATGATGTTGGGACTCCCTCAGTATTTCCGTGTCACCTACATCTGAGTCTGCATCATCATGCAATGTGTCTCATGGTGTCAGACCTGCTGCAACACACATTACACACCCCTTCCATGCTACATACTGCTTGGGAGAGTGGCCGATTGACTATGTGGCCTAATGTAATTGTAAATGGTTCATCTTCCAAGTTGTACTTACAGTACAGGCCATGTCATTGTCACTGTGGGCTTTGACATTGGCCCCTCGGTGCTCTAGAGTGGCAGCTAATGTTTGTGGCAGCTGCCATTTTTCCACAGGTCTGTATCCCACTGTGTCAGGATGTACAACATAACTACCAGTGTCACACCTCAGTGTCACCCTGCTCACATGTCAATGTAGTGGTGTATGTTTTGTGTGTCCTACAGGGTTGTTGTGCTAGGTTTATTGACTTACCGACAAGAAGGCCATTGCCATATTGTCCATCCTGTAAGTGCTGATTGACCCTGCTGTGGCGGAATATGAATGAGTCATGGACACTCCCAGGATACTTGGCCAAGATGTTTGTGAACAATCCCTGGTGGTCAACTATGGCTTGCACATTGATAGAATGCATGTGCTTTCTGTTCCTGAATAGCTGCTCTGTTTCTGCAGGTGGGACGATCCGGACATGGGTGCAGTCAATTGCACCGAGCACATGCGAGAAGCCATGGATTTGATAAAACACATGTTTTATCTCCTGCTGCTTCTGCTGGGTTTTGGGGAAGCTGATCTAGTGAGGGTGATTATGGCATCTAACACCTTGGGCAGGAAAGCTGAGAATGAGGGCTGTGATACCCCAGCGACCAGGGCACCCGTTGTATGGAAGGAGCTTGGTTATCGTTGGTATGTTGTGTGGGGTCTGCAGGATAGCTGTTAGTTGTGGCTCAATATGGCACAGCAGCTGGTGTATGGCTTGCCAGTTGAGTCGATACCTCTGAATGATGTCCTGTTCCCTGAGGTCATGGAGGGTTGTCCTATTTCTGAAAAGTCTCTTCTACCTTCTGCGTTGCATTTGTGGGCAGCGTTGGGGTGGTGGTGGCTGCCGCCGTTGGTCCTGTGCTTGGCGTTGTCTTGCGAGCTGCATCAGTAGCACCTCCATGTTGTCCTGTTGGTCTTGAATGTTGCTTGTGTGTGTTTTCCTTAAGTAGTGGTGTGTTTGCCTCATTTTAATGCCTGCCCTGTCCCAGGTGTTAAAATATGATGCAAATCAGGTTTAGCAACATTGTTCGGGTCAGCCTCCCACCCGTTCGTCATTTGTGCCCTGTTCGATAAATATGGCGCTAGGGTGTTTGAGTAATTTGTTGGACGGGAATGCCTACCTTGCATCTCATTGACGCAAGGTGGTTTCACGCATCCTTAAAATGGCGTTAACTCCATATTTTTGATGCTAGATGGGTCTAGCGTCAAGGTATAATTATGGAGCTAAGTTTGCGTTGCATTTGCGTTTTAAAAAAATGACGCAAATCCAGCACAAATGGAGTATAAATATGGGCCTTGGACCCTGGAACAATGGGCCAAGCCTCCAAAGACAAGAGAAAGGGCATTGGGTCTGGCTTTCCAGACCCACCAAGTACAGACGTTCAGGAGGAATCCAATCCTGAGGGGGAGGATCTGACCTCTGAGGGAGGGGCCCTTCCCCTGCAAGCTCTGCCATACTTGGCAGAATTGCAAGGGGCAAGTGGGCCCACCAGAGAAGAGTTGTAGTGGGGACAAAGAGAGTGTCTCATTCTTGAGGGCCTGAGGCAGACTGCCTCCAGGCAAGAACAGGGGGATGTTAGTGGCCCCCCAAAGGTTTATTGGGAGGAGGGAGTTCTCTACACTGAGGCAAGGGCCCCCAAACCAGGAGAGTGGTTCCCCCCATCCCCCAGAAGTATAGAGAATTATTTCTAACTCTAAGCCATGGCATTCCCTTAGATGAACAATTGAGGCAAACTAAGACCTGGAACAGGCTGGTCAACCATTTCTATTGGCCCCATATGTCAGAAAAAGTCAAGGAGTTTTGTAGCTCCTGTACCAGTGGCAAGGCGGGAGGCAAGCCAAAGGCCCCTTGATACCACTACCAGTGGTTGGGACTCCCTTTGAGAGGGTGGTGATTGACACTGTTGGTCCCCTAGACCAGTGGTTCACAACCTGTGGTCCGGGGACCCGTGGGGGTGCGCAAAACCTCCTCAGGGGGTCCGCTACTGCTCAGAAAATTAAATAATATTAACAGATTAGGTCCCCAGCTTTCAGTAATGACTCAGTGGGGGGGTCCCTGGATTCCAATTATGATTCAGTGGGGGTCCCTGGGTTCCAGTAATGATAAAGTGGGGGTCCACAGAAGTCAAAAGGTTGGGAACCACTGCCCTAGGCCCCCTAACTGCCTCAAGTAACAAGTACATTTTGGTGGTTGAGGACCATGCCACCAGGTACACAGGGGCAATACCTCTCATGACAATCACTGCTCCCACAGTGGTTAGAGCCCTACTTGGTGTGTTCACCAGAGTGGGATTCCAAAGAAGGTGGTCTCAGATAGGGGAACAAACTTTATGTCAGCCTATCTGAGCAATGTGGGATGAGTGTGGTGTTACCTATAAGTTCACCACTCCCTGTCATCCCCAGATCAATGGTCTGGTGGTAAGATTTTACAAAACCCTGAAGGGCATGATAATGGGTTTGTCTGACAACCTCAGGAAGAGATAGGATGTTCTCCTCCCATGTCTGCTCTTTGCATACAGGTAGATGCCACAAAAGAGAGTTGGGTCAGCTGGTGTGGTGTTTGGAGCCTTGGGCTCCCAGGGCACTACAGGCCAAATGGAATGGGCCCTATCCAATTTTGTAAAAGAAGGGTGAGGTCCCCTACCTGGTGGACCTCAGCACCCTCAGGAGTCCTTATAGGATCCTGCATGTGAACAGACTAAGACCCCCACCAGGACCGGGCAGACATGACCATGCTTATGATCACTGATGAGGGAAAGGAGAAGGAGAGTGAGCCTCTGCTAGACCTCCTATCCACAATGCGCAAGATGGGTCAGTGGACGGAGTGGTACTCTCTCCTAGACTGACAGCCCAGCAGCAGAAAGACTGCGGGCTAGTTTTGGAGCAGTTTGCGGGACTGTTCTCTCTGACCCCTGCACTCACCAATTGGCGTGTCCATGACATTGACACTGGTAACAGCTTACCTGTCAAGATTAAGTTGAACAGGTTGTTTGACCAGATCAAGGCCAACATCAAAGCTGAGGTGGCTAAGATGTTGGACGTAAAGCTAATTGAGCCCTCTGATAGTTGTTGGTCCAGTCCAGTGGTACTGGTACCCAAACCCCAAGGTGGGAACAAACAGCTATGATTTTGTGTAAACTACAGAGGTCTAAATGCAGTCACCAAGACTGACGCTCACCCCGTGTCTAGAGCTGATGAGCTTATTGACAGATTGGGGGCTGCTAAGTTCCTGAGTACATTTAACCTGGCCTCAGGATACTGGCAGATTGCCTTAAGTCCAGGAGCTAAGGAGAGGTCAGCATTTTCTACCCCAGAGGGCCACTTTCAGTTCAAGGTGATGCCTTTTGGCCTGACAAATCCCCCTGCCATCTTCCAACGGTTGGTGAACAGAGTATTGTCTGGGTTGGAATATTTCAGTGCAGTTTATCTAGATGATATAGCTGTATTCAGTCCCACTTGGGAGGATCACCTGGTCTACTTGAAGGAAGTGCTTCAGGCCCTGCTCAAGCAGGCCTGACTATCATGGCAAGCAAGTGCCAGATAGGGCAGAGTTCAGTAGTGTACCTGGGCCACCTTGTTGGTGGAGGCCATATACAGCTTCTTCAGCCCAAGATCCAGACTATTCTGGATTGGGAGGCTCCTAAAGCCCATAATCAGGTCAGAGCCTTTCTTGGCCTCACTGGGTATTATAGGAGGTTTGTTCTGAATTATGGGACCATAGTGGCCCCTCTGAAAGAAATCACCTCAAAGAAACAGCCCAGTGTAACTGGCCCCTGACTACAGCAAAAGGCTTATAGTGCAAACAGATGCTTCAGAAAAAGGGAGTGGGGCAGTGTTAGCACAAGTCAATGAAGAGGGCCAGGATCAGCCAGTTGCCTTCCTCAGCAGGTGACTACTCCCCAGAGAGAAGAGATGGAGTGCATTGAGAGGGAGGCCTTTGCTGTGGTCTGAAGTTGAGGCATACCTGTTTGCCACTCACTTCCATGTTTAGACTGACTCCAGACCTCTCAGATGGCTGATGCAAATGAGGGGGGAGAACCCAAAACTTTTAAGGTGGTCCATTTCCCTACAGGGGATGGACTTCATAGTGGAACATAGACCTGGGAATGCCCATGCCAACGCAGATAGCCTTTCCAGGTTTTTTTTCACATAGCTGATGAGGACTACCATGGTGTAGTTAGTACCCATCACCTTTGATCGGGGGCAGTGTAGGAAAGACCTCCTTTTTGCCCTGTTCACCCCCAAACATTTTGGACAGATACTGGTGGTTGCTGACTCCTGGCTGTGCCCTGGGCACTGATTACCAGTCCCAGGGCCAGTGCTGTGTGTAAAATGGATATGCAAATTAGGCTAATTATAATTGGCAGTATCAACCTACCTATAAGTCCCTAGTATATGGTAGGGCATGTAGGTTTAGGGACCCCAGCATAGGTAGTGCACCCATAGGTGCACTGCTGAGGTGCCCAGTGTCATTTTAAAGGCAGGCCTGCCTTGCTGGCTGCTTTTAAACTATTATATGCAAGTTCAACTTTGTAATTAAAAGTACATCCAAAGTTCTAAACTACCTTATTGTTACATATACAACACCCATAAGGTGTGCCCTAATCGCCCCTAGGGCTGGGAGCTATGTAACTATAAGCAGGGACCTTATAAAAATTGTTTTATAAACTCTGGTGAGGTAAAATAGCCACATTTGTTTTTCCCTCACTGTAGTGAATGGGCTCCATAGGCTAAAATGGGGAGACTTTATTTTAATTAATAGAGTCCCAATAGGAGCCAGCTATTTCAAGTTTGGTATTAAACTGACTGCTATAATAAATGCAACAACTTGCCATTGTTGAATTTAATATAACTAGTTCAGGGAAAGAGTTTTAGAACTCTACTTGAAAGTTGCCAACTTCAGCTCTGAAATGCCCTTCTCTGCTTGGCCAGCCTCTGGCAGACTGGCTAGGCTGCCTGGATGAGGTGTGAAGTGGCCTGGGCTGAACACAAAGAAAGTGCCTCAGGGAGGAGAGCAGCCTCAGCAGATGGCGAAACAGGATGGAGGAGAGCAGCCAAACTGGTCTTCAAAGGAGGGAAGGAGATTTGGAGCAGCTCAGGACACTGAGGCTTCACCACAAGAAGAACTTTGCCTGATTGCAACTGCTTGCAAATCCTGAAGACACTGACCAGCTGACTACTGGTAATTTTGGAGTTTGAGCAAGGTGCATTCTGGAAGTTGAAGTTCTAACCCTCAAGGAGCAACTCTGAGCTTTTGGAACCTTTGGGTGAGCTGTGGACTCTCAAAAGACCTTGAAAGACCTTCTGGAAGAAGGCCCAGGAGGTTTGGAAAGGATTGGAGAACTTTTGGTAAAAGGCTCCATAAAGGGACCGACCTGCTGTGGCTAGTCAGTCCGGCTTACCTCAACCGCAACCCGGCCTGACTTGCGGGTTTGTCCCGCTAAAAAGCTCCGGAGCCTAGGATTGCAGGATTTCAGTGGGGGCTCCTGGAAAGGTGATCTGAAGACCTTGCATCGAAATCGGCTTGCTGTGGAGGGTCGACCCCTATCAGAAGGAAGAAGTTCCAAAAAAGTGACAAAGTCTGAACGTAAAAAGTTGACCGAGACTTCCCGGGCAGCATATTAAAGGAGGGCTCCAGGGACATCGGATCAACATTCAGCTTTGGCCCATCCTGAAAAATTGCCTAAGTGTGGAGGTAGAATTCTTCACCGAGGTCTCCTGCGTCGCCTATCCAAAAAGGACTCCAGGGAGGTTGGATCGGATTGGTGACTTCGTCCCGCTGAAGAAAATCTTCAAGAAAAAGACTAAGGCCCTCATTTTGACCCTGATGGTCTTTTGATCACCTGGGTAAATGTGGTGGTCCCACCGCCAACATGCTGGCGTTGCAGACTGCCACAATATGAGTGTGGTGAGTTGGCCGCTGAAAACCCGCCACATCTCCACACATACTGCCATGGTGGTTGGAACTGCTAGGACGGAGATGATCATCTCTGTCCCAGCGGTCCACAGAAGACCACCAGCAGTATTAGGAGCCGGCTTTCCACCATGGTTTCCGTGGCAGTAGTACTGCCACGAAAACCATGGCAGAAAGGCTACTGTGACAGGGAATTCCAGCCCTGGGAACTGGTAGACTCCCCACCCCAGAGAGTACTAGACCCCCCTCCAGCCACAGCACCCCCTCCCCCCCACCACTCACCCCTCCTCCAGACACAGCACCCCACCCCCCCACCCCTTCCAGACACAGCACCCCCCTCCAAAGACAGCACCCCCTCCCCACATACATGCACACAGACATCCACACGTACCACGAATACACCCATTCACCTAAACTTACATACACGCATTCACTCACACGCATTCACTTCAACATTTATACACACATTCGAGCACGCATACTTACACCCATTCAAGCATGCATACTCACACCCATCCAAACACGCATACTCACAGGCATACAACCACACATACACACATTCATGCAGACACCACACACTCACACACACGCACATAACACCCCCACCTTCCCACCCCCTTCCCCTGTCAGACAATCACCTTATCCGGTCCGGGGAGAAGTTCGTCTGGCAGGGAACGGGATGGGGCGGTTCCACCGCCGGCAGCGCCCCACCAGCAGGACACCGCCAGGTCGTATTGTTGCCCATAATTCGGCTGGTGGAGTCCTACTGGCGGGGCCGGTGGTGAAACTGCCCAAGTGCCTCCACCCACCAACACGACTAGTGCTGGATTTCTGCCCAAAGTGTGGCTGAATCCAGCAGTACACATGATATGGTAGGCGGAAGACCGCCGGCACTGGATGTCTTCTGGCACCCGCGGCTTTGGCGGTCTTGTATGAAGACTGCCAAAGTCGTAATGAGGGCCTCAGTCTGAAGGTAAACTTTTGACCGAGGCCTCCTGCTTGCTGTAGCCAAGCAGGGCTCTCTCACAGTCGGCCCAAAACTTTGACTTTGCCCTCGTCGAGGTGCGACCAAATATCCAGAGTGGCGCTTTTAGTTTCTAAGTGCTAAAAAACATTAATTCTTTAAAAAGTCATATCTATGGTTCCCTTATCTCATTTTATTTGTTTTGGTGTCAAATTAAATTTAAAAATATTTCCCATTTTTATAAATTGGTTTTGGATTTTTACACTTTCCTGTGTTCTATTTTATTACTATTTTGTGATACTTGAATGTTTTACACACTTTGGGGGTCATTATGACTTTGGCGAATGGTTTACACTGTCCGCCAAAGTCCCACGGTCAGGTTGCCACCAATGTGGCCACCTTCTCCATTAACAGTTCCTCGCTGGCTCAGCGTTACTGCCCGCTGGCCCAGCAGGGAACGGACTACAACATTGATGCCGGCTCATAATAGAGCCAGCGGCAATGCAGTAGTGCGTAGGGTGCACCAGCACCCATCACGATGTTCACTGTCTGGAAGGCAGACAGTGAACATTGTGATGGGGCTGGCCAGGGGGGCCCTGCACCCCGTCTCCACCAGCCTTTACATGGCGATGCTACCGCCATGTAAAAGTTGGTGGAGAGGGGAGTCGTAATCACCAGGGCAGTGCTGCATGCAGAGCTGCCCTGGTGGATTAGGACCACCAGAACCGCCAGTCACTCCTGTGGAGGAGAACTGGTGGTGCTAGCGGTCCCACCATGGCATGACTGCCACGGTCATAAGGTGGCGGTCAGACCGCTGCCAAAGCAGTTGGACCACAGCTTTGAGGCCAATCAGACTGCCACCGTGACCCTGTCTTAATGAGGCCTTTTGTCTCCTAAGTTTAGCCTTGTTGCACATTGCCAAGCTACCAAGGATTGAGCTGGGGTTAATTTATTGAGACCTAACTGAACCTAGTGGGGGTTTTGGCCTATTGCTAAGTGTAGGTACTTACCTGCCCTTACCAATAATCCACTTTCCAACAATGGTGACATCAGTAAATCATCAATATACAATTTATAACAATACATTTTATCACGGCTGGGATATCCTTACTGTAGCACGAATTTGGGCTTGCATGTGTGGGAACAGGCTAACACATACGGGTAAAGCAAAAAGGAAAAGAAAAAAAAGAATTTGGAAAAATCATCTAACTAGGGCAACTCTCAATAAAAATATGCTGGTGTAATTATCTAAGCTGGAAAGGAAACAAGAAACCACATTTAGTTATACTGCACCTCATGGGACAGCCGACAGGATAGTGTTATCAGGAGAGCGTTCACCTTCTCGCGATGTCAATAGACATCAGCATCCGGACAGTGCAGAACAAGGGCTACACATGGGGCACGTCAGCAGTTCATAATTGATTGGGCATATTAGTACTGAACAGCATAATCAAATGGAGCATATAAAGTATGACTATTCATCAGGAGATAGCTAAAGGGCAGAGGGATTCAGAAGAAGTAGAGAGCTGCACCCCATCTGGGATCATCAGCGCATCAAGACTGGCTCTAGCAGAGTTCTAGATGGATTAACAGAAAAAGTTTCTCACTAATTAGAAATGTCCATGGGCTTCTTGATTGGTCCTTCAGCTGGGCTCATCTTCTTGATTGGCCCTCCAGGTATGCTTATCTTACGCACAAAATTCGGCATCCAATAGTAGCTGTTGACACCATCAAGTTTGCTACTATTCCGGATTTTCTCTGAGAAACATGTAGTCATTTCAATGATTTCATACAGTTCCTTCCTAGTTGTTTGTTACTTCAGAATTCTTTCTCACAATACACAGGATGAACTAGACAGTTCTCACATATAGTTGATTAAAGTTTCCTGTCTTGTTCGACAGCTAGAACAAATATTCTTACATAGTTAATCACCGAAACATGTTCTTCGTCTTCAATACAATAGGACATTCAACATCACACGAGCAACCTCTGGAAATATTCTGGTCAGAGGAAATAGAATAAGCAAGTAATTGTCCTCTACTGCTGCAAGAATGAAACTTCAGGCCTAGTCCAGCTAAGAAAGCCTAAATGCACATTAACACAATTAATAGACATAAATCCTATTGTGCACCTTACAATTGAATCATATGCAAAGCAAATTATTTTACTGCAAAGAATATTTACGACATTATTAAAACACAATTATAAACGTGCATTTATTTTTCTGCATGTTTGTAACTCTTGTTAATAAAATTCATTTAATTCATTATAAGTATGAATAATTCACAATCATTTACTACTCATAATATATTTCATTTCTACTGCTTCTTCTTAAAGATAATACTTTACCTGTTAATTCTAATTAGTAATTCGCTCAAATATAAATGCACAACATCATCATGTTAAACATGATGTCAAAATATGAATGGAGGCCACATTGTCCACCATCATTCAAACGTGCACATTTTACATTTCCATGTAAAAATTTTCCATTAGACTTTTAAATTAAGGTTTGTAAGTCACCATATGCTAACTTCTATGTCACTAACGTATTAGTAAAATCTGATCTCTATCAATACTAAACTGTCAATTGCCTGAGTTCAGTAAAATACCCATTCCATAAGTGTTATTATTATCAATAGTACTGCCAAGGTGCTGCAGGCATAATGTGTTATTTAGGACAACTCTATTCACAGTTCCACAAGAGTTTTCATCACATATCTCTTGTCTACCTCAATAATTAATAAAATGTTTTTTTGTGGAAAGACATCAATATCTGTTGGTAATTCCTACTATATTGCTTCTTGTTACATTATGTGTATTTATTAAATCACAAAAACAAGTAGAACATTTCGGTATCTATGTTGAGTTTGTGTGTTATTGTATTTTCTATTTATACTTCTCTATTTTGCAGAAAACATGCAATGATTAAGAAGAAAAATTGTGGTTTACACTATTATTTCCTCATATTCATGCCCTATCCCACATTGCCTTAAAACTGAGCACTTTTTCAACTACAAATTATGAAATATTAAGGAAAAGTGGGGATAATGTATAGTGAAATGTTGGAACTTGTCACCGCAGCTTCTCCGCATATTATTCCTTTCCTGTCTAGGGGGCGTGGCTTGACGCCGCTCGATGATGATCGCCTTCTGCTGAGCTCCGTGACCGGGGCGGGAATCGGGAGAGCAGGCAGATACACATGGGCCCAATTTAAGCTCCTGCAGTTGGGAGAAGTCGAGGGAACATGCCTGGATTGCAGTATGCCCCTTGAAAGGACTTCAGAGGTACTTTTAAGCCCTCTTTGATGATTTTTATGGCAGTTGTGTGTGGGATTTCATTGCGGCCGCCATTTTTTTTTCTTTTTACCTCACAATTCTCCTATTTGAGTATGGTTCGATGCCTGAAAGACTCTTTTTGCATTTTTTGACCTACAAGTGTAGGTTTTTACGCTCTCTGCTCATCGTGCCTTACCTTTTGGAGCAATTTTGTCCAGCTTTACTTTGTTTTTTCGTTCTACTCTCTTCTCATAGATTAACCTTTACTTTATAAAATATATACTTTATGACATTTTGGGCAGAATTATATATTTTTGCTTATGGGCAGATCCAGGAACCTTCAATTGACTACTAACAATGTACAGTGTAATAAAAGTTCTGATAATATTCCTTTATCAAACTCCTCTGCTCCTTTATCAAAATGGAGAGTACAGGAGCCACTTCTCTTGATGTTACACCTTCAACACCTGTTTCTCCTCCTGCTCTTGTTAATAAAGTTTTGCCCAAACTTCCGGAAACGGTCTCGATATCCACAAATAAGAGAGATAAAAAGGATCCTCCATCTCCTATTAAAGTAGTAGATACCATGTCTATGGAATTACTTTTTGTGGAAATAAGGGCGCTTAAACCTTACATGGAGGATACAAACAAAAAACTACAAATATTGGACGACAAATGGTCTCTTGTGGAGAACAGAGTCTCTTGTGTGGAACGAAGAGTGGAAGTGCTTGAGGATTCAGTTACATCGGTTCAATCTTTATAATCTGAAGTTGCTATGCTAAAAAACATGCAGAGGATATAGAAAATCGGAACTGCAGGAACAATCTACGTATTTATGGTCTACATGAAGGAATTGAAGGTTCAGACCCTTTACTTTCTTTCTAGCATTTCTGCCCAAGATTCTGGACCTACCTATTTCTCCTGTTTTGAATATACAAAGAGCGCATAGGCTTGGTCATCCTTCACATTTGGCTTCGACGTCAAGGAAACCAAGACGAATAATACTGTATTTTTTTGAGTATACAGACTTGCTGAAGGTTCTCAGAGCAGCAAGAGCTAAAGGTCGAATCACGTGGTCAGGGTCCAATCTTATTTTTGCTCAAGATTATGCTAAGTCAACGGCAGGCAAACGGAAGTAATTTCTAGATATGCGTCCGGCATTGAAGTTGCTTAATGCTTGGTATGGTCTTTTTCATCCGTGCTTGTTCAAAGTGACTTACAATAATAAGACCCCAACATATGAGGACCCAATATTACTTCAACGGTTTATTGATTCTTGTAGAGGTGAAACAGTGGACACTTCCAAATGATCAGAGACTTGAATATTAAATTAATTGTTTTTTCTTTTTATCTTGCTCCTATTTAATGGACGTGCCCTCTGCTGGTTCATTGTAATCTTAAACGTGTTTAATTATTTAAGGGATTTAAATGTTTCCTTTGTTTCTCTCTTTGTAGATCTTTATGCATTCAGTGTGCCTGTCTTTTGTGGTTGCAACCTGTGTGGTCGGATCTCCCTTCCCTTCCGTGTCTGTGGTTATGGAGTGAAGGTTGCGTCATCCTCCCTTTCTGATTTCACCACCCCCACGTTGTTTTTGTCTCATAGGTATGTTTTTATTATCCGTTCAATGTTCTTTTTGTAGTTTTCACATTTTCTTCTATATTCTATTCTCTTTGTTTTTTTAACTTCATCTCCTCTCAATTTCCTTTCTTTTCTTTTCTCTTTTCTTTTTTCTCCTGTTTATACTTCTATTCTTCACTTTCTGTACACTAAATATTTTCTTTTGGTTCAATTTCTTCATACTAATAGTTGGTTTATATGCATTACTCTCATGATCATCTTTCTTATTTTTTATATTAAATGACAATTAGATTTGGGATCCCCAATAAAACGTCAATGAGTTTTAACTCATATTTTAAAATTGAAAGCTGATATTGCCCTGTTACAAGAGACTCATATAACAAGTGCTGAGGTGGCCAAACTTAAAAGACAATGGGTGGGTTATGTTTTTGCCTCTCCGGGTACGGGGAAAAGAAATGGGGTTACTATACTCTGTCATAAAGCTTTGAATATTTCTGATTTTACTCAAGATTCTGATGAGCAGGGTAGATGGGTTATAGCTTCAATGAATATTAATAAAATACCTTTAACTATATTTAATGTTTATTCTCCAACCCAACCTGATAAATCTTTTTGGAATGAAATATTGGCTAAGTTAATGACTCTTTCGGATAAATATTTAATTTTTGGAGGAAATTGCATTATGGTTATGGATCCCTTCCTTGATCGTAAATCTAATGCTAAATTTGTACCATCCACCATATGTTCACAGTTTACCTCCATGATTGAACAAAGGGCATTAACAGATGTTTGGAGATTGTGTAACCCCACATTACAGGAATTCTCTTTTTTTTTCTTCAGTGCATTCTTCCCAATCAGGGATTGATTATTTATTTGTCCCACAGCATCTCGTACAACATGTTTTGAGTTCAGAAATTGGTACCATATTAATATCAGATCATGCTCCAGTGAGTTTGGATCTTAATATTATGCCACTTAAACAGCCAAGTAACAGATGGAGATTTAATAACTCGTTACTTCTTGATACTAATTTTACCAAGCTTTTCAAGAAGTTTGCTACACAGTTTTTTGTAGAAAACGATAATCCCCAGCTATCTGTTCAGATTATTTAGGATGCATTCAAAGCAGCCTCTAGGGATTTTATTATTTCTTTTGTTGCCAATAAAAGGAAAACGGCTAATAAAAAGTTATTTAACTTAATGGATCGTATTAAACAGCTAAAAAACCTGTATTATTCTTCCAAGTCTAAAAGTTGTCTTAAGGAATTACTTCAAGTTAAATTCACTTTTAATAAAAACTCAACTGATATTGATATATTGATATTGCTAATTCTTATCTTCTTAAGTCCAGTGCTAAGTATTATGGGGGCCAAATTAAATCAGGAAAACATTTAGCAAATTATCTTCAAATCAAAAAAGATAGAATCTATTTATAACTCTTCCCACATTTTACTACACAAGAATGAAGATATCTTAGATGAATTTGTTCATTTCTTCACACAGTTATACACCCCTGAGTCTGTTCCTACACAGGAGCTTATTAGGGAATGCTTGTCTACCATGAATGCACCTGTACTGCCCTGTTTTGAGTTTACTGCTCTTGACAATGATATCTCTAATAAAGACATTCTAGATGCACTAAATCGTATTAAAAAAAGGTAAAGCTCCAGGTCCAGATGGCTTTACTATTTAATTCTATTTGCATTTTTCTAAATTATTAGTTCCAAGATTATTCAATCTTTTTTCTTATTTTGTTAACGCAAAATCTTCTGGAGGGTCTTTTCAGGAGGCTTTAATTGTCCTTATACCAAAAGATAACAAAGATCCAAAGTTTAGTAAGAATTATGGGCCTATATCTCTAGTGAACTTAGATTATAAAATCTTTGCTAAAATTATCGCTATGCGTTAGGAATTGATTCTTCCTAAGTTAATTGGTAAGGAACAATCTGGCTTTATTAAGGGACATCTATTATCAGAAAACACATGCTTATTTTTTAACATATTAAGTAAATCTGTGACGTATAGAGATTCACTTTCTGCAATTGCTCTTGATGCTGAAAAAGCTTTTGATCGTGTTAACTGTTTTTTTATTTTTTCAACGCTTTCATGGTTTGGCTTTGGAACTATATTTATCAATCTTATCTTATTACTATATTCCTCTCGTAAGGCTGCTATTTATCTAAATGGTCACATCTCTCCCTCGTTCTCACTTCACAGAGGAGTTGGTCAGGGATGTCCATTATCACCGCTTTTGTTTGTTCTTGCCTTTGAACCCTTTTTATTGAAACTTAAGGCTAATCCAAATTTATATGGTTTCCGGTTCGACAGATAAAATGTTCAGCTTATGCTGATGATATCTTACTTTTTATGTCAAATCCGAAATCTTCACTTCCTTCTTTTTTTTTCAGAGGTAGAACATTTTGCTTCTATTTCAGGGTATAAGTTAAATAAAGAAAAGTGTGAAATTCTTCCTTTAAATACATTTTGCTTTCCCGATGACTTTAAGTCTTCCAATTTTCCCTGGAACAATGATAACATTAAATATCTTGGTCTATGGTTTAAACCTTCATTTCAGGATACAATTTCTTGTAATTTTTTACAATTATTCTCTAGCCTTAATTCTCTTATATCTAAATGGAACCCTTTATTTCTATCCTGGTGCGATAGATTAGATTCTCTAAAGATGATGTTACTTCCTATCATTGTCTTTTATTTATCAAATATTCCAATTAATATTCCAAATAGTTACTTTAAGAGGATGAACTCTATTTTAACTAAATTCTTATGGAATAATAAGACATCCAGAATGTCTCTCCAAAAATTGATGTGACCTAAAATTCACGGATTAGTTAATTTTCCGAATCTTCGCTCTTATCATGTGGCTTTTTCTCTTAAGCAGGCTTCCTGTTTATTGACTGAAGATGTTTCTACTTTTTTTACCTTTATGGGTTGAAAAGTCCTTTGTTGCTCCTTTCACCTTCACCTTTCCAGAAGTATTAACTTTGTCAAGAAAACGTTCATCTATCTCCCCCCCGAGGGGCGTGGCCTGAGCGGCAGCAATGGCAGACACGTAAACGCGCTGCTCTGCCAAGACCTACTAGATATCCTTTCTTTTATGGCACCGGAGGGATCCCGAGGCGGAATTGGGACGGTGGAGCAGTGAGCAGAAGTCCGGGGGCTCGTGGGCGACCGCCTAGGGCCCTGAACTGAGAGCCGCAAGGGGGCCGCCAACCTAGTTCGGAGTGCGGCCTGGTGGGAAGACGCAACCCGCGGCTGGCTTGACGACCGGGGTGCTGAGACGGTGAAGGTGCAGGCCGTGCGGCCGGCGGTGCAGATTGGAGGCCAATTGGCAACGGCGGGCTCTTGGAAGATGACCCTGAGGCCGCGTCGGTGCTGCAGGGAGAGAGTGCGCTGGAAGAGGTGACCTGAAGAACGGGCGCTGAGATGGTGAAGCTGCCCGCTGCGCGGCTGGAGTCCGACGGGGCAGATCGGAGGCCGACCGACAACAACACGCTCCTGGGAGACAGCCCTGAGGCTGCGGCGGTGCTGCAGGGAGAGAGTGTGCTGAAAGAGGTGGCCTGCGGAACGGGGTGCTGAGACGGTGGAAGCACGGGCCATGCGGCTGGCGGCTGGCGGCCGGCGGCGCTGATCGGAGGCCGATTAATAACGGCAAGCTCTTGTGTGACGGCCCTGGGGCTGCAGCAGTGCTGCAGGGAGACAGTGAGCTGGAAGAGGTGGCCTGAAGAACGGGGTGCTGAGACGGCGAAGGTGCGAATCACGTGGCCGGCAGTGCAGATCGAAGGCCAATTGGTAGCAGCAAGCTCTTGGGAGACGACCCTGAGGCTGCGGCGGTATTGCAGGGAGAGAGCACGCTGGAAGAGGTGGCATGAAGAACGGAGTGCTGAGGCCGAGGTGAGCGCTGGGGCCCTAGGAGGTGGTGTGGTAGGGACCCTGCCGAAAGGAAGAGGCGGAGCACCTGGAGGGTGGATGTAGCGGCCCGGATGTACCTGGCAAAGTCGCCTAATCGGTGGCCTGATGGAACCCAGACTTTAGCGGCAGAACAGGGCCCATTTAGAAGGCTGATGAGTTGACCACGACTGTTACACAGCAGAGCAGGCGCACTGATGTGACCCGACCCTTTTTGGCAGACTGATAGTATTACCCAGCCAACGGTGATGTGCTGCTGGGAGTGAGCAACCACCGGGTGAGGAGATGCCCATAGAGCGCATTCACCCTGAGCTGTCGGAGAAGCGAACAGGTGTGCGAATGCTGTGACTGTTGTTGGCTTGGAGGGGGGGGCACCTTGGCCCCTGTGGCTGCATGTCTGCCAAGAACCGCAAGATGGGACGGATACAAGGGAAAGACCGCACTGGCGACCAGAGTGCCTCAGAAATGTCCGAATCGATGCCATAATCCCTGCAAGTAACTTTGGACAACATTTGAGGGGCTATAGAAGAGCCCAAAACCACTCTCCAACAAGAAATTGGCCAGGTATCAGTGGAACTGGGCCTACTGCGGGCAGACCACCAGAAATTGGCAGATAGAGCCCAAAGTACGGCAACAACGCTCACGGAATTGGCTCCAGCGCAGCAAGAGATGCAGGCCACATTTACGCAACTAACAGACTGGATACAAAGACTGGAGTGCCGGGCCGAAGACACTGAAGGCCGAAATCAGAGAAACAATGTGCGTATCATTGGACTGCCGGAGGGGGCTGAAGGGACGGACGCTGTAGATGCAGCAGGAAGTCGCCCCGGGCCTCCTCACCCCATTCTTTGCTTTGGAGAGAGCCCACCGAGTACCGGCCAAGCCGGCTGCACCTGGACGACCCCCGCGGACTGTGGTAGCTAAACTACTGCACTATAGGGACAGAGACATTCTGTTGCAACAGGCCAGGGAGGCTGGGCCCTTCAGGGTGGACAATGGATCAGTCACTCTCTTTCCAGACTTTACTGCTGAGGTGCAGGCCAGGCGAGTGTCCTACATGGCGGTGAAAAGGGCCATGAGAGATGCGGGTGTACAATACACACTCATATTCCCAGCCCAGATGAGAGTGATGCAAGAGGGGCACAGCATTTTCTTTCAAACACCGGAGGAGGCCTGGGAGTGGCTGGAAGCGCACAATACGGACGGAGGTTCCGGTGCCCCATTGGGCATCACAGATGAAGGCACAGGGAAGAGAGAAAGCACCGGAACAGATCTTGCCCGAGAACCAAACCTACACCAGAACAGAGGGACCTTGATAGACAATTGGTCCTAGAAGCTGTGGCATCGCTGCAGCAGCGGAATATGGCTGAGGAGGCCAGCGGTGGGGACTCGGACCGCCAAACCCACTCCACAGACTCGGACTCCCACCAGTCGGACGAGGCTCCGAGAGTGACCCCCCCGACGGCTGCCGACTTGAAGGGAGCATGGGGGGAAGGGAGATGAGTTTACCTCCGGGGCTACGATTCGGACAGGGGCCTGCAGGCGGCCATGGTTTCCACGTCCGGATTCTCAACCACAAACCACTGAATGGTGAGAGAACTATCTGACTCAGCGCTATTGTTTTGTTTGTTGAGTGTATGCTGGACAACCGCTTGTTGTGGTATTGCCCTGGGAAGAGGGGGTTGGGGTTGATGTTTTTGTTACACCATATGCGCAGGGGGCTAGTTATAGTGGAATCCACACAAAAGGCACAAATGAGACAGGGGAGCGGGACAAGAACTGATGATCACCGGGAGAGGGTGATGACCTTGACTGCTCTAACTTATACATGCAGACGGACTGTAAGCTGATAACCTGGAACATCCGGGGGATGGGGTGACCTGCTAAACGTCATAAGATCTTGTCCTACCTAAAGAGAAGGGGGTAAACATAGCAATGCTCCAGGAAACACACCTTGCCACCGGGGAGGTGGATAAACTGAGACGCAGGTGGAGGGGGCAACTCTTCGCCACCGCGCACTTGGCATTTGCGAGGGGGGCACTGATTTGGGTTAGAGCTGGGGTCCCGTTTGAACCCCTTTCCACAGACTTGGACCCAGACGGTAGATACGTTATTGTGGAGGGCAGGTTGCGAGCCAGGCCTATAGTGCTGAGTTGTGTGTATGCACCTAACCAGGAACAAATGGCCTTTTGGCGGACGCTCTCTCGGCGCTTGACCAGGCACTTAGGGGGTCGCTTCATAATAGGGGGAGACTTTAATTGCGTGCTGGATACTGGGTTGGACCGCTCCCTTCCGCCCTTGCCTGGGGTGGTGGCGCACAAAATGGCAGAGAACCTCAGGGACTGGTCGAGACACTGGGGGTTGGAAGATGTATGGCGGTTACAGCACTCACAAATTAGAGACTACTCCTTTTATTCGGGACTTACACACCAGAATAGACCGCGTGATGAGTTCTGGATCCGTCACCCATGAGATGGTTCACTCCGAGTACTTGGGCCGTACGTTGTCAGATCATAGCCCGTTGCTCCTCACCTGGCGGGGGTCTGGGGAGAGGTCGCCCATCCCGACATGGAGGCTCCAGCCGAGGGCTCTGGAAGACCCAGTGTACAGAGAGGAGCTCCGGTCCCACCTTGTGGAACACATCAGGATTAATAAGGCCACTGCGGGGTCATGCAGTTCGGAGTGGGAGGCTCTTAAGGTGGTGACGAGGGGTCACTGTTTGGGACAATCGGTGGGGATTAGGCGGACTCTTACTAATGAGCTGACTCAGACAGAGAGGGAACTCCATGATAGGGAGGTTGAGCAGGGAGCAGAGCCAGAGGCGCAGCGTAGGCTTCTCAGGGTCAGAGAATCGTTTAACCAGATGCTAGAGAGGCTGCAATGCCATGATTACCGGAAGCACTTGACCTCTGTGCAGGCGGAGGAGGGTAGACTACTGGCGTGGTTGGTACGACCTGAGGAAGGCAGCGCTCCAATAACAAGCGTGTGGGGGACGACCGGGGAGCATGTTTATACACCGTCTGAGATAAATAATGCCTTTAAATCCTACTACACGTCCCTGTATGAGCAGCCTGGAGATGATCTATCACGGTCTTTGGGAAGCTATTTAGAATCTCTCCTGTTGGTTACCCTTGGTGCGGAAGACAGGAGGCCTTTGGGAGAACTGATTTCCCTAGAGGAGGTGAAAACCGCTATTTCACAATTGGCTGCGGGCAAAACACCGGGCACAGACGGACTCCCTATGGAGTTCTATAAAACATATTTGGGCATCCTGGCACCGGTGTTGGTTGATCTATATGTTGAGGCCTTCAAGACGGGCGCCCTTCCGGGAACCCAGCGGGAGGCATTGGTGGTCCCTCTACCTAAGACGAAGTCTCTGAGGCATCTGTGACTGACTTTCGCCCCCTATCTATGCTGAATAGCGATTTTAAAATCCTAAGTAAAGCACTGGCTAATAGGTTGTTACAACATATCCCTGTAACAAGGTCATGAGGACCAGAATGGTTTTGTACCCGAACGCAGCACCTCCTTGAATCTAAGGTGGCTGTTCACGTTATTGCATCGACCGCTTGGGGAGCAGAGCCCAGAGGCTTTGCTCCTATCTATAGACCTAGAAAAGGCATTTGACCCAGTGCGGTGGGACTATCTCAGTGTAGTGATGACCAGAATGTGACTTGGAGAGAATTGGGTACGTTGGGTTGAGCTTCTGTACCATCACCCAGTGGCTCGGGTGCATGCGAGGGGAGTGGTGTCGGACTCCTACTCCATATGTTGTGGCACTAGACAGGGCTGCCCGCTTTCACCCTTATTGTTTGCGATTGCTATTGAACCCCTGGCAGCACAGTTCCGGATGGAAGGGCAGGGTAGGGGGGGGGTTATTGGGTCAGGAGGAACACATTATTTCACTCTATTCAGATGACCTGCTGATCTATCTGCGAAGTGGTGTGACCGGGATTCCCTGGGCGCTGGCCCTACTTGAGGGATTCGGTGTCCGGTCGGGTCTTAGGGTTAACAGGAGAAAAACGTACGCCTTCCCGCTGGTCGAGGGCGCTGGATGCCCACCCACGTGCCTGGATGATCTCCCATGGGCACCTTGCTCCTTCAAGTATCTGGGCATTCAGATTTACCACGAGTTAAGTGACTTATGCAATGGGAATCTCGGAGCAGCTCTCCACTCTCTACGATCCTCTGTGATGTTTTGGCGCTCGCTGAAACTCCCAATGATGGCCCGGGTGGCCCTGTCTAAAATGGTCATGTTCCCACTGCTCCTATACTACTTCACCAATCTGCCTGTGACTATCTCGAAGAGTTGGTTCAGGGAATTGAATGTGCTTCTTAGGGGCCTGCTCTGGGATGGGGGACATCAGCGGACATCTCTCTCCACCCTATGCCGACCTACTCTGGAGGGGGGGCTGGCGGTCCCAGATTTTGAATTGTACTACATGTCATGCCAACTCCAGTGGGTGGCTCGCTGGGTATCAGGGGGGCACCGAACGGGATTGAGTGTAGATGGTGACGAAATAACGCTGGATCGCCGCATAGCGGGATTGGTTGGGTCCGGGAACCTTCTGTCTGGGAGGTCTGGATTACTGAGGGTGGCCCTCTCTTCCTGGAGAGACTGCTTGAGGCGCACCGGGGTGGCAGTACCCTACTCCCCTAAGCTGCCACTGACTGGCATTACGCTAGGAGTACCGGGTCGCATTTTGGCTGGAAGCCAGATGGGGGCTTGGACACAGGCTGGTGTGTTGACTTTGGGAGACTTCTTTCGCGAAGGGGTTCTGTGTACTTTTGTGGGACTAGTAGATGAGTTTGGAGTCCCAAGGGGACAGATTCAGACATATCAGACTCTGGTCCTTGCAGTACGATGACTATGGCCCACAGTGAATGCAGAGCCAGAGACACATGCTATACTACATTCCCTATTAACGGGGGGAGAGGACAGCCACCTGGTCACCAAACTCTACAAGGCCTTTACTGATACTACATTAAAGTCCTTACAGATCCTAAAGTCGAAATGGGAGGAAATAGGGGGCAGAGAATTGACAGACGCAGAGTGGCAGAAAGTGTTGGCATATCCTCGGTACGTGTCCAGGAACACACGGTTCAGAGATATACAATACAACTATGTTCACAGAACGTATCTCACTCCACATAGACTTAGGGTGATACACGGGTGAGAGCCCAGGAATTGTCCCAGGTGTCAGACGGCAGATCTGGATTTTGGTCATATGGTCTGGGAATGCCCCAACATACTTAGAGGCTGGATGGGAGTGTTACAGGACTTTCGGGGGACTTTGGGGGTGCGTTTAGACCCAGACCCTCCACTATGGCTGGTGGGCTTACATGGGAGGCCGGCATCCAAGAGGGTGGGAAGCAGGTTCCTGGATCTTGCATTGGTCCTGTTCAGGCGCTGCATTGCAATGGCCTGGAAGTCTCAGACGGGCCCGGGGCTGGAAGACTGGAGGAATGATGTCTCGAGGTAGGCACAGGCCGAACAGCAGGCGCTACAGGGAGAAGAGGCAAAGGGGATACGGGCGAGACCTATGGCCCCACTATGGACCAGAATAATGGAGGCTTGGGAAGACTGGAAGCGGAGGGCAGAGGGGGCATTAGGAAGTGGGGAAGCAGTGACACTGGTGGAGGGGGACCGAGGGGAGAGATGAGGGGGCAGGGGGAGAGTGAGGGGACAGGGGGATCTTGGGGCATGCTATATAGGGACTTCAGCACTCCATAGTTGTGGACAGTCTCTGGGGCAGAGTGAGAGATGCTAATATTCATGGATAAGAATTGTGACCATGCCTGAGGGGCAGAGGGACCCTAGTGGAATGGGATAGACCCTACAAGCGAAAAAGAGGCAGGAAGACGTCTGGGATGACCCTATCAGTAGAACGATGTAGATATCCTGGCAGGACCTAATCCCAATGTGCCATAATATAGTAACCTGCGCATGGTTTGTTTTCCTTTTTTTGTTTTCTTTTTTGTTTCTCAGTAATCGCTTTATTCTCCTTTTATGGTTGAATTAGTTCAAAATGTATGAGGGGACACAGAATGTGTGGATGGAAACTGAAAACCAGAGTAAGTGAGGAGTGTTAATGTTCTGCACATGTGGATGGTCTCAACAGAGACCAACGGAATATTGTAATGAATCACTCAATACCTGCAGTATGCATAAAATAAGTTTCAATACACGGCATGTAGAGAAGAACATACTCATGTATTTATGATTACTAAATTCTATGAAAAACCCATATACAAAGTTTTAAAAAAAAATCTATCTCCCTCCCGATTTTGAAGAATTCATGCAGAATTCTGCAACCTATTTTTGCTTCATATGATGGAGACAGAGTGCAATTTCTGAATTTGTCAATCTTGTATAACAAACTCATCAAGTTGAATAATAAAACCATCTACTGGAAATCGTGGCATTTGAGGGGGTTGAGATGGGTTCATCAACTTTTTGACAATGATATCCCTTTTTCTTTTGAGCAAGCAAGTTTTCTCTTTTCACTTCCACCCTCTTTTAATAAGAAATATGAGGCTCTCATACATGTTATAAATACTTCTTATCAATATTTTTCAGTTCAGCAAGCAACATTAGTTTGTTCTTCTCCAATTAATAACCTGTTACTACAGTCTGCATCAGCTTCTAGTATTTACCAAACAATTACAGCTCTTCCTGAAGATGGACCTAAATCAGCTATAGAAATACAATGAGAGAAAGATTTGGCTCTTTCACTTTCACCCTCATTATGGAATAAAGTGTGGGCTAAAATACGAAAGGCCTCAAGAGCAGCTAATGCAATTCAAGCTTTATTTTTTATATATAATAGGCTATTAATTACACCTTCATTGTTACATAAAATGAATTTGAACCTTTAGCCCTCTTGTTGGTCTTGTAGTGAACCGGTTTCAGATCTTAAACACATGCTCTTTGAGTGCCCATATAGTTTTCAATTTTGGGTCAAAGTTTGGAATCAGATTAACATTATTTTTAAAACTCAAATTTCCTTAACTTTTGCAAATATATTTTTAGGTAGCCTTGCCGCTGACTGGTCACGTTTTCCAAAAAATTCTATTGTAATTTTAGATTTATTGTTGGCTGTTGCTTTTCAACAAATTACAAAAACTTGGAAGGACTCCTCTCAATTATCCTTTCAGGCTTGGTGGTATGGTATATGTTATAACCATCGGTTGGATAGAGCTTATGTTTACACTGTATCCTTGGGTATTAAAAGAGACATGTTATGGTTACCTATTACGAATTACCTAAACTCTTTGGCTTACTCTTCATGTAATAATTTTCCTAGAAATGAGGAGGTTTCTAAACCACCATGAATTGTTTCTCTTTACTTTTTATTGTACTTATCCTACTGTTTATAACTATTTCTACTGATATATTTAATATATGCATATATATTTTGCGATTTAAAGTATTAATATATTTATTATGCTTCTCATGATGTGCCTTTTAGGAAATTGAACTATTACTGTTTTATTTTCTTTCTTGCTACCAAATGTATTTATATCTTTCAAATAATGTATGAATCTTCAATAAACTTTCTATTTCAAACTTACAAAAAATTCCTTTCCTGTCTAGTTATGTAAGTTAGATTGGCTTTCATAGAGTTGCTAGACTGCTTTTTCAAACTTTGAGCGCCCAGTTTGATATGGAAAGGTGGTTTAGGAGCATGATTTGCCTTTCTCCCAAAATATGGTACAAAATTCTAATGCCACCCTTGTTCACAGCCATCAAGCCTACAAGACCAAGGAACAGATTTACTTAGAAATCACGCAACACAGCGCAGCAAGTAGCGTTGTTGGGTGTTTTGTGTGAATGGGAGAGAGCAGAACAATGACATATCTACTAAGATGTGACGCTGTTCTGCTCTCTTCCTGTGCTGGTGCAGTTTATGTTGCCATGCACCACCGCAAACACTTTTGCCCCATGGTGCAAGGCTGTCTGCATTGTGGTAAGCATAGTTTTTGTACAGGAAGGGGGTCACTTCCTGTGCAAAATCTATGCTTTAAGCTATTTCCTTCTTTGTATGTGTGCTGTAGAATGCAGCACATATGCAAAGATGGAAAAACAAGGAGAAATTGAAACATATCTCCTCATTATACCTGCTTCAAGGAGGTGCAGGATTTGGGTGCATACTCCCTCTATAATTCTTTATAGATAAGGGATTTACATCAGACTCATGGTGGTTGCATGGGGCAATCCTTGCACTACCAATGGAACACCCCCTTGACACAAAGTAACACAAGGCAGTGCATTCTGTAGCTTTACATTACTTTTAGGTACAATCCACTGCAAATCACGATTTGCATTGGATTGTAAATATTAACACAACGCTTTGCAATGGGGTTGCATTAAAAAAGTGATGCAATTCTGACACAACGTCTTTGTAAATCTGGGCCTCAGGCTTTTGTCTGTGCGCATGTTTTTTAACGCTGATGTAGAGAATGAGACACCGAGGCCTCGGCCCTTAATTACCTCCCTTTTGTGGCTGTGGATTACAGGGTCAAATACTGTTGTTAAAAGACATCCCTGCTGAATGTCTTCCAAAAGGACTGATACCCTGAGGTCCTTACTACATTTGTGCGTGGTTGCAGGAGACCTACATCATGTTATGGACGTTTATATAGCGTACACTGTGAACGAAGTCACTTCTAGGCACTGATTGAGCTGAGGCACTAGAATCTTGAACCTCAGCTACAGAATGTGAAAAAGCAATCACCTGTATAGTGCTTACCAAGAGGCGTGTATCCTTTTCCTGACTTACCCACTTATTTGAAAGTGTATGATCTTAAACGGTCCGTTTTCGGTACCCAACAAAACTGCTGGCACTTAGAAACAGGCTATCCTAGAGTTCAGTGCTATATATTCATGAGGCGTGTGCATGGCTTCCAGGTGTCTTTTTTTACCATGATGGTGTTACATGTGGCTAGCTGCTGATTCCGCGTTTTTGTGGGTCAAACAGTACGTACTTAGATCTTGTGTAGCCTGCTCTGAATGTCTGTATTCACTAAAAAGATAAATGCTTACATCGTAAACACGTCCAAGTACTATTTTTTTCCACATGCATGGGAATCAGTAGGCAAGTTAGGCAGCCACCCACTCACCCCACAACTGGAAAGGACAGCTAAACTTGGATTCTCATTTACACTCACTTCATTGTTTTGCTAATGAATCGTGGAACTCAAAGCAGATGGGGCAAATCTTGGTTGTTGTTGAGTGACATCTGCAGCAAAAGATTTTAGTGACAATTAGTACCTAAAATAACCAAGAAACTAGAGAATGCTTTTTGGGGCAGAAACGTCCCCTGAACTGAAATTGATGTGTACCCCTGCCCTGAGTGCCCCAGCTGAAGCAATATCTTGATCCTTGGTACAGATATTTAGTCACTGGGCAACACAGACATTGCATGTGCACCATGACGTACGCCTGCCACACAGATTATGGTCTTGTTAGACTGGGGGTGGGGGGCACAAAGCGTTACCCTGTTAGCGGTAAAGGGCTACTGCCCTTACCCAGAGTTAAGTAGCACAAGTGCAGTCAGGGCAGCATACCATTTTAGTGACAGTGATTAGTAAAGTGAAGAGGCCTTTTTACCTGTGTAACTGGGCTAAGGTATACAGGCCCACTCATGTACAGTTCCTCTGGTGTTTACCTAACTTGCCCTTGGCCTATATCATGTTAGAGTGTAATGCTTTACAGGGCATGCATGATTGCGTGTGCATGCTGTAATATATATGTGCATGTGTATTCTACAGCACATGGAGGCCTGTGAGTTCCATATTGGCAGCACAGGGCCTTAAAATGGCATGTGGAGGTAGAAAAGCCATTACAGATAGATCTGTGAAAGATTTGTAGATTTGCTGTATTCCAGAGAGCTGGTTGGAAAACCCACTGTAAAAAAGGGAGAGCCAAGCTCTCTTGTGCACTCTTTGATTCTGGAAAGCTCACTCGTCAGTGGGGCCTCTCAGGAAGGAGATAAGGGAATCACAAAGAATAGGGTCGGAGGCCTGAGAATCCTTTTGATAGTCATATATCAGTGAGATTGACATCCAGGTGTGATCCTCTAGTCGTTCCAGTGGCTTGTATCTGGAGCTATAAAGTTTGGAGTTGCCGCTGCTATGGCAGACTTCTTCTTGGACAAAGAAGAGGACAGAGGAGGGAGCGCTTCAAAGGGGGCACCTCCCACATCACAAACTTGAAAGACCAGGCACTAAATCATACCTGTGTCTTGAAATAAAGAAAAAGAGGAACTTTAACTTCTCAAAATTGTCAAACTGAAGCTGAACCTCAGTGTGGAGAAGTTCAGCATGACTTAAGTCTGTTGTGAGCAGTTATGGAAACTAAGGTCTGCTATTCTCCCTATTAGGAGAGAGGACATCATCCAGGAGAATTAAGACCACTTGTGGTGGAGTCTGGAGCACCAGCATCTGCCTGTCTGCTGAAACCAAAGGACCCTGTGAGGGGGAGGAGAGTGCCTGGATGGAGTGAGGTTCAGTGGGAATGTAGTGGAGTCCTGAAGCAGAATGTGAGATTCTAGGTCTGCATTGAGAACTGCACACCAATTGGGCCATCCTCCCTGGTGCTGTTGTTGTGACCCCCATTTGCGAGGTGGGCCATGCAATGAAGTTTGAGGATGATGGCATCGATCAGGCCATTTTCTGGAATGTGATGCTAGCAACCCCCGCATGCCAAGTGACAGCCATTGCCCTGGTGAAGGGCATGACCAGAAAGAGGGCCATCACCTCCATGCAGTGTTATGACCCAAAAGGACCGTCACCCGAAATGCGCTGTTCATAACCCCCTTATGACAGGAGGCGGCCATGGTGAAGACAAGGGCTAATGCCCTTCAGCAGCATACACCATTGCAGCATAGTGTGTTGTGACCCATGGGAGAAGAGCATCGATAATCACCCGAGACTGGCTGCTGGCTCCTGGAAGACTTAAAGAAAGCTGGCAGCATTCAGACTTCTGTTCACCATTGGACCACTGATGCACGCTTAGTCCTGCATGAAGTGCAGCTTCAACAAGAGCAGGTAAGACTAACTACAGGGCCACAGAACCCCCGAAAACACTTGCTCTGTCTAAAAGCGCTCCAGCACCGGAACAGTTTGACTTTTTAGAAATCCATCAAGGAACTTTTCAAACTTGTACTTTCTAGTGGGGCGTAACATGTATGACCCCCTGATGTGAATGTGGAATAACTACCGTCCTTAGTCAGAGAGATAGGACTCCAGGTCTTGCCTGGGCAAAACTAGAATGCTGGCCTTATGAAAAATGTGTATATTCTGTGTTGTGTGACATTTCATTTTGTGTTAGTATCTAAATGCTACCTTTTCTATAAATTCAAGTATCTGATTACACATTCATTTACAGGGGCTGCTGGGCATGTTTGAGTTGTGAGTCTGTGTGCACTTATCATCTACCTCCCTCCTGAGAAGCCCTGAATTGCTCGACCCTGCTACTACTGACAGTCAGGTGCCCGACAATATAGTACTTGGCCCAGTTGCTTAGGATCCATAGTAAGTTGTGCCCTGGGACATCAGGAGTAAAAGGCCTCATCCACTATGGTTCGGGCCAGTAGCCCCTGCTTTCCCCGTGGTCTTCTTGAAGGGGTTCTGACAATGCTCAATGCCTGCTCAATGTCACAAGTGCTGCTAGGGGTAAACATCTGCATACCATGCTCACTGATGGATAGTCTCTCCAGCTACATCATGGGGAATGGATGTGATTACATATAAGTAGTACACTCTCACACTCTCTGCTCATGATGCATAGAAAAACACTGCATGAGCAAATAATGGGGGTGATTCTGACCCCGGCGGTCACGGACCGCCGGGGCCAGGGTCGGCGGGAGCACCGCCAACAGGCTGGCGGTGCCCCGCAGGGCATTCTGACCGCGGCGGTTTGGCCGCGGTCAGAAAGGGAAAACCGGCGGTCTCCCGCCGGTTTTCCGCTGCCCTATTGAATCCTCCATGGCGGCGCAGCTTGCTGCGCCGCCATGGGGATTCTGACACCCCATACCGCCATCCTGTTCCTGGCGGTTCTCCCGCCAGGAACAGGATGGCGGTATGGGGTGTCGCGGGGCCCCTGGGGGCCCCTGCAGTGCCCATGCCAATGGCATGGGCACTGCACGGGCCCCCGTAAGAGGGCCCCAAAAAGAATTTCAGTGTCTGCTTTGCAGACACTGAAATTCGCGACGGGTGCAACTGCACCCGTCGCACCTTCCCACTCCGCCGGCTCAATTCTGAGCCGGCGTCCTCGTGGGAAGGGTTTTTTGCACTGGGCTGGCGGGCGGCCTTTTGGCGGTCGCCCGCCAGCCCAGTGCAAAAGCCAAAATACCCTCAGCGGTCTTTCGACCGCGGAGCGGTATTTTGGAGGGGGGAAGTCTGGCGGACGGCCTCCGCCGCCCGCCAGACTCAGAATGACCCCCAATGTGTGTTACAGTAGCCAAACATATGGTAAGTATAAATGAGGGTCACAGAGTCACAATTCATTTATTTTCTCTTTACTGTAATTTCAAAAATTGTTCTTCACCCCTAGTTTGTTCATGTATCTTTCCTGTAGCAGGGAAAGTAAATGGTCTATTATGTATGTGATTTGATATGAAATTTTCCACCATCAAAGAGTCTAATGTTTGTTTTGTGAATGTTTCTGTATGAGTGTTTCTAATATATTCTTGTATGCATAACTTTAGTGACGTGATTATGATTACCCTAATTTATGTGGACAAAAGAAGATATACACTACATAAATGCTATCACAATTAGTCTAGTCGTTATTGCGGTACTGATCAAATTCCTAATAGCTGAATCCAATTGTCTTATTTAGTCTAAGCTTATAAATTGAACAAATATTGCCTGTGAAGAATCAATTTTGTTTCTTATCAGTATGTCTCTTATTTGTTAGAGACATCTAGTTGCAGATTCCTTACCTTAGAATTTCCCCAGGTGTCAGTGTGGGTATGGAGATTTTTCTCGAGCACTACTCCTGCGCGCCATTAGGTAGCGTCGATTGGCTCTGCACTCATCAATTGCATCGTCAGTGGCAGATATGGCCTTGTGCGTCCTATATAGGTGCCACCCTGGCACGCTGACATCAACTGTTTTCTTTCCATGCCACCCAGTGCTGATTCAAAGAAAGAGCTTCCCCTCCGTCATTTTTTGACTTGTCTTTTTTACTTTTGAAGGCAACTTGATTTTTCATTTTTTAACAATTGCTCCCAGTTGTGTGGCTGCTGTGCACCTTCTCTCAGTCAGCGGGCAGTGAGACTAATGTAGCCAAAGAAAGTGCCCCATAGTTCTTTGAGAAGGGTCGAGGGCTGCTCTGCCAGGTGGCGATAAGTTACAGCATGTACTAGGGTGGCAGGACGAGCTGGATTGCCATCTCTACAGACAACAATAAGGTCTTGGAAACACTTGGTTGAATTATATAAAATTCCCACATCATCATGTTCATGAGATGGCCATCTTAGAGAAGGGAATTCTCCTTGTAATCCAATGAGGAATCAGTTCAATGACAGAATAGGTTTATTTTGTGCCTCATTGTGTGAAGACTGTTTTCTGCCATGACCAGTGATAAAAAACGTAGATACCTGCGAAATACCTTCGGCTGGTCCAAAATGTGACAGATGCCTTATCCAGCCAATGTCTCAAGGGAGCTCATCCAAACAGCCAATGGCTTCAGAGAACTGACCCATAGCCCTCTCTTTTCTCTCTTTAAATTGCACAGTAGATTATATGTTGTGTGTTTTGCTGCCATGAGATCTGGCAGACAACAAGTCTAGGATGTAAAAAGATACAGATCTGATCTGAGACAAATGAAGACATGTCTGATTTGAGAGAGAAGGCTAGATGCTCTTTCCTGAATTGAACTGAACAGAAGTGCAAGAAGACTGTAAATTTTGTTTCTGCACTGTCCTTCTGGGGAAACATACCAAGGTTCAAGGTCACAACTGCAAAGTGAAAGAAAAAACACAAATCTAGGGGAATGAAGAGGAGAAATCATGGTATGGGTGCATGAGTGAACAGGCGTTGCCGGTATAGGGGTATGGCTTAGACGCTCCCTAAGAAGGCCACCTGAGCACAAAACTGCATGACTCATGGAACATTTGCACTATAAATATGCAAATTTAGCATGTTTCAACATGGGAAACCTCGTTCCCAGGATTACCATCTATCAGGAGAAGAGCCACAACCCCTTGAGAGATGCTTTGGGGGTGTCTATTTTCTGTATTTATCTGCCGGTGGCACTGCCATTGAAGTGCGGCTGCCATCTTGGATGATTGATGTGTTTGCCAACACAAGCACAGCATTGCCCTGCTGAGGCGATACCTGCGGAGCGTGTTCTTCCTGACACATTCCAATTAAGGTACACTTGCTTTTGCTGACTCTTGCCTTAAATGTTGATGCTCCTACAATAATAATATGCCAGAAGTCTTCTGCCGGCCATTACTATCAACAAAAGGTTTTGACACTCCTGGCCCTTTTTACATTGAGAAACTTTTGCTTTCTAGTTCTGGTGATTTTTTCCGCATATTTTGATGCTCCTTTATTAATAACATCTCAGGATTCCTCTGGAGACTATTAAGCTCTGTGTTATTACTTTCAGTTGTTGCATGGGTAGAATAAAGAAATCTAATTTTACCTCCAAGTTGCAGACTATTACCACAGCACTGTCTTCTAAGGAACCTTTGATGGATAGTTCTTTTTCCTCCACCGAAATGGAACATTCTGTTACTACTTCTTCCCCATCTGGATTTGTGGACTTGGTAAATGAAGTCACCCTCTTCCAATCATAAGAGACTTAAACAGGGTACCCATACTCCTGAGAAAACATCTTCCCATATCTCATTGGAGAGTCTGAAGGAGGAAATTCAGGCCCTTTGACCTTTTGTTGAAGACATGAACAAACATATCCAAAGTCTTGATAAGTGGTCCCTCTTAGAAACAAGAGTATCTTCAGTAGAACAACGTGTCAGTCATTTGGAAGACGAGACAAATAAAATAGCTGTTTTGGAAAAGGAGGGCCTTCTCTTAACGAAACACTCAGACGACTTAGAGAACAGGAACTGGTGCAATAATCTGCCATTTGTGGTCTTCCTGAAGGTGTGGCGGGTGATGGTCCTGTCTCCTTTTTTATATCTTTTCTACCACAATTATCGGATTTGCCTCCCTCCACTAACCTTAATATTCAACTAGCACATAGACTGTGTTGTTGCTTCTCTACTTCCACTGCACCTGTTAAACCTTGAGGACTGAATATCTTATTTTTGGAATTTACTGACCTTTGTAAATTGCTCAATGTGGCTAAATCCAAGAAGCAGGTCATATGGTCATGTAGGAAGAGATTTATTTCACAAGACATCTTTAATGCTACGGCCACATGCTACGGCTACATTTCCTCACCCTTCGCCCTGCCCTACTGACTTTGAGAGCTCATTATGGCCTCTTTTACCCATGCCTCTTCAAATTTCACTTACCAAAATAAAATTACTTCATACAAAAGACCCATCTGCTCTCAGAAGTTTCTTGAACTCTCACATGGCCGATAACATGAACCCAGCGTGTCCCTCTATGCTCTAACTTCCTCCACAACATCTAAAATGCCTCTTGTTTTTGACAGTTCTAATTAGGATGTTTTTCCTGGTGGTGTTTTCCATGTTAATCTTTCTCTCCCTTACAGATATACAAGAAATGTGGTTGGGTGGGCTTTGTTCATGTCTCTCACCTCTAATGACAAAAATGGTGTAAGAAAGGATTAAATCTTACTATAGTCTCACAAGAAACTGATGATGTAGGCAGATGGATTAATCTCAAACTAGTGACCTACAAAATTCCTTTAACAGTTTTTAATATTTATTCACCAACCCAACCCGACTGTACCTTTTGGCAAATAATCTCACAAAAGTGCTTACAATATAGTGATACATTTTATTTTAGAAGGGGATTGTAACCAAATTATGGACTCTTTTTTGATAGACAATCTTCGGCTAGGCTGCTCCCGCACAAAATGCATAAGCAACTTCACTCCACCATTTCTCATAGTGCTTAATTGACTAACGGAGACTCTGTAATTCCACCTTACAAGAGTAGTCTTTTTATTCTTCTTCACATGGGACACTTACTAGATTGGATCATCTTTTTGTTTCCAAACTACTCATTCAAAACATAATGCAATCTTCCATTAGCCCTATCTTACTTTCAGATCATGCCATGGTAATCACAGATTTGTACTTGGTTCTCCCTCAACCTAATCTTAATAGATGGTGGTTTATTAATTCCCTTTTACAAGATATCCAATTCTCTTCCTCCTTTGTTTCATTTGTCTATGAATTATTTTTGGTTAATGAATCTCCCAACACTTCGCCTCAGTTGGTGGGTGCTCACTGTTTTATCATTGAATATGTGTAAAACAGAAAAAAGAAGAAACATGACAGAGAACATAAAATTTTGCTAACCATCACAAAAACCCTGGAACAGAAGTACTATATTTCCAAATGGAATATTGATCTAAAAAAATCTTCTCAAATCTAAATTTCACTTTAATGAAGTCTCAACTAAGAAAGCCTCTTCATTTTGTTGAAAAACAGTGCTCAGTATTACATAGGATGCAATAAAGTTGGTAAACTCTTGGCTAACTACCTTGGTGTTAAAAAAAACGTGTTACTCGATTCACAGGGACTATCATACACTAAAGATAAAGACAGCTTGAAGGAATTTGTTGATTTCTATAAAGCTTTATATAATCCCAAATCTTCAGTCCAGTCCATTCACATTGACTCTTACTTACATCTCACTCCGATCTCCACTCTTTTTTATTTGGATTTTACACCCTTAGAGATAGATATCTCTTTGAATGAGACTATTCAAGCCCTGAAGTCACTAAAGAAAAGCCTTGCCCAGATGGCTTTACTTTAGATTTTCTTTCCAATTCTTCAATATTTTTTTCCATGCTTGCTACAATTGTTTCAGTTTTTTACTACGTCTGGTTCTACTTCGGGTTCTTTTAAAGAAGCTACAATTTGCCCTATACATAAAGATGGTAAATATCCTGCTCACTGTATTAACTACAGACCTATATCTTTAGTAAATGTGGATAATAAATTATTTGCAAAAAGTTTAGCAATTCGTATGAAATCTTTCCTTCCACACCTTATTGGAAAGGAACAGTCAGGATTTATAAAAGAAAGTTTAGCATTGGACAACACTGGGTTTTTTCTTAATGTTCTGGCTAAAGCTCCTCTCCTTAAGGATCTGCTTGCAAGTATAGCCATTGGCACAGAGAAAGCTTTTGATAGGATCAACTGTGGCTTTATTTTAAAGCCATTAGCGAGGCATGGTCTTGGTCCTAGGATTATTACTCTAATTTCATGATTATATTAATCCCTGCAATCATTAGTCTTAGTCAACAATTGGGTTTCCACATATTTTCCTCTTCAATGTGGCATATACCAGGGTTGCCCTCTCTCCCTCTTACTATTTGTGCTTGCACTTGAACCTTTCCTCTCCCATATTAGACATAATTCATCCATATACGCATTTCAATATGGTGACCGTCATTTATAATTGACAGATTATGCAGATTATGTTTTTCTCTTCCTTTCACATCCTGAAGAGAACTTGCCGGCATTTGTTTGTGAGATGGAATCCTTTTCTGATGTTTAAGGTTATAAAATCAATATGGATACGACTAAGATTTTTCCTTTATATAAATTTACTAATAAACATTCCTTAATCAATTCTGGTTATAAGTAGTCATCTTCTAAAATTAAATACCTACGTGTTTGGTTTGCACATTCAATAAAAGACACTAGCTCTTAATTTCAAGGCGGCCATCGCTATTTTTATCCTGGTGGGGTTGTTTGGACTCCATTAAAATAATGATTCCCCCACTTTTACTATATAGCATTTCTGTGCTGCTGGTCAATCTTCCTAAGACTACTTTAAAAAAATAGATTCTATACTTTCTACATTTCTATGAGGGAATAAATTAAACAAGAGTTTTTCTATCTCCCCTTAAGAGATCCAAACTTGAAGGAGGTGTAATCTTTGCAGATTTTTGTCAATATAATAAGGCGTTTGGTCCACATCAGGCTTGACTATGGATTTCCAATCTTGCTTCATTTCTCTCTCCTCTATGGTACGATATTGAGAAGCATTACCTCATCCTTTCATCCCAAAGGAGGTTCTCTCTTTCTCCTCTGAATCTTCTATTACCAACTTTCCCCTTGTTAAACATGCATGTTCCTTGTTCCGATCAACTTATACACCTGCTGTTCTATCCCATACTACTTTCTTGGATATGTCTAAATGGTATAAATTTGTAGGATCCATAATCGACCAAGTTTTCTGGAAATCATGGAGGAACAAAAGTATTATATGGATAGCACAACTATTTCAAAATGATGCTCTGATCTCTTTCCCTCAATTTAGTAATCTATTAAAATGTCCTCTATCAGTCCATGCTAGGTTTTCATTGCTAATTACTACTATCTGAGATGTTCTTTTCTCTTTGCAAGATACTTCATTTTCTGTGCTGCGCACTACTGAATTCCCTACACTTCTCGCTTACTATCCTCAGGCGTCCATTATTTATACATTTATTTCCTCTTTAATCCTACACGAACTAAGTCCAAAGCTGAACTCCTCTGGGAAAGAGGCTTAGGGTTATCTGGGACACTTCATTTTGGAATAAAATATGGTTACACATTTACAAAGCTAGTATACCTCAAACATTATTTTTTATTTTTCACAGACTTTGCATTACTCCCTTACAATGTTCTACATATTCAACAGATAACTCATCTCAATGCTGATCTTGTGATTTTCTCAAATGCGACATTACACATATTTTATTTTGTTATCCAAATACACTATCTTTTTGACACAAGGTTTGGGCTTAAATAAAACAAGGGGCATATTTATACTCCATTTGCGCCGAATTTGCGTCGTTTTTTTCGACGCAAATTCGACGCAAAACTAACTCCATATTTATACTTTGGCGTTAGACGCGTCTAGCGCCAAAGTTCATGGAGTTAGCGTCATTTTTTTGCGTGAACACCTTCCTTGCGTTAATGATATGCAAGGTAGGCGTTCCCGTCTTAAAAAATGACTCCGATGCATATGCGTCGTATTTATACTCCCGGGCAAAAATGACGCCCGGGAGTGGGCGGGTCTAAAAAACCCCACATTAGCGCCGGATTTTAGCGCCTGGGTCAGGGCAGGCGTTAAGGGACCTGTGGGCTCAGAATGAGCCCAGAGGTGCCCTCCCCTGCCCCCAGGGACACCCCCTGCCACCCTTGCCCACCCCAGGAGGACACCCAAGGATGGAGGGACCCACCCCAGGGACATTAAGGTAAGTCCAGGTAAGTATTTTTTTTAAAAAAAAATTGTGGCATAGGGGGGCCTGATTTGTGCCCCCCTACATGCCACTATGCCCAATGACCATGCCCAGGGGACAGAAGTCCCCTGGGCATGGCCATTGGGCAAGGGGGCATGACTCCTGTCTTTGCTAAGACAGGAGTCATTTCAATGGGGGATGGGCGTCGTAAAAAAATGGCGCAAATCGGGTTGTGGAGATTTTTTTGCCTCAGCCTGACTTGCACCATTTGTGGACGCCCATACGCCATTTTCCCCCTACGCCGGCGCTGCCTGGTGTACGTCGTTTTTTTCAACGCACAGCAGACAGCGCCGGCGGCTAACGCCGGCTAACGTCATTGAATAAATACGGCGCCCGCATGGCGCTTCAGAATGGCGTTAGCCGGCGCTAATTTTTTTGGCGCAAAACTGCGTTAGCGCAGTTTTGCGTCAAAAAGTATAAATATGGCCCCAAGTGTTTAACATACAGAACTTGTTTAGCATTCACCATCTCTCTTTTTAGGACCTTTAAAGAGTTTTCTCTCACTCTTGCTAAGTCCAGGTTGCTAGAAAGTTGCTGGAAAAACTCTTGGCACTGCCTTCCAACAAATTGCTATTTATTGGAAATCCTCATCCAAAATGTCATACAATGCCTTGGGGGGAATCTGTTATCATCATAAAATGGATACTACCTATATGTCTCACTGTTTTTCTGTTCTTAATACTCATATGTTATGGTTGCCATTAACGAATTTTATTAAAAACAACCCTAATAGTTCATCTACAGTTTTACTTTATCTGAAAATTTCCAACCACCATGAATATTTTCCGCTCTGGCTTCCCTATTTCTACAGGTTACTGTACTGAAAATTGCCATTGATTTAGCTACCATATTGAATCCAAGTTATGTATATGTGAAGTACGATTTATAAGGATTTTTTTCTTTATCCATACATGTGTTATGTATCTTTTTCAGTTTCCCCTTTCCCTCTCTTCTTTTGCTCCCCTAAAAATGCATAAAGGTTTTCTTTTATTGTCCTTATAGAACTTTCTATTTTAACAGGCTTGTATACCGTCATACCGCTATAATCCTATTACATTGTTCACTGTTTACATTTGTTATGTAAATAAAACTTTTTTAACTCAAAACGTTGTCCGTACAGAAAAAAAATCAAAAGAAAAGTGATCTTGAAAAAACACAGCTTCAGACTGCTTGATCAGTTTTACACTAAGTAGTTCCCAAAAATAAATTATTGCTAGCGCAATAATTTTCACAAAATTAATGCAAAAGGTATGGCCATTCAAAATTAAAGTATGGCGCTGCCTTTTTGGGAGTGTGTATTTACACTAGGACTATAATTTACACAAGATTCTTAGACCGAATGTAAAACCTGGTATAATTTGGATAGTTAACGTGCACTCCTGTCTCGAGGTAAAAAATGAAGTGTGAAGCAGCGCTTAAGTGTTTCCATAGTACAGCTTTCAATTGTGCTTTTTATTGTCTACTCGATTCTGTCAGCGAAAAAGCAACAAATGGCCTTCACGTGACACTGCTTATCATTAAGCCTCAAGCATCTCTAGTCGACTGCTTTTAAGTTCTGTGATGCACATAGAAACACATTGTAACACTGGTTTATCGTAACCTTATCTTACATTTGCTGTGCTTACGGCGATAAAGCCCAGTTGTTGAGAAAGAGCTTGTCATCCAGCGGTTTCCAACCTTAGCGGAAAATCACAGTACATTGGAAAATAATGTTATCCATTGCCGGAGAGCAAAACGGTTTCCAAACAGAAACTGTATTGTGGTGACATAGGAGTGCCAATGGCCGAGTGCGTATTTTCGAACCTCTCATATGGTTTTGTTTACACTGAAAAAACGAAAGCTGTAAGGTGGGAAACGGGGAATTTCTCTTTCACTTCCAAGGACCTGGGTGGTAACGTGAACTTGACCTCCGAGGGTCAGGCTCAAGTGTAATGCGATCCGTCTAATTGACAGGGCTACTTTGTGTAAACTCGGGATCAGGGAGCGCCGGGGGCCATCTTGTAAATAAGTAAGAATGAGACATAGGATGCTGATCAGGCGTTCCCGCCGTTCTGTCCATTAGGCAAGAGTTAAACAAAATATTTAAAAGGAAGGTTTAACAACAAAAGACATTTATGGTGTTTACTTAATTTTCTGGACTATTGAGTCTAAACGACATGAGTTATTAGATGCAACATCAGGCCAAAACTCTTGTAGGCCTGTCAGAGGTTTACAGCTTTGCACGCTGCCAGTATCCATCCACGTTCAAACAATCTGTGGTCAACCCCAATGTTCTCAGAGCACAAGACAGGGCCGCACTCATTGTTGCCAAAAGTACCTTTTGAAGTTTATATTACCGTCGATATTTATTTATTTTCCCCCTGTAACAATGACAGCGGTTGAGATAAACTACATCATTCTAAATAGAAAACACATCTGCCATTGCTGCGTTGTTTGTGGTTGCTGGAGTGGTGACAATTTAAGCCAAGTAGCCGACGTGACATTTTAAGTGAGATGTTACTTGAGAGTTTACAGCTGCTTTGCTTTTCGGTCTTCTTCGTCTGGTCAGCTATGTCCATTTTTCGAATTACTAACTCCGTGGTGCTTTACTGGTGCCTAGCACGTGTACAGCACACCATATTAACCAGGGAAGGGCACCAAGGATCAAGTTGCATCCTCTCATTCCTTTGTTATACAAACTGAACAGGAGATTGTGAGGGTAATTTACTGTATCAGCCACAAGAAATAGCAATCTCTGGGCCTTGATCAATTGCGAATAGATACTGGGCCACTGAAATAGTGTGCCCCCTGAATATTGAATCGGCAATATTGATGGGACAGAATATCGAGGACATAATGTCGAAAATATAATATTGACAGGTAAGCACGCATACATTTTCTCTATCTAACTCTGCATATATGTATCTTCGTTGTGCATATATCTTCCAGGTACATAGAAGCGGAGTTCGAAATAGTAAGTGTATAGTTCCCTAAATGGATTTACCTTTTCAATATTTTGTCCTTCAATATTCTGTGCTCTATAGCATGCCACGATATTATATGCCACGACATTCAGTAGTAGAATCCACATAAATTATGTGGCAATGGAAGACAAATTATTGCACAGGATTCCGTATATTATGCGTCAGGAGAAAGAACGTTATGTGGCATAATGTGGTACATTATGTGGCAATGTTATTTCTATTTTGTCATTTTAGCAAATTTTAGTGTTGTCTGTGCAACTGATTTACCTCATTAGCATTAGTTTAACATTGGAGTAGAGCTCAATCAAACATTGAATGGTGACCTGCATATTTTTTTTTAGTAACGTTTGATCTGAGTGAGCTAGAAATATATATTTTTTGTTGTAATTTGTAAAGTACATAATAAATGGTGGAATATGTGGCAAGCGCACAGAATCCATAAGAATGTGGAAAACTCCAGGGAAGCAGGATCCCATGATCCTCGCTGCCATGCCTGCCAATCACCCTAAGGAATGTAAACCTGATCCATCATTTTATAAATAATGTATTTAGTAATAACTGCCTGGATTTTTCATTTGTATTACAAAATTAGTGTTGTGTTCTGAGAAAAAATGGAAAGGGTTCCTTTTCGGAGAATTTGCAAGTCAAAGAGAATGCTTTGATTTTACCCTGCATTCCCTCAGAGACCCATTTCCCTCGTGGGCCGATGTTTCTATTTTTACTTTTTTACATTATATTTTTTTCACTTCAGCTCAGTTCTAAACCTTTGAATATATGTTACCTCTGAAGTTTGAGTCAATAGGGCCCTCATTATAGGGCCATTATCAAGTTTGATACCAACACGCAATAAAATCTACATGCCACAGGTTTGAGCTGCCAGATTTTACCTGGAAGAAATTGGAGAGCTACGGCTTTTGCTGCAAAACTCTGAATTCTTATGACAGGAGGTACTGCACCTCACCAGAACTGAATGGACTACTCACATTGATGTCCTTAATGTAATGTAGGTCAGCTGTAATGTTCAGACCTAATTTCTAAATGGGTATCCTCACAGTGTAGATGAGTCAGGTATGCTTTTTGAGTAAGACTGATTGAGCATCCCATGAAAGCAAATGATTTGTCAGAACAATGTCAGATGCAGAGACATGATTTTAAGAACATTCCCAAGTGATAGAGCAGAGAGCCCAGAGTCAGGTGGACTGGAATGCTGTGGAGGCCTTAAAAGAAGCAAGAGGCAGATATCTCGACCAACAGTGATTTCCCCATTTACTAAGTGTTGACTAGGCATATAAAGAAAATAAAGAAAATCCTCTAACCACACCAAAACGGATACATATGAAAAGATTGAAAAAGACTGATATGAAAATGCACAATTTTGGGAGTATTAACAGTGTCCTAAATTACCACATTAACTCAACACACGTAAGAGTCTCTCTAGTCAGACCTGGTGCATTCATCTTGGATTTGTACCTACCTGAAAAAAACAGGCAGTCTTTGGCTTATCATCAGGGATGCTCCCAAATAAAGCAGTTACCAGGCTTCAGGATCAAGCAGTATAAGGCCCATTGTAGTGATAATCCCAGTGCACACACATATATATATATATATATAGAATTATTTCTTTGATGTGAAAAGCAAAAAACTTCATAAAAAAGTGCAGGAAAATACAAAAATATATACAGTTCCATGCCGACGTGTTTCAGCTTGCTGCCTTCTACTGGGCCTATAACAACAACATGGTGAACCTTACTGTGTTTTATAATGTCCTTTTCTATTTCACTGCCCAGTTGAGCACTAGAATGTTAAATATCTAGCAGACGTTAATCGCCATAATGAACTGCATTTACATTTCTATTATTTCATGAATGTATGTTTGTTCTGTATCCCAAAGAACAATTCATTAATCCTAGCATTAATCCTCGTCAGACAATAATGTATTAATTATTTTGTGAATTCGTATTCATGTTAATATGTTAGTATGTTATTACACATAGATCCAATTCATATACATTTGCTGTTCTTGATATTAAATTCATATTTCTTGGGATTTAGGTACACCGGCATATTTTTTAACATTATAAAAGTTGAAACCCTCATGTGTATTTAAATGGTTCTCAATCTGACCTGGTCTATATGTCAACATTTCAATATCAACGTGCAACACAGATTTGTAGAACATTCTTCATTCATATTAACTTATAAACATTGAAATGGCATGTGTTACAATACAAATCCATCACACTCAGGCCATAAAATTCACATTATCCATTTTGTTCAGGTATTCTAAGGACGCCTCATCTCCAATTATCCTTTAAGATCTGATTAAACAATTGGCACTTAAGAAGGTAATATTAAATTATTCCATACTTTGTGAAGTGTTATGTGCTAAAATGTTATTACATCATTGAAGTTGCAAGCACTAAAGTGCAACCATGTCATGTATATATAATATGGTAATGTTCACCTAATAAATCACTAATGTGCCACTTCCACATGGGAAAGTACCAGAAGATAAAGTGCAATTGTATGAGTATGAATATAATTTGAATTTGTTGAGATAATGCCATTAATTATCATGTATTTAATAATGTGATACGTGCTAAAATTGTAATAGCAATAGCATAGGTATGGATATAATTTGAATTCAATGGGGTAATGTAATTGTCATGTATTTAATAAAAATAACATGTGCTAAATGTGTAATGAAAATGGTTGTAATTTAATGCGCCAATTCTGTAATCCACATGATAGATATTTCTCATCTAATAATACATTCATGCTATTTACAATAACCAACACTAAGATTTAGTTGTTAATTAGTTTATTCAGTTGAATAAGGTGGTGTGAAATACATTTTATCCACTAATTCCATACAGACATAATAATGATTTAACTTTGTAAAGTGCAGTGGGGCGTACTCATGTCATAGAAGGCTGAAGTCCAATTCATTCTTTTCAAAGTTCTCTGAAAGTGGCTTGATTTCCAGACTCACTAATACACAGATAGGAAAATTATTTTCATGTGGCAGTCTCATATTCCGCCTTCAGAGGAACAATTCTGAACATGTCTATGTTCTTATCATGATAATATTATATGTACATTCCTAGATGTATAATATTAAATGACAGTGAAAAGGTATAATTCTAATTCAGATATTTTCATAGTTCAATTCTACAAATGGACATATAGTTCAGCATCTGTTTTGTGGCCCCCACGGGGCTTATGTACCCAACACCACAATCAACTTAGATTCTTCCTTCCTTAAGTCCTTTTTCCTGTCACCTTCTCTTGCATGTATTTTTATGTGTTTCAATTTGTAAAATTTGAACACAGTCAGGTAGCGACCATGGAATTTCTCATGTGTTACAGCACCCTAATTTTCAGTTTGTGAATAGTACTGCCAATATATTGTTTATTACATTCCCATTGCAGCACATAAACTACATGACCCATATCATAATTAATTCAGTCTGTATTGGAAAAACAGGCCTTCAAATGTTCAATACGTTTTCAGATTTAGGCCATGTTGCCAGGCTTTGCATGAGTAACATTTTACAAAGCCACCAGTCATATTTGATAGCCAATTTCCTTGCTTTGTGGGTTCAAGGGAACTAGGTGTGAGGATATCACTTAATGACTTAGGGCCTCATTACGAGTTTGGCGGTTGGACCGCCAGACCTCCATTTTGGCAGTCCAAGTCCGCCGTATTACAAGTTACACAGGTAGGACCGCTAACAACCAACTAAAAAAGGCAAACTGGCAGCGATGTGGAGGCCTGGAAACAGGTGGTCAGACCTCTAGCCCCGACAGCACAGTGATCAACCACTGACTGTATTGCAAGCCAAAGTGGCAGTAGTGGGCAACCATGGCATTCAGCCAATGCCGGTCTGAACCACGGTGGTTCGTGGTCACCAAAGTGATGCACAACGGCACATTGGATGGATTTGAAAACAACACAGCTGACACACATTGCAACACTGGACAAACCAGCAAAGGGCACTATCAAATATACCCCTTCACACACCACAATCACCTGCATTTCCACAGCAAGACCCAGCAAGACAGAGCAACTTTTTCCCACACTGCAAAGATACTAGGCACAATTATTTTCACCATCCCATACAACACCCTCACACACTTTTGTCCAGTCACACCCTTTTGCACTACCCATCTTTAGTAAGTCACTGTCACTCTTATATATTTTATATTTTATTTTCCACCATGTCAAGTTCCACAAATCCCTGTTTCACAGATGAAGGGTTGAGACTCATGGTGGATGAAATCATAAGAGTAGAGCCACACTTGTTGGGAGCCCAAGTCCAGTACACTCCTCTCAGTAGGAACATGGAAATGTGGGACAGGATAGTCAACAGAGTGAATGCAGGAGGCACAACCCTGCCCACAAGGGAGGACATCAGGAAGAGGTTGAACGACCTCAGGGGCAAGGTCAATTCCCTGGTCTCCATGCACCAGCTGCAGGCTAAGAAGACTAGCAGTGGCTCTCCTACTCCCCCATTACAACTCTATCCCTGGAAGGAGAAGGACTTGGCTACCCTGCATTCTAGGGGCTTGACAGGAATACCTGGGGGAGTGGAGTCTGGTAAGTCACAACACAAAAAATGGCACCAAAACGCCATGTCATGCATGCTCACTGCTCACCTTTTGCCACCGTCACTGTCACTCCACTCACTAGCCCAGTGTCCACCAGTCCATTGACCCCTATCTGGCATCTCACAATTGAAGTATACTCACCTGAGGAAATAAAATTTGTGTATAGTGTGTGTATTACAGGGAGCTACATGACTACAACTCCCAGCAGGCACTGTTCTACAACTCCAAACACCAGACCCGTGTTTCCTTCTCCAAATACCCTTATTTTAAACTCCCAATTGATGTGTACCCACCTGGGAGGATATCATTTGTCAAGTGTGTGTAGTACAGGGACTGACATGACTACAACTCCCAGCAGGCACTGTTACTGTTACTCAAACCACCAACACAGTGATTTCTTCTCCAAATACCCTTGTTTGTTAACTCCCAATTGCAGTGTACTCACCTGGGAGGATAACATATGAATAGTGTGCGTAGAACAGTAACTGACATGACTGCTAAGGCCAAGAAGCACTGGCACTGTTACTGTTACTTAACTCTCTATTGATGTGTGCTCATCTGGGAGGAAACCATTTATATAGTGTGTGTAGTACATGGAGTTACATGACTTCAACTCACAGGAGGCTCTCTTACTGCAACTCCAATTACCAGTCCAGGGTTTTCTTCTCCAAAAACATGCTTTAGAACTCACACATGAAGTGTACTCACCTGGGGGGATGATATTTCTCAAGTTTATGAAGTAGAGGGAGTGACAGGACTGCCAAGACCAGGAGGCTCTGTCACTCCAACCTCAAACACAAGCCTAGTGTTTACTTGTCAAATACCCTTGTTTGTTAACTCTCAATAGAAGTCTACTCACCAGGGAGGATAACATTTGTATGCTGTATGTAGTACAGGGAGCAACATGACTGCAACTCCCAGGAGGGCCTGTTCCTGTAACTCCAATCACCAGCCCAGTGTGCATTGCCCCAGTGCATGTGTCAGTTAACTCTCAAATGAAGGCCCATTTTTATACTTTTTTAGCGCCACATTTGCGTCATTTGTTTATGAAAAAGCGGTGCAAACTTGCAAAATACAATTGTGTTTTGTAAGTTTGCACCATTTTTGCATCAAAAAGCGGCGCAAATGCGGCACTAAAAAAGTATAAATATGGGCCAAAGTGTATTCACCTAGGAGGATATCAATTGTCAAGTGTTGGGAAGTAGTGAGAGTGACCTGACTGCAACTCCCAGGAAGCACTGTTAAAGTGACTCCAAATACCAGAACAGTGTTCACTGGTTTCGAGAACCCTTTCCTGCTAACTCTCAATTGAAGTTTACTCACCTCAGAGGGACCAAGACACAGATCATGGTCAAATCAGAGACGTGTCTTGCTACCTAGCTCCATCTTGACATACTGACTAAAGATGAGAATATTGAGGAACGGAAGGACACCTTACCCGGTGTGCAAAACAAGGATCCCAAAGTCCTCAAGATGCATCACCAGAATGGTATTGGCAGCAGACATACTCACAAAGCACTGACCCCATGATGACTCCAATCACATAAACAAAAAAAGTTCTGGGTCTGCCCGCATGGCAATCAACTAGGCCTCAAATTGGTAAAATACACATCTTGCCCAGCCACTGTTTTGCCTGCACTGGTGGCAAGATGTAATTCTCAGCACATCATCCCCAGTGCTAATGACCTGCACATTTCAGCAGCTGCTTGACTTAAATGGAATTCACATGCTTCACAAATGTCAGGACACTACAACCAATATCATGGGTACCTGTCACAATAAGATAACCTGCAAATCAACTATGTACATAGTTTTTGCAAAATGTCACTGTAAACATTTGAAGGTAGATGCCATAATACAACCAGTAATATTGTATGATTCACATCAACATGTTGACCTGCCAAAGGCCACTGAAGAGACTGCCACTAACCACATGGATGAAACCCTCAGTGAAGAAGACATTCCTGGGTGTCTGGACATGGAGGGCAGTTCTGTTCCCCCTGGACAACCTTCTCAGACCCCAACAGTGAGACTCACTCTGCCCACATCAACACCCCTCAGCCCGGTTGCCTCAACATCACAGGCAGCCACTTGCCCTCCAACCTGTGTCCCTAGAACAATGTCTACCATCTTGTGCCCCCCAGTCCAGGATCCTGGGTCACAGCACAACACCTTGGACAATGATGGTCCTGGAACCAGTGAGAGGGGGAACCCTGTGGCAAGGGCACAGGCCCATGGCGGTAGGGTACGTGGGAGGGATGCTGTGGGTCAGTGGGGTGAGGCCAGTGGGGCTGCACCTGGCCAGGACACCATCAGCCACGTCTTGGGGTCTAGCAGGAGTCCCAAGGCGTGATGGGCCTGGTACTTGCAGAACTCTGGGAGATCAAGCAGCTGCAGAGGGACATCCATAAGGATATGAGTGAGCATTGGGAGGCCCATAATACCAACATGGCCTCCCTAACAGTGGTGTTGAGGGGCATTAACAGTATCATGATCAGGGATTGTCAACAACATTCTACCCCTTCCTTTGGCACAGCAAAACCAGTCCCTTCATTTGTTTCAACCACTAGGAGGGAGGCCCTGTCAGGGGAAGAACCCAACATTGACACCCCTGCCTCTGCAGCAGCAGATTCCCCCACCATGCATGCGTGAACATCCAGCAAAGACTCCAGGAAGTGCGGATGGCAAGACACTCATTACTGCCAGCAAGTGACCTCTTCCTAAAGGACCTCGTGTGCCACATATTCACCCTGTTGATAGTTCTTCAACCACCTTCCATTTTCAATGGGAGGAGTACATTGGATTTTGGACTTACAATGGTGTGACATCTGCTCCAATAGTTTAATCCAACATGACTGAACCCTTCTCTGTTGTTTTCAATCATGCCTCAATATTATTTTATGTGCACATTTTCAATAAATTCACCTATCACAAAGTCAGTGTCTGCTTGCTTCTTTTCCACGTGTAGAGATGTAAGACCATGTGAAGCAAATGAGGAAGACACAAGATACTAATGCAAGGAGGGATATGTTACAGGCACAGTGTCCTTCTCAGGATCACTACTAACACGCACAAACACATTGCTCCAAGTGTCTACTCACACCAAACATTTTATTTCATTGTATAGTACATAGACTGTCCATATGTCTGGACTGTTATAGCCAAGAATGGCTGACTCATATTATCTCAAGGTACACATACCACGGTACAGCCCCAGACCATGGAAGGAAAGGCATTGTCAGACATTGTTATGTACATTTGGCAAACAGAAAAGTGAATGGTGTCACCAGCTTGAACCCTATCACATACAAAACCGAAGTAATCCAACATCACAAAAGCCAAGGTACAAATAGAGGGCAGTAGAGCAGTCCCTGATCACAGGTCCATCATAATTCAATGACCATGCATTTGATGGTATGACACAAACATATGACAGTTCTGTGGCACAGGCATTGTGGTCTGCAATGATGAAACTCATATGCAGCTACATACAGGTCATACAAGAAAAGTATTTAGCCTATGTGAAGGGTAAATGCCTTCCTTGCACTTGATGACAACATATTTTGTGGCCACATGATCACACACATGATGCCCAACAAAGCACAATAAACAAATACAATGTACACTTCTGAACTTCCAACCAGACACTGTTCAAGCTGCCTTGGCACAGGTCTCATACACCCCAAATCTGTGACCTACATTACCTGGAACAATCCATGTCCAATTCCTATGTTGGAACCACATCAAATACCTGCCAATGTCACAACTCTGAAATGCCCACCTGAGGACGTCATGGTAAAGGTACCTGTACAAAGACAAAACAAGAAGTATAGGCTTGAAAAAAATCCTATTACACAAATCATATGGAAAGCATATGGAAAGGAAATTACATTGCAATGAGACTGACACAAACAAAGTAGCTACATCATGGTGGGGATATGTCAAAGGCTAACCCTTTTAGTGCCCTTTGGCTAAATATTGCAGAATATTAGCTCCCCAGTTGTTGCCAACACACTCTACTCCACACATTCTAACAACTACAATTCTTCGTACTGTCACAGTCATTGCATCATAACATACTTATGCTCAAAAAAAGTAGCTATTGATGAGATTGTCCCACAAGTCAGCTCCTTTCTCTTCACCAATGTCATCCTCACTTGGCACTTCATGAGTCTCACCCGGTGGCACTGCAGGCTGTCCCTCCTCAGGGATGTATGGGATATTCCTCCACAGGGCAATGTTGTGGAGCATGTAGCATGCCACAGTTATCTGACACACTTTTCTGGGTGAGTAGAGGAGGGCTCCACTTGTCTGGTTCAGACACCTAACTCTGGCCTTCAGGAGCACAAAAGCCCACTCCACCACCTGCCCTCTTCTTCCATGGGCCTCACTGAAGTAGACTTCTCCTGGTGTAGTTGGATTCCTTATTGGCATCAACAACTAAGGACAGTTTGGATATGCAGAGTCTCCTGTTAAGTAATGGGACATAAGTGCAACAATGAGTTCCTCTTATCAGGATTGTAACACCAGACATTACACACATGCACAAACACAACAGATGTGACTTACTCACCAGCCAGGCCCTCTCTGGGCTCAGTTGTGACATCAGCTAGGGTGTAGTGCTGTTCCGCATTATGAAGGAATCATGGGCTGAATCCGGATAATGGGCACAGGCCTGTGAAATGTATAGAGCCACCAAACATACAACTTGCACATTGATGTAACGGAAGTTCTTTCTATTGTGGTATACTTGTTTATTGGCATGTGGTGGGACCAAACCAAAATGTGTGCCATCAATGGCCTCCACCACATGTGAGAGGCATGCAAATCCATAAAAGTAAGCCTTTGCATGGGCTAAATCCTGATGTCGAGAAAACTGAATGAAGTTGTCCAGCTGCTGAGAGGACATCCTTCAGCACCAGAATGAACATAGGTTAGGACATGCCAGCTGACAGGGCCACTGTATGTTGGAAGGACCCTGTGACTAGGAAGTGCAATACTGACATGACTTGTACAAAGGGTAGTAGCTGGTTGGATAACTAATAGCTGGCATCAGATCTGGCTCCAGCTGACAACATAAGTCCACTATTGTTTGCCGATTCGGACGATACAGGAGGATGATGTGTCATTCTTCCATGGTCTGAAGGTCTGGCAGTAAATGGTAGACAGATGGTTGTCGCATCCTCCCTCTCCCTGGGTACCTATGTAGGACAAGAAATTAGTTCTAAAATTAGTCATTGTGTCTCCAGCTGCATTCATGATGCATGTCAATGATATCATGTGACAAGGCATTTTAGAAGGGATAGAGATAGCAACCAGTACACATCACAGCTGCTAAGAACACAAGAGTCACATGTGACCTCTATGGTTTTCCACACATGTCCACAACATGCATTTAGACCAAACTCAAATATGTGCATCACAATTGCCCCTCAAAATGTGACCTGATATCCCGACTGCAAAAATTATCTTCGATGGGTGTGGACTATGCCCCACTGTTAAATGCCATCTGTGTCCTTCAACATACTACAATGGTGTTTGAGTAGTAGGACCTACATGACAACACAGGATAAACATGTTTGTGAGCTCAAAACAACATTTTTGGATGAGTGATAGCCTTTGATGCACAATACCACATTTCAGGCCTACAAAAGTATGGCTCCCTTACCTACTCCACTAGACATTAGGAACCATCAGTGACCATAAGCAGAAGTCGTCATGGTGGTAGGTGGTTGCAACCACAGTGGGCACAGCAACAGGCTAACGTTGTTGTCAGGGGCAGTCACGGGCCAATGCCATACGTGGTGGACGTGACTGCCATGTTCTGCAGAATCAC